>NW_020664420.1:59183735-59441085 GCF_002925995.2 Terrapene triunguis | reverse complement strand
CATCTGCTTGCATTTGGAAAGGAAGATGATGTCTGTCTGTATCTGTACGAGTTTTTTCATGAAGTTGATGGATTTCCACTCCATACGGCTGAATGCAGTGCCTTGTATAATGACAGGTATATATATATTGATCATTATATTTCCTTTTTAATGTGTGGCCACAGGCTCCAACTTTGGGGCTTCATAGTGTTCTCTCCTGTTTCCTTTTGGCTGACATGAAGCCTGAACTGTGCCTGTGGATGATCTAAAGATAAGGGGGGACATACAAGGCAGGCTGCAAAAACCATAGGTGGCTTTGCACTTCCCTGATTCCTGGAGTTGTGTAAGGGCTTTACTAACTTAGGCTGCCTGCAGGCTAACACCACCCCAGAATGTTGCAGTATCTGACATACAGTATGGCTCCATTAGGAGCTCTTTAATGGCCTGAATATCAAAAAGGAATCCTACAAAAAGTGAAAACATGGATAAATTGCTAAGGAGGAGTACAAAAGAATAGCACAAGCATGGGACAAAATCAGAGAGGCTAAGGCACAAAATCAGTAACACCTAGCAATAGACATAAACGGCAACAAGATGAGGTTCTTTAAATACATTAGGAGCAAGAGAAAGACAAAGGAAAGTGTAGGTCTTCTGTCTAGCAGGGAATGAGAGTTAATAACTGATGACATCAAGAAAACCGAGGTGTGTAATGCCTACTTTACATCAGTCTTCACTAAAAAGATTAATGGAGACCAGTTACTTAACACATTTAAATATTAACAACTGGGGGAAGGAATTCAAGCCAAAATACGAAAAGAACAGGTTAAAGAATATTTAGATAACTTAGATGTATTCAAGTCAGTGTAGGGCATGATGACATTCATCCCAGGATATTTGAGGAACTAACTGAAGCAATATCAGAACGGTTAGCAATTATCTTTGAGAACTCATGGAGTTCCCAGTGAGAGTGAGGTCCCAGAGAACTGCAGAAGGGCAAACTTAGTATCTTTAAAAAGGGGAAGAAAGAGGACTGGGGAATTATAGCCCAGTCAGCCTAACTTTGATACCTGGAAAGATACTGGAACAAATTATTAAAGAATCAATTTGTGAGCATCTGGAGGATAAGGAATAGCCATCATGGATTTGTCAAGAACAAATCATGCCAAACCAGCCTAATTTCATTCAGGGTTACTGAATAGGGTTATTGGATAGGGGGAAAGCAATAGATGTGATATATCTTGGTATTAGTAAGGCTTTTGACACAGTCCACATGATATTCTCATAAACAAACTAAGGAAACGTGATGTAGATGAAGTTTCTGTAAGGTGGAAGCACATCTGGTTGAAAGACTCAAAGAGTAGTTATTAATGGTTCACTGTCAAACTGGGAGGATGTATCTAGTGGGGTCCCGCAGGGATTAATCCTGAGTCTGGTACTATTCAATATTTTTATTAATGACTTAGATAATGAAGTGGAGACTATGTGTATAAAATTTGCAGATGACACCAAGTTGGGAGGGGTTGCAAGCAGTTTGGAGGACAGGATTACAATTCAAAATGACCTTGACAAATTGGAGAGTTAGTCTGAATTCAACAAGATGAAATTCAATAAAGACAAGTGCAAAATACTTCAGTTAAGAAGGAAAAATCAAATGCACAACTACAAAATGGAGGGTAGGAATAGGGTCCAGAGTGACCTAGACAAATTGGAGGATTGGTCCAAAAGAAATCTGATGAGGTTCAACAAGGACAAGTGCAGAGTCCTGCACTTAGGAATGAAAAATCCCATGCACCGCTACTGGCTGGGGACCGATTGACTAAGCAGCAGTTTTGCAGAAAAGGACCTGGTGATTACAGTGGACGAGAAGCTGGATATGAGTCAGCAGTGTGCCCTTGTTGCCAAGAAGGCCAACAGCATATTGGGCTGTATTAGTAGGAGCATTGCCAGCAGATCGAAGGAAGTGATTATTCCCTTCTATTCGGCACTGGTGAGGCCACACCTGGAGTATTGTGTCCAGTTTTGGGCCCCCCACTACAGAAAGGATGTGGACAAATTGGAGAGAGGCCAGCGGAGGGCAACGAAAAGGATTAGGGGGCTGGGGCACATGACTTACGAGGAGAGGCTGAGGGAACTGGAGTCTGGAGAAGAGAAGAGTGAGGGGGGATTTGATAGCAGCCTTCAACTACCTGAAGGGGGGGTTCCAAAGAGGATGGAGCTAGGCTGTTCTCAGTGGTGGCAGATGACAGAACAAGAAGCAATGGTCTCAAGTTGAAGTGGGGGAGGTCTAGGTTGGATATTAGGAAACACTATTTCACTAGGAGGGTGGTGAAGCACTGGAATGGGTTACCTCGGTAGGTGGTGGAATATCCAACTTTAAAGGTTTTTAAGGCCCGGCTTGACAAAGCCCTGGCTGGGATGATTTAGTTGGTGTTGGTCCTGCTTTGAGCAGGGGTTTGGACTAGATGACCTCCTGAGGTCTCTTCCAACCCTAATATTCTATGATTCTATGAATAACTGGCAGTTTGTAGTACTGATTAAAAAGATCTGGGATTATAGTGGACCACAAATTGAATATGAGTCAACAATGTGATGCAGCTGTGAAAAAGACTAACTATAATTCTGGGATATATTAACAGGAGTGTTGCATGTAAGACATAGGAGGTAATTGTCCTGCTGTTCTCAGCAGTGGTGAGGCCTCAGCTGGTGTTCTGTGTCCAATTCTGGGTGCCACATTTTAGGAAAGATGTGGACAAGTTGGAGAAAGTCCAGTGGAGAGCATAAAAAATGTAAAAGTTTTAGAAAACGTGACCTATGAGGAAAGGTTAAAAAAACTGAGCCTGTTTAGTGTTTAGAAAAGAAGACTTAGGTAGGGTCTGATAACTGTCTTCAGATATGTTAAGGGTTGTTATAAAGAGGACAGTGATCAGTTGTTCTCTGTGGCCCACCCACTTTGTCTCTGTAGTATCCTGGGACTGACACCACTACAACTACACTGCATCCAATTGTTTTCCATGTCCACTGAAGGTAGGACAAGAAGTAGTGGAGTAAGGGTGTAATCTGCAGCATGGGAGATTTAGGTTAGAAAGTACAAAAAAACCTTTTTAACTATAAGGGTAGTTAAGCTCTGAAATGGGCTTCCAAAGGAGGTTGTGGAATCCCCATCCTTGGAGGTTTTTAAAAACAGGTTGGACAAACACCTGTCAGAGATGATCTAGGTTCACTAGGTCCTGCCACACCATAGGGGGCTGGACTTAATGACTTCTTGAGGTCCCTTCCAGCCCCACATTTCTATGGTTCTATGATTACTGGAGGGCAGTGTGCTCCAAACACACTCTTCCCTGACATATCCTTGTACCTGAGGGAGTGGTGAAGAGCCAGCTACAGAAGCTCTGTCACCCAGGGATTCTCCTATGCCAAGGGAATAATTAGATAGCCACTTAGGCTAGCTTTAAGGTTACTTTGTGCTGCCACAGTATTGCAAGGCAATGCTGAATCAGAGCCTATATCTAGAGTCCTGTGTCTTTTGCAAATACAAAATAACAGAAAATTAAAAATGAAAAACAACCTATAAAACAAAATAAAATTTTAAAAGGCACCCTGTAGCAGCTGTTCCTGTGCTATAGGGCTGGGCCCAGTTCTCTGCTCCAGGCATTGTGATCTCCCATGTAGGGTTGCAACACCATTAAAGTTTGGCCTGGTCACCTCGCCATCATAAACCCAGTCCTGCCAGGTCATAATGCCACTGAAATTTGGCTCAGCCACCTCCCATCATGATCAAGAAAGGGTGGCAGAGCCAAAGTTGAGTGAGTGGTATTGCAACCTGGCACACGGGGTGGCAGCACCTCTCAGGTTTGGCCTGGCCACTCCTCCATCATCGTGACGGGGGGTTGGGGAGGGGCCAGGAAACATAGACAAATTTGAATGTGTGGCATTATGACCTGGCAGGACAGGAGCAGCAGGGTGAATGTGGGGCGAGCTCACTCTTCAAACTCCACCTGCCAAGCTTCCCACCTAGCCCCCCTCCCCCAGGGCAAGATCCTCCCTTCCTCTGCACCCCCAGTGATAAAACGATAAAATAAGAAATTCCCCAAAAATGAAATGAAAAAATATATATAACAAGAATTTCATGGGTCACTATCTATAACCATGTTTTAGTATGTGCCTAATGTTGAAGCACAAGAGGAATTCCATTGAAGATCCATTTTCCCTACTCTAAAGCTTTTGAGTTATTTTATTTTACTGTTATAGATACTGCTCTTGAACTTTGAAACTCATTTATTGATTTTAGAGGCTTTAATTCCTTCTTGAGGGTCAAGTCATATTATAAAAGCACTGGAGCTTCGCTACTGTGATTTGTGAAAATAGCAGAACCTTCACAGTACTACTCCTTCATATTTTGCAACAGTCAAGCGAAAATAAATTAATCAGACATACCATTGCATGCAATATAGAACTCTATATCTGCAGTATTTGTTTACAAATATACACAGATAGCTAGAAAAACAGCTAACTAAAGCTTATAAACATATGTATAAGGCACACATTTCTTGTTGCCTACTTTTCTCTGTTTTATGTATGGTAATAATGTCCTGATCCTGCAGGAATGTTGATGGGAATTATGTAACAGCAGGAATGAGCCACCAATAATGCTTCTGAACACAGCAGTTTATGTTTCAGTAAGGTGAAGTAAGTTGAAAGGCGTAGCCACTGCTGGCTGATGTCTTAGCAGCTGGATGTGAGCGTTAATGTTTCATGGGAATCCTTGGAAACATGTCTGTCAGTGGGTGGCCTTCATCATAGCTATCCCTGCTCTGACTTTAAAGTGCCTGCTCTTGGTCGGTAGAAGGAATAACTGAAAAACCTAAAGATGGCTATTACCCACATAGTTTACATACACTGTATTCCAGTTAAGCACTTCGCCTTGGCTGCTCACCATCTCCACTCTGTCGTGTCCTCTCTTCCTCAACCTTGCTCACATTACTTGGATATAGAATTGCACATTTCTCCACACTATGCATAAGAAAAGCCATACAGGGTCAGACCAATGGTCCATCTAGCCAAGTATCCGGTCTTCCAACAGTAGCCAGTGCCAGGTGCTTCAGAGGGAATGAACAGAACAGGTAATCAAGTGATCCATCCCCTGTCGCCCATTCCCAGCTTCTGGCAAACAGAGGCTAGGGACACCATCCCTGCCCATCCTGATTAATAGCCATTGTACTTATCTAGTTCTTTTTTGAACCCTGTTATAGTCCTCGCCTTCACAACATCCTCTGGGAAAGAGTTCCACAGGTTGACTGTGTATTGTGTGAATTAATACTTCCTTTGATTGTTTTAATTTCCTTTGGTGATCCCTGGTTTGTGTGTCATGTGAAGGGATAAATAACACTTCCTTATTTACTTTCTCCACACCAGTCAACTCTATCATATCCCCCCTTAGTCATCTCTTTTCCAAACTGAAAAGTCCAAGTCTTATTAATCTCTCCTTGTAAGGAAACTGTTCCATATCCTCAATCATTTTTGTTGCCCTTTTCCAATTCCCATATTTTTTTTTTAGATGCGGTATCCAGATCTGCACGCAGATTAAATACCATGAATTTATACAAAGGCAATATGATATTTTGTCTTATTATCTATCCCTTTCCTAAGGATTCCCTACATTCTGGTAGCATTTTTGACTACTGCTGGATGTTTTCAGAGAACTGTCCACAATGACTCCAGATATCTTTCTTGAGTTGGACAGCTAATTTAGACCCCATCATTTGATATGTATAGTAGGGATTATATTTCCAATGTGCATTACTTTGCATTTATCAACATTGAATTTCATCTGCCATTTTGTTGTCCAGTCACCCAGTTTTGTAACTCTTCGCAGTCTGCTTTGGACTTAACTAGCTTGAGTAGTTTTGTATCCTCTACAGATTTTGCCACCTCACTGTTTATCCCTTTTTCCAGATCATTTATGAATATGTTGAACAGCACTGGTCCCAGTACAGACCCCTGGGGGACACCACTATTTACTTCTCTCCATTCTGAAAACCAAACATTTATTCCTACCCTTTGTTTCATATCTTTTAACCAGTTACTGATCCACGAGAGGACTTTCCCTCTTATCCCATGACAGCATATGCAGAAGCGTCTCTTCTTAGTGCTAGCACTTTGGCTGTTTGCACTTATTTGAATATTGTTTATTTGCCTCCAGAATTAAGCACATAATATCTAAAATATTTTTCTTATGATTTTGGAAGGTAGATAAGATCCAGGGCCAGATTCACCACTGTGTTACTCCGGTTTCACATCAGTGTAGCACTGGAGTAATGCAATGGTGAATCAGGCCCAGGTGTTTACTAAGTATTCTATGGCTATACTCTACATGATGGAATTGACAAAGGACCTATTCAACTTCAATGGCTAATTTACACTTTGGGTAAAGGAAGCCTCTGTTAAAAATTCAAGCAAGGTGTTAGAGCTAACAAACGTTTTTGAGAGCTTGCAGAGGTTCTCCAGCCACACTAGGAACAACTTTTAACTACTGATATTTTCAAGATCAAAAAATTAGCAGAAAAAAGCTTATGAGGTATTATGTCTATACATCATCATCATCATCATCATCATCAAGAATAAAAAAAATCCAACAGCCTAGTTTTTAAAATAATTCTGTACATGTCACCTTTAATAGTGCTCAAAGGAGTGTGTTGATAGAGACAGAAAGGGACTACTTATAAGAAATGTACCTTGTACAAGAAGTGTGCATGTCACTGTATTTTTCATTTTTCCTTTATTGTGCTCAAACAATATCCTACAGTGCTAATGAAATGTTAAGATTGCATCATTAAAAATATAGGAATTGTCATATCAGTTCAGACCAGCGGTCCAATAAATTCTGGTGCTCTGCCTCTGTCAGTGACTGGTACCAGATGCTTCACAGGAAGGCGCAGAGATCCTCAAAATAGAACTTTATGGAATAACTTGTACAGAGGGGAAGATTCATTCTAACCTCAGGGAGTAAGCAGTCAGTATATAAAATTTTAAAAAGGAAATGGGAAAGTGAAAGCTCTACAGTAATGTTAATCAGGTCAAGTTGCTTCTAAGTAGTATTTTCTATTCCAAGAAAGAGTTTTGTTAATTATATATCTTCTATTTATTGTAAGCAGTAAATGTATGTTGCTGTTTATATTGTTAAAAGTATACAGTAAAATAGAGTATGCAACGTAGCCTGAGTTAATACTGCTATAGTTAAATTTTATGACTTTTTATTTTAATTGTATGACCTTATTGTTGCATTAACATAGTTCCCTGCATTTAATAAGGAAAATGATTAAAAAAGACAGACTCAGCTTTATTATAAATACATTCTGTTCTGTCACCAAATAGTCTTTGTATAATCTGTCTAGCTTTTAAGGAAACCAGACTACATATATATGTGTGTATGTATATGAGTATTACTTAAATTGTGTATTGGTATACCTGTTTATGAATTTTAAGATTTAGAGCTTTTGTTTGGCCTTAGACCAAACATTATAGGATCATTAATTGCAGTTTAAGCTTTCAAATGATGCACAAGTAAGGGACTTGACCTGATTTGACCATATAATCTATCGGGAAGCGAGAGAGATAATTCAGATAATAGGTCTTTTCTGAGTTGAGACTGACAACAGTCACGTTATACTCATAAAACTCAAGGAAGCAAAACTGAAAAGTTTCAACATCAACAAGAGATTATTTCAAATATAATTAAGACAGCAGAAACACGTTACATTTAAAGTTGATGCTGCCCTTTAATATGTAAATAGTTAACTCTCTACTTTTATAGAATACATACTTGGTATCAAAGCTTTACATGAGTTAACGTGTTGAAGTGCAGTTTACTCACTATCAGTGTGTTGAGTTCAGTCAGTAATCATGTCCTTGTATGACCTCGGCAATTGGCATTTTCATCCTTCTGCTTTCTGTGTTCAAAAATTAAAAAAAAAATTAAAGGAAACTTGAAAAGCACCAACTTAACTGGAGCTTTAGTGTTTTGGGGAAATACTTCTTCTAAAGTCTACGAAAGAGGTTAGTGCAATTTGCATTAAAAGATTCAAGCTTTCCTTTCTTTTATACCTTATTTCTTCTTAAATTATCCAGATTTTTCAGTCTTTATGTAACCACCATTACCATACCAGTCTCAACACTTCAGATCCTGCTAAGTGCAGTGCAGAGAAGTGGGGAGGGGGGGATGAAAATGCTCAGCAACTCCCAGGAACAATCCTTTATCTGAAAGGTCCTAAGGATGAACATCCCCTTTTCCCTTCAAGTTACATGAGATCTCTCACTTCCCTTCCTTTTAAATTTGTTGAATGACTTGAAATGTAGGCCATTTAGACTAGAGTACTCTGTTCATTTGCTTTTTTCATTTTGATGTTGTTATAATTGGCTGGTAAAGTTTTATTTTTGGGTACATCTGCTTTTAGTGGGTTTTTTTGACACACATGAATACTGATTTTTAATTAGTACATGTGGCAACTGAAGAACTGGTCTTTGTAGAGGTTATTTTAGAGGGAAATTAGGAACAAGGATGCAGAGATTATGTGAAGAGGGGGAAAAAAGTATAGTTGCATTGAAAGAATAGAATTTGGAATAAATAAGGCACAGCTCATATTCTGTCATTCTCTCTGTGCATTTTTCATGGAGAAGGGCTGTTGGTGACACTTAATAAAGTGCTGCAACATTTTGCTAATTTAGAAAGGTCTTCCTCAGATCGATTGCGACCTTATCAATAGGATAGTTTCATTCATCTCCTAAGCAGACTGCTGTCACATTGTACTATAATAGCTTTAGGCTGAAGTTACTCCTGTTAGAAGATAGAACGTTTAGTAGTGCTTTGAAATGGGTCTCACACAAGGTGAAGCAACATTGTCCAGATTTCATGAAGAGACTAGTTTCACTACAACAATCAAATTAAGTTCTAAAAGCACAAATGTAATTGATCAAATCATAAATTCTATGACTGACTGACAAAGTGTTTTGTTTTCACTGACGAAGAGATTTTTTTGCATAATATACTAGATTTGTAGTTAATGAATTTCCCCATATGTTGGAGAGTACTTAGAGTTTATTAATATTTCCTGATCATAGATGGCAGAGGTAACCCATGCTATAATTAAGGTTGCATGACACTTTCCATTATAATACCCTATTTTCATTTGCTTATAACATAGCAAACTTAGTCTGAACTGAATTTTTCCATGACTGGTGTCTGCCTCCAGCTGAACTTTTGGAAAGTTTCAGCTAACAAGGTTCAGCCATTTCTGAGAACGAGATTAGGGAAAATACATGATTTTGCACATGTTAAAAAAATTATCACAGTCATTTCACTGAGAAGCTCTCACCACTCTGTGCTTTGGAGCAGGACCTTGAAATTTAGCATTGGGGATTTGCCTTGCTGTCATAGATGTGCCTTTTGCTGTCCTTGTAAAAATGTACCCAAATTTGGCCAAGTTATAACCTCTGAAAAATATTTGTTTGCACATGCTCAGTAGAGACTTTTTAGAGGAATGACTGACAGGGAAATGGAAGCAGGAGCTTCGGAAGAGAAGAGGACCAGGAGCTGGCGGAGCATGTAGGGTTGCCACGAGTTCAGATTTTACCTGGACAGTCCGGTTTTTGGCTTCTATGTCTGAGTGCCATTTAGGGTTGCCAGGCACCCAGTTTTCAACTGGAAAGTCCAGTCAAAAAGGGAACCTGGCAACACTAAATGGCACCCGAACCAAAAGTCTGATTACCACAAGGCTGGGGGAGGCACCAGGTCATTAACCCACCTCCTACCTGCAGGCAGTCTCCTTGAGACAATCCAGCAAGCGAAGGGGGAAGAGGGCAGAGGAGTGGTTGATGGGAACAGGGCCTTGGGGGGAAGAGGTGGAGCAGGGATGGGGCCTTGGGGGAAGAGGCAGAGCAGGGGCAGGGCCTCAGGGGCCCAGTTACTAGCAATTAAAAAGGTCGCAACCCTAGGGAGACAGGTAAGAGCAGATGGGGACAGCAAACTGGGGGGAGGGGCAGGATCAGAGGAAGGGGAAAGGTAGGAACAGAGCAGGGGAGAGCAGGAGTTGTGAAGGGAAGAGGATAGGAGCAGAGGTGGAAACATTGACAGGAGCCACAGGGAGAGATTAGGGACAGGGCAGGAATCCAGTGTGTGTGGCGGGGGGGAGGGGAAGGGATAGGTCAGGAGTCAAGGGATGGATAGTAGCAGGACAAGGGATAGGGAGAGTCTTGGGGAGGTAGGGACAGAAAGGTTCATAATCACTAGGGCATATTCCCCTGCAGAACTTGGAACTGAACCCAGGAGTCAGTCTCAGATTCCTTTGTTGTCTAGTGAATAGCTGAGAGACCCATTTTTAAAGCATGTATCTACCTAATGGCAGGTCCATACAAGTCTGTTGTTAACAGTTTCTCCATTATCTCAAGTGGCAGAGGACTGTGCTATGGATTTAAAGATCCCAATCCTGCAGATGACTCATGGGGCATGGGAGTGTCAATCTTGGTTTCACAGGATGACGCTTTTGTTTTTTCAATTGTAAAGGTTTTTAATACTTAGGAAATTACATAAAACTCCCAACATTGATAGAATATTAACATTGAAAAGTCAAGCACTGAAAAGTTAGTAAAAGCCTGAATTAAGGTTATTTGTACAACCTTAATTCATCCCCCTGGGGTGTATGCATTATGATATAGCCTACAATTACATAACATATTTTTCCCCACAAGACTCCAGCCTCATTTGTTGAGAACAAATCAGGGTTGTATAGTAAATGAGCCTGTTGTCTGCCTCATTTGTTGCAAAAGTTGGAAGGCATGTTTTGAATGAGACAGGAATCTGCATGATTAAGGCAGGTGAATGCCATACTGGAGAACTGAGGTCAGTTTACTGAGTGAGGCAAGGGTCCTGTGGGAAAAAAATGGGAGCATGTGGTTAAACATGGTATCATAATCCGTACAGACAAGGGGCCTAAATTAAAGTTGCATGGGCAATGGTGGCATTTCCTATTTTTGAGTGCTTGTCTTTGCAACCTTACCATTCTTTTAATATAGTTTGGATGTAATTTTATGTATATATTGGGGCAAGTCCTGCAGCCCCCTGTGGAGACACAAAAGGCTGGATTGGTAGAAGAACAAATACTGGTTAGCTGTGCAAACTGGGGTCAGATAGTGGGAATACATGCAATGGGCCACTTTCCATGTACACTAGAACTTCTCTCTTTGGGGGTGGTATCAGCACTAACAGAAAATAGAGTTTTTGGGTCAGATTCATAGAAGATTAGGGTTGGAAGAGACCTCAGGAGGTCATCTAGTCCAACCCCCTACTCAAAGCAGGACCAACCCCAACTAAATCATCCCAGCCAGGGCTTTGTCAGGGCCAGGACCATGCAGCAACATATATCCACTAGCCATACTGCAGCCCTCATACTGTACTTCCCCTCCCACTGCTCCCATTACTTTGCAGTGGTGGAGGAGCTCTTAGGCCTGGAAGTGAGGATTCTATCCCCCTGCAAGCCTCCACTCAGAGGACCTGTTTACTTAGGCTGTACACTGATGCCCAGGATTTGACCAAGTGTAATAGTAAGTAGATCCTATAGGAAGTTTGTTGTATTTGGACGTGTTTATCATTATGGTACCAGCTCAGATTGCTAATATCAGTGTTTGTCTGCATATGTGCTGCTGTGATACTAAGATAATGCCTGGTATCATAGTGCTGTGATTTCCCATTCATATGAGCTCTGATGGAGTGACAGTTAACAATAGTGTGGTGGTACTGGAAATCATTGCAGCAACATTTCAAATAATCAAGGTGGGGAACACAGTCACCACCTTAACCATACAGTTCTGTTCATTTTTCTGTCCCCCTTTGGCTAATTTTAAGGCAAACTTCCATACTTTACAATTTAGTTTTGTGTATTTCCCTGGGTTTCAGACAAAAGGAATGAACTAAAGCTGAATCCTAGGAATAAAAAATAAAAGTAAATTCCTTTTAAAAACTTCCCCCGCCACCACCAAAATAAAATAATAAAAGCGGGGGAAAGAGGCCGACCAACAAACTGTTACTCTGTAAAATGCTGCTGCATTAGTCTCTGCAACATAAGCATTGCTGTTAACTTGGCTCTTCAAGGAGAACTAACATAGAGGGATGAAGGGGCAGGAGCAACAGCATGATATCAGCAATAAGTATCATGGGGAGAGAAGGCATTCCTAATGTCTTGAAAAGATCAGGAGGGCTATTGCTGTGATGCGGTAATAAGGGATGCTGCCATTATATTTACATGAACTGTTTTATAGTTCAGTGCCAATAACAGGTCATCAGATACATGTTGATAGAAGAAAAAGTGAACCCTTTTAGAACATTTTGTGTAATTCCATATGTGCAATCTTTCTTCAGTGATTATATCCATGTGCTTTTTTTACTGCAAAATAAAAAGGCTCTTTTGGAGCTGTAAAAATGTGGCTTCTGTTAAGTCCTATACTTGAAAAATGGTCAGTGTTTTTCATCAGTCTCCTGACTTATTTTAAGACATTGAATTTATCTATACCATATATTTCTGGAAAACAACTTGCCCTGAAAAATTAATATGCAACAATTGTTACTATTACTATTTTATTATTTGTTAAGCACAGATACAGATCAAAATAAGGAAAATATTTTCTCCATTTTACTTATTGTTCTATGTTCACTTATTCTTTTCAACTTAATGCTCTTTTCTGTCTGCCTCCCTTTCTCTGAGATTTCAGTTTTTCATTTGCCCCTTCTGCTCATTTGTGATCCGAGCCATTTTTCCTTGTAACTTCTTCTCTTAGTCTTCTGTTATCTTATTTGAGTTTCTCTCCTCCATTTTAATGAATATTGTATAGTATTTTGTTTATGTAAATCCAACACTTAGTATATACAATGAAAATATCTGGATTACATGTGATCCCAGTGTAAATTGGAGCTTCAGTGCACAAAGGCCAAACTCTGTCTACATGCCATTACAGTGCTACCTATTGCGGAATATTTATATCAAAAAAAGTATTGAATTGAAGATGACCATATGAGTGAAAATAATTGATTAGCACAAGCTTTAGATAGATGCTGTAATATTTTAGGGCTTGTCTATCCATCTAGTCTAATCTAATCCAGGCATTTCTAATGCACATGTCACTTTAAACCACAATTTAATTAAACAGGTAGCTAAAGTTAGCTCTTAAATCTACATATAGTAACCTAAAGAAGTGGCCTTATTTTCAAAAGTGCTCATCATTCCTCATTTCACAGAAAAGTCAGTGGAAGGTGCTGGAGGCTAAGAACATTTGTAAAATCATGCTATTTATTTAGATGCTTAAATGTGGATGTAGGAGCCTAACTTTAAGCATCTGTGTTTGAAAATCTTGTCTGTAGTGTCTAGACACAACTGTAAGGTCTGTGCCTGCTTCTAAACCTACTGCTTATTTGGCACCTGTAAATCTTCATCTTTCATAGCTTTTAGAAGAAGATCCATGAGTATTTGAAGTTGTAAAGTTAAATTTCTTATTTTGAATGGAGGTTTTTTTAGAAATGAGGTATTTGGTCAGGAAGTAGAGCAAACTGGAATGTGCCTTGATAGAAAGTACATTTTTCATTAGTTCTTGTGAGACTTAAGTAACTTTTAGGCACCCTCTAGCATTTCTTCTTAAAGTGTTTGAAGGTGGTACTTCACATGTGGTTTACTTTATGTCACTTTATGACAAGAAAAAGTATGTTTGTAATAACGTATCTCATGGGGGTCTGATAAAAAATTTGCAACTTTCCCCACTGGAGCAGTAGGTCTGATTTTCATACAGTAACACTTTTTAGCAAGATAACTAGGGTATAGTGGATAGGGCCCTGGATTGGAAGCCAGGAGACCTTGGTTCTCTTCTGGCACTGACTTGCTATATGACCTTTGACAAGTCACTTCACCTATCTGTGCTTCTAATTCTCTTCCCACCTTTTGTCTCTTTTGTTTATTTAGATTGTAAATTCTTTATGCGAGGACTGTCTTTCACTATGTATTTGTACAGGTTCTAGCACAATGGGGCCATGGTATCAGTTAAGAACATAAGAAAGGCCGTACTGGGTCAGACCAATAGTCCATCTATCTTATCTTCTGTGGGTGGCTGGTGCCAAATGCTTCAGAGGGAATGAACAGAACAGGGCAATTATTGAGTGAGCCATCCCCATCATCCAGTCCCAGCTTCTGGCAGTCAAGGGTTTAGAGACACCTATGGGTTGCATCCCTGACCATCTTGGCTAATAGCCATTGACAGACCTGTCCTCCATGAAGTTATCTAATTTTTTTTAACTGAGTTATGCCTTTGACCTTCACAGCATCCTCAGGCAAGGAGTTCCACAACTTGACTGTACATTGTGTGAAGAAATACTTCCTTTTGTTTGTTTTAAACCTGGTGCCTATTAATTTCCTTTGGTGATCCCTGGTTTGTGTGTCATGTGAAGGGATAAATAACACTTCCTTATTGACTTTCTCCATGCCATTCATGACTTTATAGACCTCTACCATATCCCTCCTTCGTCATCTCTTTTCTAAACTGAATTGTCCCAGTCTTTTTAGTCTCTCCTTGCATGGAGGCTGTTCTACATCCCTTATCATTTTTGTTGCCTCTGCCTATACTTCTTCCAATTCTAATATATCTTTTTTGAGTTTGGGTGACCAAAACTGCATACAGTATTCAAAGGGTGGGCGTACCATGTATTTATATAGTGGCATTATGATATTTTCTGTCTTATTATCTATCTCTTTCCTAACGGTTCCTAACATTTAGTTAGCTTTTTTTGACTGCCACTGCACATTCATTAGATGTTTGCAGAGAGCTATCCACGATAACTCTAAGATCTCTTTCTTGAGTGGTAATAGCTAATTTAGACCTGTGATGGGGTGTCTGCCCAACACTGGCAAAGAAGGGGTTAATGGAGCCCTAGGGAAAGTAGCCAATAGGAGAGGGGCTGTGAGGAGCGGCCAATCAGGGTCCAGCAGACCCATATGAAAAAAGCCTTAGGGCAGAGCAGGGTCAATATTGCCTGGAGCTCCAGGAGTGGGGACTGTGTTTGGAGTAGGCTGCAACCCTGTAGCCCCTTGGACAAAGCAGTGCAGGCAGGAACCCGGGGAGACGAGAAGGAGCTCTGGATGGGCTGCTGAGACTGAGGAGGGTGCTGTGGCCGCGGGGATGTCTCCCAGGGAAATGTAGCAATAGTAGAGGCAAAGGAATACAGTAAGTGACTGCGGTCTGGAGGGTCCTTTGGGCTGGGACCCGGGGTAGTGGGCAGGGTTGGGTCCTCCCCCCACTCGCCGCTGGGGAAGTGGCAGGACAAGTAACTGCAGTGGCCATGTGGAAGTGGCTGGAGTGGGAATTAAATTCCCCTGGAAGGGGGGGAACACAGACAGTGACATGGCCAGAGTGCGGAGCCATGAAGAGGACACTGCAATTTCTGAGGCTGTCAGAGGGGCAGCAGGCAGACGGTGGAGATCGAATGATGGTGTGCATACTGTGGACGACAGCATTGGCCTCTCGCTAATCCCCAAGACGGCCAGCAGGAGGTGCCAGTAGGGCTGTGAGTGATGCACGCTGTCACAAGACCCCATTGTTTTGTATGTTTTGTTGGGATTATGTTTTCCATGTGCATAACTTTTCATTTTCAACATTGAATTTCATCTGCTGATTTGTTGCCCATCACCCAGTTTAGTGAGATCCCTTTGTAACTCTTCTCAATCAGCTTTGGACTTAACTATCCTGAGTAATTTTGTATCCTCTACAAACTTTGCCACCTCACTGTTGGCCCATTTTTCCAGAGCATTTCTGAATATGTTGAACAGCCCTGGTCCCTGTACAAATTCTTGGGGAACCCCACTATTTGCCTTTCTCCACTGTGAAAACTGACCATTAATTTGTACCCTTTGTTTGCTGTCTTCTAACCAGTTACTAATCCATGAATGGATCTTTGCTTTTATCCCATGACTGTTTACTTTGCTTAAGAGTCTTTGGTGAGAGACCTTGTCAAAGGCTTTCTGAAAGTCCAAGTACACTATATCCACTGGATTACTCTTATCCACATGTTTGTTGACCCCCTCAAAAGAATTCTTATAGATTGGTAAGGCATGATTTCCCTTTACAAAAGCCGTATTGACTCTTCCCCAAGATTTCATGTTCATCTATGTGTCTGATCATTCTATTCTTTAGTATAGTTTCCAACATATTGCCTGGTATTGAGGTTAGGTTTACAGCTTGTAATTGCCAGAATCTCCCTAAAATCTTCTGCAGTAAAGACAGATGCAAATAATTCAGTTAGCTTCTCCGCAATGGCCTTGTCTTTTTTGAGTGGCTACCTTTAGCACCTCAGTCATCTTGTGGCCCCACTGATTGTTTGGCAGGTTGTACTACTTCTGATGTACTTACAAACTAACAGCAAAAAAATTTTTGTATCTTTTGCTAGTTGTTCTTCAAATTCATTTCTGGCTTGCCTAATTATACTTTTACATATGACTTGCCAGAATTTATGTTCCTTTCTATTTTCCTCACTAGGATTTGACATCCAATTTTTAAAGAATGTCTTTTTGTCTCTGACCACCTCTTTTACTTTACTGTTTAGCCATGTTGCTTTTTTTTTTTTTCATTTGGAATATACGCTAGGCCTAGTTTGGGGGAGGGCAGGGACATTGCCCCTCCAAACTGCAAGCCTCAGGCAGGCACGGAATTTGCCTCCCCCCATGCGTGGCCCCACTGCCTGACTAGAGCTGTCCCCCCAAATGTAGAAGTCAAGCTACACCTATGGATATTCATTTAATTTGAGATCCTATTCTGGTGTTCTATAAAAAGTTTCCATACAGCTTGTAGGGATTTCACTCTTGTGACTCTTCCTTTTAACTAACTTCCTTGTTTTAGTTCACCTTTTTAAAGTTAAATGTTACTGTGGTGGGTTTCTTTGGGATTTCCCCCCTATGAGAATGTTAAATTTAATTACATTATGGTCATTATTACTGAGTGGTTCAGCTATACTCACCTCTTGGACTAGATCATGTATGCCACTTAGGACTAAATCAAAAATTGCCTCTTCTCTTGTGGGTTCCAGGACTAGCTGCTCCAAGAAAACGTAATTGATGGTGTCTAAAAATTTTATCTCTGCATCCCTGCCTGAGGTGACATACCCAGTCATGATGGGGGATAGTCAAAATCCCCCATTATTATAGGGTTTTCTGTTTTTTTGTAACCTCTCTAAGTTCCCTGAGCAATCAGTGTGACCATCTTGGTCAGGTGGTCAGTAGTATATTCCTACTGCTATACTCTTATTATTCAAGCATGGAATTTCTATCCATAGAGATTCTGTGGTACAGTTTGATTCATTTAACATTTTTACTATATTTGACTCCATGCTTTCTTCCACATATTGTGCCACTCCCTCATTCAGCATGATCTATTCTGTTTTTCCTATATATTTTGTACACTGGTGTTACCGAGTCCCACTTATTATCATCATTCCACCAACTTTCGGTGCTACTTAGTATATCAATGTCCTAGTTTAATACCAGGCACTCAAGTTCACCCATTTTAGTATTTAGACTTCTACCTTTTGTATACAAACACTTTTAAAATGTGTTAATATTTAGTTGCTGCCTTCATGTGATATAATTGAGTGGGACTCTTGTTTGTTTGACTTTTGTCTTCAGTTCCTACCAGTACTTTTTCAACTTCTATCCTCTCTTCTTTACTAGGATGTAGAGTATCCCCTTAAATAAATCCTCCCCTAATGACGTCTCTGTCCAAATTGTGTGCTCCTCCATACCTGTGGGCTTTCACCCAGTTCTGAGTTTAAAAACTCCTCTACAAAGTTTTTAAATTTACATGCCAGCAATCTGGTTCAGTTTTGGTGGGGTCTCTAACTGCTACTGTAATACAAATAATAAATAATCAAATTAATACCTGTTTTAACATAATCTATGCCAAGTGTATTATGGAATATAGTAAATAAATGCAGGTAAATAGAATTAAAATCTATTTAACTGACTTGGATTTCCCTGCTTCAGGTTTTCTTTTTGAGTTTAGACTGACCATGATTGGTAAAATATTTGATATATTACTTAACTTTCCAAGCTGTGTGGTCATTTTTAAAATTTACCAGTTCTTTATTATTATTGTTGTTGTTTTGTTTGTTTGTATTGTGGTAGGAGCAAGGCCACATTGTACCAGGCACTATATAAAAACACAAGTAGACACAGCCCCAAAGACCTTTCACTCTTTAAAACCAATTTCAGACCAAAAGGAATAAAGTACTGGGGGAAAACCTTTAGTTTCTCAATAAACATTTTATTTTAAATCTCCCACTCTGTCAATGTGAAATGTGTATAGTAGGCTTCAGAGTGATACACCAAGTGACAAACTTACAATCTTTTTATGTCTGTATAGTCATTGTGAAATGATGGAAACAGCTAAAAGTTTAGGTCAGAGCTCTTTTTGTTCAGAATATCACCAGCTTGAATCATCACTGGGTTTCATGGTCTAATACCATTCAATGATTAAGTTCTGAGCCATTTTGAATTTTGAGTTACACCTGTGCGTTGTATATCTGCAGTAAGACAAGTATCTATGCCATGCCAAGAGTCCTAAACCATTGTGATATCAATCACCACCTTTACGCGACACCTGATTTGCATGCAACAGTTTCATTGGTTGTATATGAGAGACTGCACATATGGTGGATTACTTGGGCCAACTGCTACACATGTACACTTAACTGCCACCCACAACAGTTAATACAGATCTCCCAGCACAACCCTCCCTACAGACAAATCAACACAACCATCCATACAACAACACAAGCGTCATACACAGTAACCCCAAATACACAAAGCCCCTCTCTGCAGCACACATCCTCATCCGCTTCCTTTACAAATCAACACACATTTCTCAGCACAACCCCCCTCCCGACACAAATGAACACAACCTGCACACAATATAACCTCAAACACACATAGCGCACAGCCCACATTTGCCACCTGTAAAAAGCCACAGTTCTCTTACCACAAAACAACTCCACACAAATCAACACAGCCATCTACACAGCAGTACAGCCAGCATGCTCAATAACCCCAAAACATCACTCTGAAGCCTAGAATGTCTGTTGAGTCAGTGTGAAGCGATGGAAATAGCCACAAGCATGGTTGGGAGCTCTTTTTTGTTTAAAATATCACCAGGTTCAATCATCACTGGGATTTGAGGTCTGTTATCATCCAATTTTTAAATTCTCAGCCTTTTCAGTTTTTTTACACACATGTTTTACACACATGTGTGACAGCATGGGCTTTCAGCTACTAGTTTGTTTGAATTCAGATTACTTAGGTGTAGCTTGCCAGTAAAGACACACATGGTGTGGGGAAAATTTATTGCAGCTTTTAGTCATAACCAATTGAACTACAATGAACCTAAGCCAACACTGCAAGTTCTAATCGGGCCTAACCTGTACCAATGTGCATTGGTAACCCACACAATTCAGCTGCAGTGATTCACTGGGCTTGGCACCATAGATGAGATTCACTCATTCCCTAGAAATGGTCCAACATGGTATGCTGACCGTTCATAAAGGAACACTTCCTCCTGCTGCCCCGAATCCATTATCATTATTTATTATTTGTATTGCTGTAGCGCATGGGAGCCATCATCAAGGAGCAGAACCCCATTGTGCTAGATGCTGTACAAACACAGAACAACCTCCCACAAAGAGCTTACAATCTAAATATAACACAAGAGACAGCAGGTGGAGACAGACAGATGGGAGAGTACAAGGAAACAATGAGACAACATTGGTCAGCATGATAGGCTGTGATCTCAGGACCCCAAAAGCTTAACTGTTGTCACGTTTTTTTGTAGGCATCTTGGAAAGGGAGTTTTCAGCAGAGTTTAGAAGGAGGATAATGAGATAGTTTGGCAGATATCTATGGTGAACTCCTCCCAACTGTGAGGGGCAACAGGAAAGCAAGAAGAAAAGCAGGAAAGAATAGAGGTGCTTGTTTGAAAATTTGACAAGTGGGCAATGGAGGCTGGCATCATTTTCCAATTGGAGACAGGAGCCAACGTCTTGATAGTGAATGAGAGATGACAGAAGGGTGGTGATAGACCAGGAAGGGCCTTAAAAATGAAGCAAGTAGCTCATGTTTGATTTGATAGAGGATGGGGAGCCCAGTGGAGGGATTCAAAAAGAAATGTGACATGGTCAAAGCAACAGTCTAGAAAAATGATCTTTGCAGCATCATTCTGAATGGATATGAGTGCGGCAAAATTGCATTTGTCAAGGCCAGAGAAAAGGACGTTGCAATAATTGAGATGCGAGATGATGAGAGCCTGGACGACAGGTTTAGCTTGTGGATAGAGAGGAAAGGCCACATTTTAGGGCTTATCTGCACATAGTTATTCAATACCTACTATTCTTAAATAACTCTGTGTATACACTCTTATAAGGGTACCTTGATCCTTTTAGCTTAATATACTTGAAAGTGGGCTAAACAGCTAAGCTCCCTTTGTACTCAAGACCTGATATGAAGAAAAAATTGGTGAGAGTTAGACATAGCCTGGATGTGAGGGGTCCCAGCTGAAGATGATGCCTAGGTTATGGGCCTCGGTGACAGGCAAAAGTGTGGTATTGCCCACAGCGACTTAGAAAGGCGGTAGTGGGGAGGGAAGATTAAGAACTCTGTGGTGCTATATATATGCATACATCACATATGTGGAGGTGATATCCATGTGAAATATTTCTTTCACTTTCATTCTATGGCCCAGGGACTTACTGTAACATTCCAAACTCCTGAGCAACTCCAAACAACTGCTGTTTGTTTCCTTTCAACTCCCACCCCAAATATGAAATTTTCCATCAGAATTACACAGCCCAAGATCTAGGACAGGCAAGATTCAGTCCTGCGCCAATAATAACTTTTCTATAAATAAAATGTCTGATTTTTAAGTCTGATATTTCGCAGTTCTGCAGGGCTAGAAGCAGGAGTTTTATCTTACTGTGAAGGAGAAATTGCCAGTTTCACAATGGAACCTAGCAGCATTTGCCTTAAATTCCCTCAGAGTGTATTAAAGAGATTTTAAAGTGTTACCATTTTTATGTTTATAAAGTCTATTTTGGGTCACTTTCAAATTTTTTATGGCTCTCACTGAGCACATACAGCGAGGTTCGGGTAACTGAGGCACCTGACTTTGCTGGCAGAGAGACATGAAAAATAGCTCCAATAACATTTTTTAAAATTCTCTAAAACATTCCTTTAAAACAAATGTTTCTGTAACATATGTGGTATGTACAGAATATACAGTGATGTGGTATAAAGCTTTTATCATCACTCATTTGGGATGACTCGAATAACTCACCTGTGGCTTTGATGCTTATAAGTAATGCATTCATGCCAAACTCATGAAAATAAAACATTGATGTCACACTTTGGAGCCTGTCTCCTTCTCTGCACATCTTCACTTATAAAGCGGTGCGCACAAACGCTCCTAAGCTATGCACACAAGTGCAGTTGTTGACCAACTGTTAAGAGATTGCATTACCAAATTGATTGCATATGCATAAGATACATTTTAAAAAGATGTCACAACCAATTTTCACCAAAACTCTAAAAGGTGTATCTGCAGCTGTGGCTATCACCCTGCTATTTTTAAGTTTCTGCCACCTCTGTACGTCTTCTAGAGCTGTTCAATAAGTCACAGGTTTTTTCCGATAATGGAGAAAGTGTGTTATTCGACTTTGTCCTTCAACACAATTGAAACATTTGAACCCAAATTTTGACTCATAAATTTCCTCCCAATCTGACATCAGACCTGTAAAATTTTAGCACAAAAGGTAAAATACTGAAAAAGATATAATCAATGGCAAACAATCCCTTCTTATGGAAACACTGGTCCAACCTTAACTATAGATGTCACAGTACATTCTGTCTCTAAGAAAATGTATGTGCTCTAGGTGTGAATTAGTTTACTTATAGGCAGCATGACAGAAGTAAGTTTTTAGGAAGTATTTGAACGAAGAGAAGACTGTGGCTTGACACACAAGGATCAAGAATGACAGGTTTCAGAGTAGCAGCCGTGTTAGTCTGTATCCGCAAAAAGAACAGGAGTACTTGTGGCACCTTAGAGACTAACAAATTTATTAGAGCATAAGCTTTAGATGCATCCGAAGAAGTGGGCTGTAGCCCACGAAAGCTTATGCTCTAATAAATTTGTTAGTCTCTAAGGTGCCACAAGTACTCCTGTTCTTTTTAAGGATCAAGAAGGCATTCTCTGCATAGCAGTTAACATGGAAAAAGGTACAGAGGTAGACAGAAATGAAGATGATATCAAGGCTGGCATCACTGGTGGAGAAGAGAGGGAAGATGAGAATGAATGCAAAAGGAAATAAAGTTGGAGCCCTAGGTTGGTGCATTGGGGTGAACGTCTTTAGAAGAAAGCAGAAGTGTGAATTAGAAACTTGCTGCAATAAAGAGTGGGTGGAGAGGTTTGAGGAGGGTGTGATGCAGTATAAATGATATCTTGAATCAATCTTATGTCTTATCAGTACACATAATAATAATAATAAATAAATATGCAAATACAACTAGTTCTACCATGTTTTACACATTCATTTGTGATTCTAGAATAGATAATAGCCACTATAAACAGTGATGTGCCTGTGCAGCATCAGTTCTTAGCCACTTAAACAGTATTTAAGTTAATATATTGTGGAAAAATGCCTTCCAAAGTGTCCAGATTTTATTTCGTCAGAGGAGTAGGGAGAGAAACTGTAGAGCAGTTAAACACCAAGTGTATTACTATGGGTAGAAAACGTGGTTTTGCAGAGTGAGATAGAGTACTCAAAAGATACTGTGCCCCTCACACCTAGCTAGTCCATTGTGTTAGCAGTATCATCCATGTTCACCTTGTTGCAGGTCACAGGTCTCACCAGCTTCTCCTGCTATTTAAGATGACTTCAGTGACTGTCCATCCTTCAAATATGTACATATTGTCATACAAAGAAAAAGGCAATGTTTTAAAACTTCTTATTAGAATTCAAATTTTGCTGGTATCTGTATATTATTTCTGGAATTACAATGACGATTTATCAATTGGCATCCCTGTTTTCTATGTGGTAACTGACAAACAGATAGCTGACAGATATTGACCACTGAACCCACATATCATTACACGATGGGTCTCAGTTTGTTCCATTGACTGACCAAATCATGAATATATATTTTAAGTACCCAAACTTATTAACTGTGTAATGTGTGCTCCATAACTGCCATGTTCATTACTTTCTATATACTTCATACATGGTATACATTTATTTCATTTATATTTAAAATAAAACATAAAAGCATTTATAAGCTACCAATGTGGCAGTATCTGAGTGCATTTTATGTGTCTTAGATTTAAAGTAAAAGTATTTCCCAAATGCAGGAAGAAAATAATCATGGTCCCACAAAGCACCATAACTTTAAGAAGAAGAATGAAAGTCTTGCTAGTAGAGCAAATACTAGGGCCACAGGAGTGAAAAGCAAGGTCGTGCGTCTTGCAGTTTACTGAATATAGCTGGGCTTGGATTTACATATATTTCTTGCAGAAGTGAATTTCAGAGATGATTATGTTGACTCTCTCAAATTAACTAAAGAGTCTGGGAGAAATGCAGTGTGGTAGGACAGAGGGAGTGATAATTTCTGAGGTAACTGGGCCTTCACTCATTTAGGACTATAGTTATATTGTATAATATATGATGTACATGCTATATGTTCCTAATATACTATATAATCATATGTGAGTATATTTTTATTGACTTTTTTTTATAGGACCCATGGGCCTGATCCAGAACCCAATGAAGTCAATGGAAAGTCTTTCATTGACTTATTTATTTAAACAAAGAATAAATCCATGTCTCTCGATGCTCTTGCCATAAATTACAAAAACAAAATTAAATCGCATGCAAAACACCAAACTCCTCTTCACCCCACAAATCTGATTTTCCTCAAAAACCAACCTCTGCAGCAGCCAGTATAAACAGACACATTACAGCATGCTCTAAAGATCCAAATAAAGGCTGTGTTAGACTGAGGGAAGCCTATTCCACAGCCAAGTGCTTCTTACAGAAATACTCTACTGACTGCTCCCCACCCCCCGTTGTAAATCACAGGCATCCAGTGTGGGTGCTTTTGCTGATCACAACTGTAACAATATGGTTTTAGATCAGGTCCTACATGAATGGGAGTGATAAATTTTTAAAAATGCATTGGCTTACTGTAGTAGATTATCTTTTTTTCTGTATAAGGTTTGGTTTTTAATACCACAGATGGCAAAGTCATGGATAAATTATGATTATACATTTAATGTGGCAAAAGTAAAAGTTATATCTCATGGTTACTACTTTCATATAATTTATGCTACATCAAATATGGGGAATGCAATGCTTGATTTTCAAATTTTATAAATGTTTTGTTTTATATACATATGTTTGGGTTTGGCATACAGCACAACTGGATTTTTTTTTCCTGTCAAAAAGCTGACCGGGGGGGGGGGGGGGTTTGTTTTTTTTTTTTTTTTATTTATTGATTTTTGGAATTTTTTTTTTTTTTTTTTTTTTTTTATTTAGAACAAGGGGGGGGGTTGTTTTGTTTTTTTTTTAACGCAAAATACTGAATTTTGGAATTGGTTAACTCCAGTGGTAATACTGAGTATTAGTATTATAAGATTTGTTATAGCATCAAGTGTGTGGAATGTGATCTGTGCCTATTGAAGGTTCCTCAATATTGGGGAAATCTTTAGCTTTGGGAAGCCAACTAATTTATGAACTTTTGTTGCTCCAGAATAGTGCAAAGGGGTAGTATCATGAGAGACAATGGAGCCTCAGGTTCACATTAAGCTTGCAGAGTCATGCTTTTCTAATTTTTACCAAACCTTTTTGATTGCTTAGCACCACTCAATGAAAGCTAGCGGACCATTTGGCAAAACATACACAGAGCTCGATTACACAGCCCTTCTTTGGGGCTGGTGTGAAGCTGCACTACCAGTAGGATGCTCCAGGAGGAATTGTACATCAGCAGGGCAGAATTACTCCCCGAGTTCCCCAATGTTATACTCCCTGCTTGTGGGCGTGGAGAGGTTAGGGAGAGAGGGGTGTTAATGGCCTTTGTAATCCTTGCCCTTCTCTTTTATTAATTTATTATTTTGAGGCACTGAGGACCCCAAAGGGGAGCAAGGTAAATCATTTAGAGCCCCCTTGATTACAGGGACTATTCTTACAGGTAAGCCACCTGTGTGACACCATAAGGGCCAGGCACAATCTGTCCATAGTAAATACATCACTGATCCTACTTGCCAAATGATCCACAAAGTGGCTAAAATGATGAAAAGTATAGAGAAGTGATTGAATGTCTTCAGTGGCAACCCATAGAAATTGTACCCTTTTCTCCCTCATCCCTCCTGAAAAATATTTATTTTGCTTCCAAATGCAAGAGTCGTGAATTTTAGAATGATGAAAGTTGATGGCAAAAACTCCCATTGACGTCCATGGGAGCAGAATCAAGCCGTATAACTTAGACATGTGATTGGAACAGCATAAAATGCTGGCTAATAGCAATAATATTAAAACACTGAATGTTCTAAGGATATTAGATTAGGAAGGATAGATTTCAATTTACTGTAACAAAGAGCGATCATCTTGTTCTCAGAGTTAGAACAGCAGAATTTCTTAAAGCAATGCCCATGGTAAGGTTTTATGCCACATGTGAATGGAAGATGACTCTTCTCTGTGGCACTTAAAATATGTTGAGAGGAAAACTCAAACCATTAGTTCCCTTGAGTTACATTTTTCAATTATGTTTGATATACATATGTTTGTTACAGTATTAACAATGCCCCTTGTTGCTGGGGTAATCTTAGCCCTTGCTTCTTTGTGGTTGCCCATGCTTGACAAGATATGCAGAAGCATGATTCACTGCAGAGAGTTATGAAGACAGATTTTGGTGCAGTGAATTATCATTTTTCCTGCAGTAACATTACTATTTAGATGTGAAAAGTAATATGTCATGATAAAGGGCTTATGATGTACTCTTCGGTTGTTCTGGTAAATCAGGAAAAAAATCGATTTAAGCACTTCCGTACTGGCCTCAGCTATGGTAAATCAATTTACTTTTGCATTTAAAAGATGTAATGTTTATTTCATTTAGAAACTGGATTGCATTTAGTGACATTTACATTATAAACATAATATAATATGTATAACAATAAAGGACAAACAAACATCATTGTTTCCAGAGATGCAGATGCAAAAATTAACAATCCTGGTCTGTTTTTGTATAGCTGAATAGTATTGTTATGTTTCAAGGTTACAGGATTGAAACATTCAGGACAACAGGAGTATAGATTTGCTTTATGTTATGTACATTGGATTTTAAGCATGCAAAATGAAAGCCACTGACTGTGTTCCTTTTTGAGCCTTCCTACAGTAAAATGCAAAGGGTTTACACACCTGTGGTTTTGCTACTCTAATTCTGTGATTTTTTTTTTTTTTACGTTCTATAGTGAGTTTTACAATGAAATACTATCAAATACATAGTGCAAAGAAGATTGATCACAAATTTAAATGAAAAATTCAGACTGTATAATTATATTTATGTAAAAAAGACAAAAGACAATATATTTACTATAAATATTTTTCTGTCAGTTGAAATAATATACCGTAGGTTACGTATTAAATCAGAAAATTGTCATTTTAATAAAACAGCTAGGTTGTTAGTATAGATTTTTGTGTTTTGATGCTAATATTTTATTTTGTTTCTCTGGTTCTCATAACAGATAAAAAGGAAGATGTTGGAAATCATAAAATATATTTATAACACAAATTCTAGAAGTTCTGTAAGTAATGAAATAATGATGAATTAGGTTATATACCCACACACTGACCTGAGAATAATAACCCCAAAATAGACCTTTCTGAGTATAGTTAATACTCCTCCTATTTCATAAATAAAAGAAAGAAATGGGAAAAGTTAGCTGTGGTAGTATTAATATGCAGGCGTGTTTGTTGTAGTGCAGGGTTGTATATATTTAATTTGTTGACCTGGCACCCAGTTTTGCAAACCTCTACTGATATTAATAGTTCTGTTGAAGCTCCCTGCGTGATGCTATGTGCAAAAATGGTTGTTTATATCAATTGATTAAGTAAATTCTCTTTACTTACCTACATATAAAACCTGTATTTTCATTAGTTATACTTAGAAATCATGACCGTAGTCTACAGTGGCAATTTTTTGAGGGAGAAAACATGAGTTATCAGTGCAAGTTATCCCTATCTGTAATATGTTAGACGTTATATAATTTTTCATCCCTGTGTCAGCAGTGGAAATTAAGCACATTTTCTGATAGCCAGCTGGGCTTTTGAATTAGTAGGATTGATATTTCAGCCTATTTTATTCTCTAATTGGATAAATAAAGATACAAATCAACCAAGAAGGAAATATCTATGACACTTAAAAAAAATCAAAGTTTTGATACAGAAGAAAGTGTTTTAATAGTTTCTCAGCACAGTTAAGTATGTAACCCACCATGAGAATTGTTAAACATCTCTAAATAAAGGATTGCAACTACAAATCTTCATGAGATTACACCTCTTTATAAATGCAAATTAAATAAACATCAAATAAAGAGACTTACTCTGATCTCTGTGGGCACAAATCAAGCTACAAAACAAGAAACAGTTAGTGACATAATATTGAAACACTAGGGAAAATATAATTGCTGATCAATAAAAGAAATTCTTATGTAGTTAAATAGTGATTACAAATGGCAGCTCAGGAGAGAGTTTCTAACTAGACATTCCTTTTACAAGATAAAATTAATTTTAATATTATGAAAAACAGTTGCAAAACTAAAAAAATAAAAGTTTAAAAGGCAATCTAGCAGAGTCAATATCTGGCTAATCAGATCTATTTATGAATGCTTACACTGATTTGTAGTTACACAGTATAGCTGGATCAACCATAATAAAAATGTGACTTAGAAATCTCCAGTAAGTTTAGTTTACTTCTCCACAAGCATGTTCTTTCTCTTTTATCTGACCACATGGAAGCTCCTCTAGGATCGATTCTGAAGAGTGGGAAAGGTAGGAGTCTTGTGGGGTGGAGAGAAATAGCTACTTTCCACAGAATCCTCCCCCTCCACCCCCATCACCACCACCACCACCCCAGCCCAGTGGGACTTTTGTGAGTAAATTAATGCTGTTTGTCAGTGGCAGCTTACCCACTTTTCTGATCCATGCTCACAAGATGTATGGTGCTCCCCAGAAAGGGTTGGTGCTATGCAAAGATGGAACAGAGACAGGAAATCTGTCAGCTGTATTGATTCAGCGCATTTCCTAGACCAGGGGTGGGCATACTTTTTGGCCCAAGCGCCACATCTGGGTATGGAAATTGTATGGCTGACCATGAATGCTCACGGAAATTGGGGTTGGGGTGCAGGAGGGGGTGAGGGTTCTGGCTGGGGGGTGTGGGCTCTGGGATGGGGCCAGAAATTAGGAGTTCAGGGTGCAGGAGGGGGATCCAGGCTGGGGTAGGGTGTTAGTGTATGTGGGGGGAGGAGTGAGGGCTCCTGCTGGAGGTGAAGGCTCTGGGGTGGGGCTGGGGATGAGGGATTTGGCGTGTAGAAGGGTGCTCCAGCTGGGACTGAGGGGTTCGGAGGGTGGGAGGGGGATCAGAGCTGGGGCAGTGGGTTGGAGTGCGGGAGGTGCTCAGGGGTGCAGGCTCCAGGCAGCGCTTACCTCAAGCAGCTCCCCGAAGCAGCAGCATGTCCCCCCTCCTGCTGCTACACGGAGGCACGGCCAGGTGGCTCTGCACACTGCGCCATCCACAGGCACTGCCCCTGCAGCTCCCATTGGCCGTAGTTCCCAGCCAATGGGAGCTGCGGGGGCAGGGGGCAGCGCGTGGAGCCCCCTGGCTGCCCCTGCACATAGGAGCCAGAGGTGGGACATGCTGCTCTTTCCGGGAGTTGCGCAGAGCAGCGGCACACACGCACGGAGCAGCCCCTTATCCTGCTCCTTGGCTGGAGCACAGGAGCGGGGCAAGCCCCAGACCCCACTCCCCAGCAGGAGCTCGAAGGCCGCATTAAATTGGCTGGCAGGCTGGATGTGGCCTGTGGGCCATAGTTTGCCCATCCCTGTCCTAGACACTCTGTGCCTGAGGGGCTTCTGTAGATCCCTAAAAAAAAAAAAAACCCTAAATATGCTCTCCTGGCCAAATTCCTGGGGCAGGGCAGGGAGAGATATCTCAGAGGGTCCATTCCTCCTCCAGCACCATTACCCCAGAGACATAGGGAGGAGGAGTTTGCAGTTCTGGGATCACAGAGTGGCTGGGGTCTTGACGTGCAAGATCACCCTCTCTCTGTTCTAAAGCTCCTGCAGTACTTTGGAACAGTGTTGTGACTGCATGGAGATGCAGGTTTAACTGTGAATTTCCTTGTTTTTTTGGACTAAATTTAAATATGAATGCCCTTTTAATATCATTCTTTGTATTAGCACTATCTATCTCATTATTTTTAGAAACTGAAAAAAGATTATATGGTACATCTCAAAAGGAAGCAAGAGAAATACTTCCCCTGCTCTTCTGAATGAGTATTGAGTGTGACCACGAATGTGTAGCACTTCAGCGGAAGACACTGTACAGTGTCCAATCTGACTTTAATTATTCTCCTCCTGTTAAGGGTCCTATAGATATTTCAAAAGCCCAGCAAGAATGACTATAAAAATATAATGAAATCTTAAAATTATACAGGTATTAAAGTTAAGCATATGGCTGTTTGCTAGAGGATATGTTAATTGTGATATAGCATATGGGTACCCATATGGGAAAGAACTGCCCTGGCAGTGCTTTAGAGATTAGGCTAATATATCTCTACTAAGCAACTGTAAAACACAGTTCCTTGGTCACTTGTTGATTGTTATTGGTAGTTATGAAAGGTGCTTTTCTATAGCTGCAAGGTAGAATGTAGACCAGATATTTGTAAAGACAGAAATTATATATTTATAAAATATAGTGTATTGGAATAGATTCACAAAATGTCTAAGTTGCAAGTCAATAATACTGTGCTTTTCTGCATTAAAGAATACATTTTTGTTGCTTTTTAAAAAAAACTGTATAGAATTTCAATAGTGACTCCATAATTATATTTCTTAATGTGACTCATGAAGCATTTTCTCTTATTTTGTGTCTTCCTCCCTGTGTTCACAACTGACAGGCAGCAGAACCTGTCATGTAACAGAATTTTTCCTGCCTTATTTGTGCTCATTCTTTCTCCTGTTGTGACTTTTTGACCCTAGTTTTCTCATGGAAATAGTAGCAGCAGGAGGTGCTCAAGTACTTTCTTCTGTATACAAACCTGCATTTTCACAGGCATGCTTAAGGAAGAGCATGTGGATTTCCTTTACATTCAACTATGGCAGGATCAGTATGGAATTTCCTGAGCTTTTGCCCCAGGGATAAGGATTTGGGGGGCTAATGTTTATTATTGTTTGTTCAGTTGTTATTTGGTATAGCACTAGGAGTATGTTTTACAGACCCTGAAGAGCTTACAACCTACATAAGATATATTCATTCTTATCCACGCATGGGGAAAAATGAATACAGTACCTGCAGAAAATTCACTGGCTCCACCACCTGGCACTCTGACTAATCTGCAGTTTTAATGGAATTAAGGGAATGCTGAGGCAATATTATGTATAACTCTGTTACAGCAACCTTCTTCCTGTAGTGCACCTTAATTCTTTGCTTAAGAACATCAGAGTTCTGTTTTTTCAGGACTTTTCAGAATGTATCAGAGTTAAACTTTAGGGCTATTGTATATAAAACACTGATAAATAGGTGTTAATAATTTCCAGTCAGCTTCAAAGAGAGACTACCATATAGTTTCTTAGTAAACAAATATTTAGTGCCCCAGAAAACATTCTAAATAGTATAAAATATTGTAAATAGTATTTACACTTCTAATTTGATAAACTGCCTATATACTAAACTTTTAAGCTTCCAAAAGGATCAGTGAAGGTGTCTACATTTACAATACTGTCCCTCATACTGGTTGATATAGTCAGTAGCCCACCCCATTAACCCTAACCACAGTATCTCCTGACAATTTGACAATAATTTAGCCTCTAGCAAAAACACTGGGAAGAGTATAATAGCACAAATATTTCAGAATTTCAAAAGGTTGCTTGGTTAAAAATCTTTAAAATAGCTGCCCTCTGTCTCTCCTCCAGGAGAGCTTGGAATAGATTGCACATATGTGTTTTAATCTTACTAAATCAGAAAATCAGACCAACTTAAACTGTAGAATGTTTTTATAGACTTTTGTTATGCCTTTTTATTTTTTGTATCAGAAAAATTCAACAACTCCAAATTTCTTTCAGAAATTGATTTTTTATTTTACTGGAGTTATTTCTTTCTTCCTTATAAAAGCTGAAGTGCAGTACAATATCTGGTTCAATTTGGAACATATTATTAAGTTAAGTTTCTCTTAAGGCTTCAATTTTAGGTGTATGCAGCCACTAGCCTAATGGCACATTTGCTATGAAGTATTACGGCAGGCCTGTACAACTCGTAAAGCGGCGAGGGCCATATTACTCCAAAGAAAACAGCTGAGGGCCGAAATCCCCCGGCCCCGCTGAACCCCCCCCCAGTGCCACCCAGCCCCCCTGAAACACAACACCCCCTCCCCAGTGCTGCTGAAACAACCCCCCCAGCGCGGCTCAGCCCCCCCGAAACAACCCCCCCCAGCACCGCCCACCCCGCGGAAACAAACTCTCCTTCCCTAGCGCCGCCCCACCGAAACAGCGGTATTGAACCTTGGTAATATGTTATAGCAGCCCCTAAGGTAGTATAATTGAGGTAAAATTACTTTGCTAGAAGTAGAATAAGATCTTCCCCCCACTTTGTAATCAATTGCCCTGTTGAATGAATGAGGTGTGAATGAGGAAGACGTGGAAGGCAGGCACCTCAAGACAGCTGCAACCCTTGGGGAGGGGATGGGAGCCAGACCAGATCAGTAGAACAGGTCAGCCACCGACTCACCACTCGCCTCCTCAGCTCCCCTCCCCCACCGCCAGCTCACCTGCCCCCCCACCACTACCTGCCCGCTCGCCTCCTCAGCCACCGGCTCACCTGCCCCCCGCCCCTGCCCACCCGCTCACCTCCTCAGCCCCCGCCCCGGCTCGCCTACTCACCCCCTGCCACTGCCCGCCTGCTCAGCCGCCTCCTCCCCCGCCACTGCCCGCCTGCTCACCTCCTCAGCCCCCCAGCTCACCTACTCACCCCCCGCCACTGCCTGCCTGCTTGCCTCCTCAGCCCCCCCCCACCAGCTCACCTGCCCCACCGCCACTGCCCGCCCACCTACTCACCCCCTGCCACTGCCCGCCCGCTCGCCTCCTCAGCCCCCCTCCCTCACCCGCTGCTGGCCTACTCACCCCCCGCGGGCCGCACAGTGAGCCCACCTACTCACCCCCCACGGGCCGCACAGTGAGCTCACGCGGGCCACATGTTTTGCAGGCCTGTATTAAGGTCTAGAAAAGCTAAGTTCAGACATTAGGCCTGCAAAGACTGAGCAAATTGTTGGGATGATGATCCCAGGTACCCAGGGAGGGATACAAACCTACACCATGCTAACAATGTCTTAGCTGAATCATCTAATGGAATTGTGGTCAGAAAGGTAGAGACATTTAAGTACTTTTTCAGCTGGAGGCATGGAATTGTGCTACGAGACTAGTAAACTTTATGAAGAGGAAAAAGAAGCTGCCAAATCAAAAAGAAACAAACACCTAGAAAGTAAGCAAAAGCAGCTGAAGTGGAACATATGGCTAAACCAGCTGCCCTCTGAGTTGTTTAGTGACTACTCTGGGATTCTCGCTCCCCAATTAATGGAAATTAGAAATGACCTATTGTGGTTACCCTCTGTATTCTGAGTGTTGCAGGCTGCTTTAAAATCTTAAACTGGCAAATGTATATACATTAAAATCAGTCCTGACTGTGTGGCTGCCAGGGATGTTGTGTTCCCAGAGCTTCCTCAAAAGAAGCTGAGAATGGGTAACTTCTTTATCATCTTGTATAGGGTGAGAGGTTCATGTTACAATGTGGTATACCATGGGCCAGCCCTGGCCGTAGAGTTGGCTTTGGAATGAGTAAAATGTGAAGGAATGGATAAAAAATTCCAGATTAATTGCATTTAAAGATAAGAGAAACACCCCTCTGTGGAGGACCCATTAACACTGTCTCTTTAAAATGTACTTCTGCTCTGAGAAGTGATTTTGTAAAAATGGCATTATGGAGTTCTACTTGTATTGGGTCTCAGTGATTTCCGTGCCAGATTTGCTCAGTCTACAAATAAAAAAATGGTGGGGAGTTTTCTGCCAGCCCTGCAAAGTCCTCTGGGGTCTGAAAGTTAAATTAGGTTCTTCCAGGCTTGTGGAGCAAGCCTTCTGCAGGCAAAATGCTGTACTTGCCTTCAGTGGGGCTGCACAAGAGTAAGTGAAGAAAAAATGTTTTTGAATACAGTGGAACTGTAGTTGGAACTTAAGCCATGCCTATCTGAAAAAAAAAAAAAGTTACACTGCTTTAATTGAATTATTTTTGAATCAATCCAATTAAACAGGGGTGAACCTGTAATTTAGATATTTTAAAACCAATTTAACCCTCGTTTAATATGGTTTAAGGCTTGTCTTCACCATTGCAGCTGCACCACTGTAGTGCACTTTAGTGAAGACACTCCTATGCTGGCGGGAGAGCTTCTCCTGTCAGTGTAGTTAATCCACCCCCCTGAGAAGCGGTAGCTGTGTTGACGGGAGAAGCTCTCCCATTGACATAGCACTGTCTACATAGAGGGTTAGATCAGTATAGCTATGTCGCTCAGGGGTGTGGATTTTTCACACCCCTGAGCAACACAGTTATACTGATATAGCTGTGTAGTGTAGACCTGGTCTTAGCTGGAGCTAGTAAATTACTGAATAAAGCTAAACTAATTTAAGTGAGGGCTTAATTGGTCTAAGTGGATTTACATTAGAGGTTTTCACTGGTTTAACTAGATTGATTTTAAACCAGTGCAAATTTTCTCCTATAGGCACAACCTTAGTTAAATAATATGGTTCATTTGTGAACCAGAAAAGAATCCACCTTGGGTGCTGTCAGAAGTGAAAAGCAGTAAAACTTACTTTTGTCAATTGAAGTAAGTGAAATATGTGTTTGAATACACACACAGGGACCCAGATTCTCCTGAGTGGCTGAACTGTGCTTAGCACAAGTTTGTTGGGGGTGGGAAATAGTGGGTGGTGGCATTAACCTACTTTTGGAGATCCCTAACATTTTAAAAAAACAGTTACATTTTAGAAAAAAGATAGGTTAACATGTTTTAAGATAATGTTAAACCTATATTGCAGACTGTTGGCCACTTCACTGTTGGTATAACTGCACTGTAGCAGTTTGGCTCCACTGAACCTGCACTGCCAGGAGAAGAGTGAGCATCAGCTTAATGCCATAGGTACTGCACAGCCATGGGGCTTCCCCATAAATAGCCCTCACCTCCCACAGATTCCCTGGAATTCTCATAGTTTCTGGATGTCCCCTAAAGTTCACTTTTTGTCAGAGAAAACCTGAAAGCCCCCCAAATGAATGATTCTGGGGACTGTGTGCAAGGAGATTCTCATAGGGGTTTTTCCCTCAAGCTTCCTCCCATAAAAGGGGATAATCAAGCACTCTTTCCAATCTCCTTTAATCACCATTGGCTCAAGTTTCCCCTTCTGTATAGCTAGACTCAAATAAGTACATTCTTTGCTTTTGTTGACAAAATAGAGCAGCAATCTGTTACATCTGAAATTGTAAGAATCACATTTCCCCCTAACCTTCTACTGCCGTTCCTAATTTCCTTTATGATATTCCAGATGATAAATTTCCATCTGCCTAGCATGATTGGCAATATCCCTCAGCTGATCCCATTGATGCATGAGACATCAGATTCTGTTTCTTAACTGTTATTCTGAGTCTGACAGTTTTTCCTGAAGGTATGGTCCACATTTTTTGCACTAGTCAGGGTAGTTGCCCCAAATATCCAGCAGCTGCTTAAAGAAACCTGTATCAAGAGTCAGTCCAAAGCAAGAATTACTTCATGTTGCTCAACAAGTGCATTCAGTATTGCCTTTGCCTGATTCATTTACATTACAGTAAAAGACATCCTCAAAATTTTTGTTTCTTTACAGGATAGACCTGCATGAAATTGGAAGGTAAACCTATCTGAAACACTCAAGCTAGTTAATTCACTTGTGCTTTTAGGAAGAACTATCCAGGACATAATTTATGTCAAATACTCAAAGCTGTGGCTGACAGGAATGAGGGACTATAAAATGATTTGACATACACTTTCTGAACTCCCTTCATTCTCAGAAAAGAAATAGAAAGATAAGCCGTTTAGGAACAAAGTATCTAAAGGCCCTGGGTATTGTGTCTTTTTAGTCTTCACAGTGTTCAATACTGACAGTTGAGTTTCTTTTCACCACTGATATGGCAAGACTCTTTGAGGTACTGTATATTAGAAATTTCACCTTTCATTGCCTTGTATTATTTGCCCTTCATTGAACTGTGTGCAAAAAGGTAGACTGTAAAAGACAGTGCATGACAAGGCAAGATTCGAATTATTCAGTCCAGCAAAACTAAAGAGATTCTGTGGTTTCTGCACATAACTGAAGAATTTTTCCAGCGCAAGAAGCCCTCTGGAGATGTTGGTAGGGAAAAAAATTAGAGGACTTTTTTGAAATGCCATATTTGAAACTAGCACCTGCATGCAGTTATAATAATTAGTGCAATTGGAAGGAGGCATGCAACTAAATGAAGTATGAAATGTCATGGTCATTTTAAAATTAGGAGTACATTGAACTACAATGCTGTCTGCTCTTTTTGTAGAAATCAGATATTGAATAAACAGTAAGCCTGTTAGTGAGAAGAGATCCATTTTCTGAAAATATGAACTTTCCATCCAACTGCTGTAGTCTTGTTTTAATATCACTGATCAACAGAGCTGAAATTATTTTGTAAAGATATTCCATTCTTTAGTCTCTGACTCTTAAGTTCATGTGTAAATATTAATACTTGTTAAAAAGAAATAAAATTGTTGCAAGGTGAAAGTACAGTATCTGAAGCCCAAAGATAAAATGCAATAATAAGAATAGACCTTTTAAAAATCAGTTAAACTTGCTGCTTCCCAAACCAAATTATACAACATAACTGTCTTATGTGAATAAAGGTTTAAATGAATAAACGTTTTAGAACTAAGAGTGGAACGGATTGCTACTGTATACTTACTTTCTTGCAAAGCTAGTGAAAGGATTGCATTTCATTTCCCTTTTTAATCTTAGTGAAAAGCTACTCCCTAGAGTTTGAACATGCTCCATAGGTGTCCTATTTTCCCATTATTTGCCTCTACATGCTTCTCCTCTTCACCGGACTTTATGATACATCCAGGTTTCCTACACCAGTGGTCAAAGAGAAACAATATTTTCTCACACTTATTACTATTTAGAATCTCTTTTGTTATGGATGACAGAGAGTATGTCCAAGGGATGCTTTTCCCAGGACAACGCTAACGGGTTTTTAAATGGCCTCTGCAGGCAATCGGAACTTCACATCTCTGAGAGTGACACATGCAACCCTGAAATACTTCCTTTTCTACACTTAAATGCCAAAGAAGGTCAGTAAAAAAATAAATAGGTGGAAAAAAGTATAATTCATGCTGTTACATGGAAAGAGTGATAACACTTGCAAAATGCTCAGCTTTGAAGAAAAAAGCAGTGTTTTGTAATTCCTGCCATACTTTCGGGGCTTTCTGTGGAAAAACTTGGTATATCAGCATGTTGAAATTAAACACGCGGAAGAAAATGATGCGATAGTAAATAAGGAATCAGTAACCTGAGCATAATTCATGGAAAAGAAACGTGATATGAAGGTTTTAGCATATATAAGAGAGGTAGCTTGACTAATGACTAGCTGAAATGATGGCAAGTCGGAACTTGCAGTTTCTTCTTGACTCTGGCCAAACCTCTTAACATCTTCAGTTCTCCAGTTAAAAATGGAAATAAGTCACCTTTGTAAAGTGCTTTGAAATCCATGGATGAAAGACATAATATAAAAGACCAACCCTGCAAGCCCTTATTACTCAGTCCATTATTATTCTAATTAAATATTTATATTAGAGTAGCATTCAAAGGCCCCAATCAAGATTGTGGTCACATTGTGCTGGGTGCTGTGCTAATACAGATAAAGAGACAGTCCCTGCTCCAGAGAGCTTACAATTTTAAAAGACACAAGAACAGATGAAGGGTGGTATATGGCGATGTAACATAGGCAAATAAACATGATTTCACAATATAATTAGTTTTATGTTTTATTGTTGGTCTTGTTTTGTGGGTAGAGGTAAAGTGAGGGGGCAAGACGGAAGTAGGGGAATAAATAAGAAAAATGGGAACAAGAAAGGAAGTAGTGTGGATTTCAGTGGGACTAGTTGGATGAGTAAAAGCTTTCAGGATCAGGTTCAAAGTACCAAATACAATTATTTATGTATTATATTTACAAATTAAAAATGGGGAGTAATTTTTCCTGTATGAAGAATGTGTTTCTGTAACTCCTAGACTATCTCTGTCATATACTGTAAGAGGACACTCAGTTATACACATCAGTGAATTTCAGAAGATGGTGCACTCAATGAAAACATGGCAAAACAATTATACTAGGTAAACCCTTACATAAGAACATAACATAAGAACATAAGAACGGCCATACTGGGTCAGACCAAAGGTCCATCTAGCCCAGTATCCTGTCTACCGACAGTGGCCAATGCCAGGTGCACCAGAGGGAGTGAACCTAACATGTAATGATCAAGTGATCTCTCTCCTGCCATCCATCTCCATCCTCTGACAAACAGAGTCTAGGGACACCATTCCTTACCCATCGTGGCTAATAGCCATTAATGGACTTAATCTCCATGAATTTATCCAGTTCTCTTTTAAACGCTGTTATAGTCCTAGCCTTCACAACTTCCTCAGGTAAGGAGTTCCACAAGTTGACTGTGCGCTGTGTGAAGAAGAACTTCCTTTTATTTGTTTTAAACCTACTGCCTATTAATTTCATTTGGTGACCCCTTCATTTCATGAGGAGTTGGGTACTCAGATATCATACACAACACGTGAAATCACATCAAAATATTATTGTAGCTTTTAATTTTGCTTTTATAATATTTAAGGGGAAACTGCATTTTGTAGTAAGTTGACATTTATCCCATGTTTTTGAAGGATCATTTTCTTTTAAAGAACTTTGTGGAATAGCATCTTCTGGGTTTTGTCTGCGATATCATGTTATAAGAGGGAAAAGAACAGTGCTAAGGTTGGTAATACTGTATACCAACACCATGTGTCTGGCATATCTTTCTTATTTTTGTTGACAAAGAAGATGTAATTCATCCTTTTCTTCTTTCCCTCACTCCCAAAATAAGAACCTGATCCTGCTCTCATTAGAGAAAATGGAATCTATGGAACTGGCTTTTGGAGCAGAATTGGGCCCCAACATAGCCATATATTTGTAAAACAATTTTCAAAACTCCATGTTTTCGAAACTCCATGTAGTTCATCAATCCAGAACAACCTTGTAATAAAACAGTATGAACACAGGGCAGTCTTCATTTTACAGTCTTTGACATTTTATTGCTATTGTATGAATGTAACTAAAAGGGCTTCTTGTAGAGTAGTACTTCAGTATAGTTACCTTGTGATCAGCTCTATGGCCAAAGGGGACATTTCAACAGTTATATTTTTCATTCATTTCATTGAAGATTACACTGACTCTATCTTTCCCTTGTCCATCGCTCTCTGTATATGTCTATAAAATACAATTGGGGGAGTGGGGGGAGTAAAGGCACAGTAATACTAACACAGAGACAAGTCAAATGGAGAATCTCGTGGAATCCACATTCTGTGTGTGTACATATATATATCTTTGGAATTACAGCAGGCAGCTCAAAGAAGGGATGAAGGAGGGGGACGACCATAGTAAAAGGCAGAAGAAGCGCGAGAATAAGGCAATATAGAAGTCTGAGATCTTCACTTGTCTTTTGTACTTACTTAATTTTTTCCTACATTTGAATTGTTTTTATGTTCCAGGAAAATTTCCCAAATATTTTAAAACTTTCTCAATTGATCATTAATTCAATCTGTTGGTTCCTTTTAAAATCCTGCCTCTTTGATACTGTATATAGGTCCTATTCTCCCATATGTTGGAGTAACCTATGTAGAGGAGTTTTATCAGCTTATTGAATTTTTATGCATTCTTCCATCATGGAGGCAGGTTTATTCCTTGTGGAAGAGGTAGGTGGCTCTAGTCTCCCAAAACTGCTGGCTTCCCAAAATATACTTCAAGCTGTGGCTTCCACGTGAATGTCCCTTATCTTTGTACTGCAGCTTCCTTGAGCCATGGTAGTTTTAGGCATTTATGTGTATTGAGCTACCCTTAGGTTCCATTTAATTCTTCTCATGACTTTTTGTCTGTTTTATCTAATCAGATTTAGGCATTTACACTGCAGTCATCATCATGGTATGAGTATCTGTGGAAGAGAGGTAGTATATAAAAACAAACAAAAACAGGATTTCGTGAAAATTAAAAATAAAAGTTGCATTGGTGCTTTTCCACATATGAGCATAATAAATAATGGTTTTTTTATCTGTGAAAGTTGTTTCACACACAACAGATTTATTCCCCAGAAGTCCCTGTTGAAATGGCTTCAACTATTTACATTAAGGCAATTTAAATTTATTTTATATGTACTTTCTAATCCTCAGTCTGAGGAAATTACGGACCCTTTTAGTTTAATTTAAGTGTCCTACAGTCATGGCAGTAAAGAACCACAATTGAAAGAACTGTTAAAAGTATTGCTTATTTAAAACCAGAATCAAAAGGATAAGACTGTATAAAAATAAAATTAGAATCACCAGTAAAGATACCCCTTAAAGGTGAGCAGTAAATATTTTTTCAGTGGACTATCTTTTTTTATTCTTTGATGTATAAAGAGTTATTAGTTAGTTTTTACTTTTAAAATATCATACATGTCAAATCTAATCATCTGTTTTTGCTGTAGGATATCTGTGGGGGGTCTCAGAGCGTCTGTTCTTTTAACTGAAAGGTTAGGGGGTTCTAAATCTTTAATAAAACGTCCTTTCTACAGAATGTTCATTAGTCACTGGCACTAAATAGGTAATAAGAAAACATGTTTGAAATAATCTCATTGAAAATCTATTTCCCTCTCAGTTGCTCATCCTTCTGTTCTTGATTCTTGTGATTTCACAAGTTCTTTAGTGAATTTCTGATGGAGGAGAGGGTGAACCATTTGTTCTTTTATGACAAGAATGTTCAGGCCGCCTTTATGCATCAGAAAGAAGCTAAAACACACACACCATTTTTCCCCTTTGAAGATCACTTTTAAAGCCTTTGGCTATGAACTCTGATAAGACTGGCTGTAAGTGATGCCCGTACAGCTACTCTCCACACTAGGTCAAGCCGTCACATACTTTCTTAGATTTTTGATGTACCATTGTCTTCATTATTCCAGTACTAAAAGCCAAATCATCCTTTTTTAAGAAAACTAAAAATGTATCTCTTGGAACTTATTTTCTATTATTTTCTTGTTGCATTTCCACCCATTAAAAACTTGCTGTGCATCCCTATACTGCTAGGCTCTGACTAAAGAGGTGTGAAGAAGCCCTCAATGAAACAGCTGCTTTGCTCAGCACCTTGACAGAGAGGCTTCTGGATATGTGCACAGTGGTCCTAAATGCAAATAATATTCTATGCCTACACTGGAGAGAAGGGAAATGTGTTGGGGGGGGAGGGGTTAAAGATGGGTGTGGTCAGGAAGTAATGGCTTCAGTATAATCCTATGCATGCACAAGATTGGCCAGATCCTTAGCTATGTAAATGAAGTCAGTGGACCTATGCCAAATTACTCCAGGTTAGAATCTGTCTCAGTGTTTGTAGTGTTCATTTCAGTATGCTCCCGTTGCCACTCGGAAGTATTGCTTTATGGGCAGTGTGGAAGAACTGATCTTAGGTGAGAGTGAGCACAGAGGATCTCGTAAGGAACAGCTGCAGACATAGAATGCTTTTGATGTTTTCTATCTACATTATGTCTTACATGGCTTATTACATAGGCTAAGCACAGTTTTCTCACTGAACTATAATGCTACAAGTAACGAAGCACCATATTCAGCAGCCCTATAAGTGGCTCAAGTGATGCTCTCTCTCATACCTCATCCATACTCTTGTGGGATCAGGCCTTGTTACTCAGGCAAAACTCTCACTGAAATCAGTGGAAACGTTAGTCTGAATATAATGTGCTGCATGGGGCTCTTAGGTATACTTTTTTCAAAATTTTCACATGGAATAGCCAATTTTTTAAATATTTCCTGAGATGTGTGTGGCACACACTTACTTTTGCTTTAACAAGTAACTACTGACATAAAACATTAATACAAAGAAAAGGAGTGTCAACTTTATCTTATTGAGATAAAGTGTAGACAGAACTGTTTTACATAATATTCAGCCACTGGGGATGTTTCATTTTTAACCTATGCATCATTGGGGAACATTAGTACCAAAGTTGTCTGTTTAATTCTCAAGGTCTATTCAGCCTCATGCCCACCTGGGCATTCCTTGACGTGATTATCTTTTCTGAGACTTTTGCAGCCTCTTAACCAAGATGAAAACAGACACCTATCTCCCTGTGAAGTTGTTTGAAGTGAGCAATAGTCTAAGAAAGTATTCTAATTGAAAGGTTTCTTATACCTATTGAGTGCTTGAGGACATAGGTTTCCTGATGATGTATTATATCGAGGATGGTTGCATGGATATTAACTGATAGTTGCTGCTATGGGAATTGTGCACCTGGCATCACCACCCCAGTGACCAGCATATTACTTCTGCAGCGTATCTGATCTATAATAATTCAGAGAAAATATACCCTTAATTTCCTTCAGAACTAATGTATTTTCCACATGCCAGGATGTGCTAGGTATTGTTTTCAACAGTTTTGTCTTTTACCTTTATTAAAACTAAAAAAAAAAAAAAAAAAAGAGACAGAGAGAGAAGCAAAAACATAATGTCTCAGCTATTATTAAAGAATATTGCATCACTGAGATTTCTATAGCACTATATTAAAAATGGATTTTCCATTGCAACATTTTAGCAGAATTGCTGTACTCTACTACTAGATAAATACATTTAGAAAACAATTAAATACTCTATGTAAATATGGTTTTCTAACATCCCTAGACACTTATTTTTTTTACTAAAGCTGCTAAATATAGTAGACCTAGTTAGGCTGTGCAAGATTTATCTGAATTTAGTCTTGATATCTAAAAGATTGCAGTTGTTCTTAACCTTATAGCATGTTAAATGGAGTTATTAATGTGAATGGTTTGTAACCCCAATAGAAATAGTGTTTGCAAACTGGGACAGAATAGATAAAGCTGGCAGTACATCTGAACTTCCAATCTTAATTTATTGTGAGTGTAAATATATGCTGGGGAGATAAGATGCAGCTAAATACCTAATATACAATTCGTGAAATCTGTGTGTGGGTCCTATGAAAATGGCAAAGCACGCTGGTAATAGTTTTGATACAAGGAACTCATACAGTTCCTAGTGTAGCTATGCAGTAATTTTCGTGGCTTTATTGTCACAGCAAAATCTTCCAGCACTGACAGATTATACTATGGAGACCTGTTAAACACTTAGCCTTGGTGAACACTAAATATATCCCTGCAATGGGTTTATTGCCAGATTAGGCACTTATTTCAGAGGACTTCATTGTATATATATGTATTGATGTAAAGAGGTGCACAGCTGATTTATAATAGGTTTCTTTATGTTATGGATTTGATTTTTGAAAAATGTTGAAATGTTTCAATGTGGAATATTTATTAATTTAACAAAGATGATCTTTTAAAAGTATTTACTGAAAACTTTGCAGCCATAATATGGCATTTATGAGACATCTAGATAGACTTATGTGTAGTGCTGGGGAGGAGCCAGTGGTCGTAGTACATGTAGGTACCAATGACATAGGGAAGGATAGGAGAGAGGTCCTGGAGGCCAAATTTAGACTCCTAGGTAAGAGATTGAAGTCCAGGACCTGCATGGTAGCATTTTCTGAGATGCTCCCAGTTCCACGCGCAGGGCCAGTTAGACAGGTAGAACTGCAGAGTCTCAGTGCATGAAGTCTAAATAATATACCAATGCTAGAAGTCTAAATAATAAAATGGGTGAACTAGAGTGCCTCAATATTCAATGAGGATATTGATATAATGGGCATCACAGAAACTTGGTGGAATGAGGATAATCAGTGGGATACAGTAATACAAGGGTACAAAATATATCAGAAGGACAGAACAGGTCGTGCTGGTGGCATTATATGTGAAAGAAAGCATAGAATCAAATGAAGTAAAAATTGTAAATGAATCAAACTGTACCATAGAATCTCTATGGATAGAAATTTCATGCTCTGATAATAAGAATATAGTGGTAGGGATATATTACCGACCACCTGACCAGGATGGTGACAGTGACTGTGAAATGCTCAGGGAGATTAGAGAGGTTATTAAAATAAAAAGCTCAATAATAATAATGGGGGATTTCAATGATCTCCATATTGACTGGGTACATGTCACCTCAGGACGGGATGCAGAGATAATGTTTCTTGACACCTTAAGTGACTGCTTCTTGGAGCAGCTGGTCCTGGAATCCATCAGAGGAGAGGCAATTCTTGATTTAGTTCTAAATGGAGCACAGGATCTGGTCCAAGAGGTGAATATAGCTGGACTGCTTGGTAATAGTGACCATAATATCATTAAATTCAATATCCCTGTGGCAGGAAAAACACCACAGCGGCCCAACACTCTAGCATTTAATTTCAGAAAGGGGAACTACACAAAAATGAGGAGGTTAGCTAAACAGAAATTAAAGGGTACAGTGCCAAAAGTGAAATTTCTGCAAGCTGCGTGGAAACTTTTTAAAGACACCATAATAGAGGCTCAACTTAAATGTATACCCCAAATTAAAAAACATAGTAAGAGAACCAAAAAAGAACTACCGTGGTTAAACAACAAAGTAAAAGAAGCAGTGAGAGGCAAAAAGGCATCCTTTAAAAAGTGGAAGTTAAATCCTAGTGAGGAAAATAGAAAGGAGCATAAACACTGGCAAATGAAATGTAAAAATACAATTAGGAAGGCCAAAAAAAAATTTGAGGAACAGTTAGCCAAAGACTCAAAAAGTAATAGCAATTTTTTTTTAAAGTATATCAGAAGCAGGAAGCCTGCTAAACAACCAGTGGGGCCACTGGACGATTGAGGTGCTAAAGGAGCACTCAAGGACGATAAGGCCATTGCAGAGAAACTAAATGAATTCTTTGCATCGGTCTTCACGGCTGAGGATGTGAGGGAGATTCCCAAACCTGAGCCATTCTTTTTAGGTGACAGATCTGAGGAACTGACCCAAATTGAGGTATCATTAGAGGAGGTTTTGGAACAAATTGATAAATTAAACAGCAATAAGTCACCAGGACCAGATGGTATTCACCCAAGAGTTCTGAAGGGACTCAAATGTGAAATTACATAACTACTAACTGTAGTCTGTAACCTATCATTTAAATCAGCTTCTGTACCAGATGACTGGAGGATAGCTAATGTGACGTCAATTTTTAAAAAGGGCTCCAGAGGTGATTCCAGTAATTACAGGCCTGTAAGCCTGACTTCAGTACCGGGCAAACTGGTTGAAACTATAATAAAGAACAATATTGTCAGACATATAGATGAACATAATTTGTTGAAGAAGAGTCAACATGCTTTTAGTAAAGGGAAATCATGCCTCACCAATCTAGTAGAATTCTTTGAGGGGGTCAACAAGCATGTGGACCAAGGGGATCAAGTGGATATAGTGTACTTAGATTTTCAGAAAGCCTTTGACAAGGTCGCTCACGAAAGGCTCTTACTCAAAGTAAGCTGCCACGGGATAAGAGGGAAGGTGCTCCCATGGATTGGTAACTGGTTAAAAGATAGGAAACAAAGAATAGGTATAAATGGTCAGTTTTCAGAATGGAGAGTGGTGTTCCCCAGGGGTCTGTTCTGGGACCAGTCCTATTCAACATATTCATAAATGATCTGGAAAAAGGGGTAAACAGTGAGGTGGCAAAATTTGCAGACGATACAAAATTACGAAACATAGTTAAGACCCAGGCAGACTCCGAAGAGCTACAAAAGGATGTCTCAAAATTGGGTGACTGGAAAACAAAATGGCAGATGAAATATAATGTTGATAAATGCAAAGTAATGCACATTGGAAAGCATAATCCCAATTGTACATATAAAATGATGGGGTCTAAATTAGCTGTTACCACTCAGGAAAGAGATCTTGGAGTCACTGTGGATAGTTCTCTGAAAACATCCACTCAATGTGCAGCGGCAGTCAAAACAGCAAACAGAATGCTGGGAAAAATTAAGAAGGGGATAGAAAATAGGACAGAAAATATCATGTTGCCTCTATATAAATCCATGGTACATCCACATTTTGAATACTCTGTGAAGATGTGGTCGCCCCATTTCAAAAAAGATATATTGGAATTGGAAAAGGTTCAAAAAAGGGCAACAAAAATGATTAGGGGTATGGAACGGCTTCTGTATGAGGAGAGATTAATAAGACTGGGACTTTTCAGCTTGGAAAAGAGATGGCTAAGGGGAGATATGATTGAGGTCTATAAAATCATGACTGGTGTAGAGAAAGTAGATATGAGAAGTAGTAAACAACACTTCTTTAACACAAAAACTAGGGGTCACCAAATGAAATTAATAGGCAGCAGGTTTAAAACAAACAAAACGAGGTATTTCTTCACACAACGCACAGTCAACCTGTGGAACTCCTTGCCAGAGGATGTTGTGAAGGCCAAGACCATAACAGGGTTCAAAAAAGAACTAGATGAATTCCTGGAGGATAGGTCCATCAATGGCTATTAGCCAGGATGGGCAGGAATGGTGTCCCTAGCCTCTGTTTGCCAGAAGCTGGGAATGAGCGACAGGGGATGGATCACTTGATGATTACCTGTTCTGTTCATTCCCTCTGGGGCACCTGGCACTGGCCATTGTCGGAAGACAGGATACTGGGCTAGATGGACCTTTGGTCTGACCCAGTAGGGCCATTCTTCTGTTCACTGAAACATCCAAGATAAGATAAGTAAAGCACAGCACACCTTGACCTCGTTCTTTTTTTCTCTTGAGAGGATCCTGAAGATAGTACCGTGTTTCCCCGAAAATAAGACAGTGTCTTATATTAATTTTTGCTCCCAAAGATGCGCTAGGTCTTATTTTCAGGGGAGGTCTTATTTTTCCTGGAGCTTCGGGGCCTTATATTCCGGGGTGGCCTTATTATCGGGGAGGTCTTATTTTCGGGGGATGTCTTATATTACAGCGAGAGGCAAAACTGGAAGTAGGTCTTATTTTCGGGGGATGTCTTATTTTCGGGGAAACAGGGTAGGTAATTACTCTTCTGTCCTGAGAACTCTTTCATGTAGCGTGTCACAAGACGCTGTTCTGCCATTGCTCCGGCTCAATGTGTATATTCATTCCCTAGGAATGAGTCATTTTGGGTTGCAATGGGACCTGCATCTTCTTTTCATGAATCTCTATGGAGCCGTTTCTCTACTTTTCTGGTGTCTAGCCAAGACTGTGGGACCTGGACTTATGGACTCAGTGGGTGCATCTCTACTGGAATAAAAGATTCGCAGCACAGCCAGGGCTGGTCTACATCAGCTGACTCTGGCTCATGAAACTATAAACTTGTAGTGTGCTTTTGGGTGTGGCCTTGAGTCCTGGCTCTGAGACCCACCCACCCCTTTCAGGGTCTGAGAGCCTGGGCTCCAGCCTGAGCCAAACGTCTACACTGCTATTTTTAGCTCTAAGACTCGGAGCCACATTTTTTTTATTGCAGTGTAATTGTACCCAGTATTTCCAAGGCTGCATTTGAACATCCACTCTGCATTGTAAACCTGGACTTACAATTGCTGGACCTGGGTTTCACAGTGTGCTAACACATCCATACTGCACTACACAGATCTTCTGTCTCAGGTCTGTGGCTTAAGCTGTGTCCAGACTGCAAAATGGCAGAGCTTGGACCTAAGTCACCGTGGGACTTGGGCTCTGACCCATTCCCCTCACAGGGTCCTAGGATTTGTATTTGTGGATGGAAAGGGGGCTTGGCGATAAACCTGAGTGAGAGCCTGGGCTTAGTGTGCGGTGTAGATGTACGAAAAGAAGGCTCTCTGATTGATTCTCAGTCCTTACTAGACAAAAGTGAGGCCAGTTTGCTTAGAGGAAACATCCAGATGGTGAAAATGGTACATTTTTTCCTCCCTTTATTAGTAAAGTGCTCAATGCAAGTGTATTGTTGGCTTGATGGCTGCTTTGAATTGATCAAATAGTAGCAAGTAATCAAGAATGATATATTTGGCTAGGAGATTGCAAGCTTTCTTCTCAGTTATGGCCCTCACCACATTAAAGTTCAACTCTAAAAAAAATCCACCCAAAATCTTGTGTGTCATACAAAACTTTGTGTTTGCTACTCAGTACATTAAAATTTGACATCTGTGTTAATCTACAAAAATCCACTCAGAGCTTAGTGTTTGCTCCTAAACCTCTTTAACCTCTCATCGTAAAATCAGTACAAAAATGTTTTGTGGACTCAGTGGTATTTTGCTATCCTAGCTTTTCTCCTCTCTCATTCATTGCAATGGAGTTCTTGCTGGAGGGTACTCATTCCTGCGTCCCATTTCCCATCAATTGTCCGCAGTTGGTGGCACCTTCATTTCTCCTGTTCTATGTCTGTGGCATAGCACATAGGCTAGTCTCTAGACTACTGAAAAGCTTTTGTCTAACTAAAGTCTCTGGGCTCAGTATAGATATATCTGGGTGAAAATTAATGGCCTGTGATATACAGTAGGTGAGACTAGATTATCTAATAGTCCCCTCTGGCATTAAATGATATGAAACTATGAAACTTTGTCTTCATCTGTCAAGTTTAGAGCATATTAAGCAATGTGCTGTACTTGGAGCTATATCTGAAGGCCACTCAGACATTCCAGCTAGTACAGAATGTGGCTGCCAACTAATTTAATGGGATTTCATTCAGAGACCATATGATATATGCTCCAGAGTATGCTCTAGTTTCCAGCTGGTTTCCAGATGCAGTTCATGATGTTGGTTTTACCTATTGAGCCCTATATGGTTTCATCCTGACTTCCTTAGAGACAGCCTCCCTTCTCTTGAACTATTCCAGGAGCTGAGGTCATCTAAGAGGCACTCAACTTTACAGTGTACAGTTTTAAAAGGCTTTTGGTTTCCAGAATTCCAGAACTCTGGAATTCTCTCTCTCCACTGGTCCAACAGTTTGCGTGGGGTCAGGGGCAGGTGTATCCTGTATTAGGAACTTTGAGTCTTTCAACTGACATTGAGTCAGTTTGATTTATACTTTCTTTTGTTATGTAATTATTGTTATGTATTATTTTAAAAGGTCCATGCATTGAGAGATTTTGATAAGTGCATTTTATGCATCTGACAAATAAATAAGTTTAGTGTTCTTTGCTTTTTGTAATACAATGATCAGACCTTCCATTTGCTATTTCAGATGAGATAGCAAAATTTGTAATCCGTACACCGCATAAGGGCAACCGACCTTTCCAAAGGCCTAATGTGATAATGCTTTTATGCACATTTTAAATGGATTGTCTGCAAAAGAAAACACTTTCTGCAAATAAGAGGCTTGATTCTCCACTCCATTGCACTGGGTTTACACAACATAACTCTATTAACTTCGATTTACACCAGCATAAAATTAATGTACTAGAGAGGGAATCAGGTCCAAATACCTTTATTTTCGTTCTTAAGTAAACATTCCTTTCACCCCAGCCCAAATCCGGCAATTACAAAATGGGTGGGATTAACAGAAAAATAAATTAGTTGCTTGTTGAAGGATATATTTGTAAATTTAAAAACAAAGTAAAATAACTTTGCATCATACACAAAATGGAACCAAGCAATTGCAGATTTACAGAATAACTGTCTGGGTAAGCTCTAAATTTTCTTAGCACTACTATGTTTTGTACATGTTTTGTCATTATGTCAAACTATTGGAATACATGTGAAAATTTCTTCCTGGAGTAATTCAGACTACTGCTCCTCTAATTTTCAGATTGCAACATACCTGTGTAAAATATGCACCCTGAATTTGGACAGCCTGTACTTGCAATTAAGAATTATGCTTTTCCATGTTGCACTATTTATTCATCTTTTATAGGGACCATCTGTTTTATGCCATAGTAGTTATCACCTTTCACTTTCTTCCATAAATCCAGTTACCATTTTGCTAACTTTTGGTATTATTATTGCTAAGAAAATTAAGAGTATTAATTCTTTGGCTTTCTAGCACTATTTATGTTGACTTCCTAGAAAAAGGAATATTTAATTAAAACAATTTGGTTTACATGCTTTCCCATATTGTAATTCATATAAACAATTGTTTTGATTGTTACTGTTATACATAATATATTTATTTGTGGTATATATAAAATGTATCTTTTCTAAAATGGGGTTCCTTTTCTTTCTTTGAAGTACTGTAAGGAAAGGATAGTGGGACCTGGAAAAGTAAATGAATTCTTAGAAAAAAGGGACTATGACTTTGCGATGTACCTATCATCACACTCCAAGACTAAGTTCTTAGCATGTTGCAAGGAAAATAAATTAATACAAGGTTTTTATCCGTTAATCTCAGAAAATTGGAAATTATACGAAGTCTTCAATACTTTCACTCTTTACAAGACCAAATTAGGGAGGGTTCACAATTTGGGGATTTGATCAGTTGTGGGTTTCCTTCATTTAAAAAAAATCTGGAGTATCTATATCAGGGGGAGCCTGGAAGGGGTTAATACTCATATTACCTGTCGATAGGGAACTGTCCCCATAATTCTACTAAACTTCAAGCTTCCAGCTATCTACATTTTCCTTCCCGCCGAACTCATAGCGTTGCCAACTTTCTGATTCCAGAAAACTGAACACTCTTGTCCCCATAGGCCCCACCCCTTCCCTGCCCCTTCTCCGAGGCCCCGCCCCTGCTTACTCCATCCCCCCTCCCTCCGTCGCTCGCTCTCCCCCACCCTCACTCAGTTGCTCATTTTCATTGGGCTTGGGCAGGGGGATGGGGTGTAGGAGGGGGTGAAGCCTCCGGCTGGATGTGCGGGCTCTGGGGTGGGGCCGGGGATGAGAGGTTTGTGGTGCACGAGGGGGATCCAGGCTGGAGGGTGGGGCCAAAGGGTTCGGAGTGCGGGGATGGGGCTCTGGGCTGGGGCAGAGAATTGGGGTGAGGGCTCCAGCTGGGGGTGTGAGTTCTGGGGTGGGGCCAGAAATGAGAGGTTCAGAGTGTGGGAGGGGTCTCTGGCCTGGGGTAGGGGGTTGGGGGGTGTGTGTGGGGGGTGAGGGCTCTGGCTGCGGGTGTGGGCTCTGGCTGCGGGTGTGGGCTTTGGAGTGGGGCCTGGGATGAGGGCTTTGTAGTGCAGGAGGGTGTTCCAGGCTGGGGCCGAGGGGTTCAGAGGGTAGGAGGGGGGTCCAGACTGGGGCAGGAAGATGGGGCGCAGGAGGGAGTGAGGGGTGCAGGTTCCGGGCAGTGCTTACCTCAGACGGCTCCCAGAAGCGGCGGCATGTCCCTGCTCCGCAGGGCTGCCCGGGGGGGGGGGGCAAGTGGGGCAATTTTCCCCAGGCCCCCACGAGAATATAGTATTCTATAGTATTGCAACTTTTTTTTATGGAAGGGGCCCCCAAAATTGCTTTGCCCCAGGCCCCCTGAATCCTCTGGGCAGCCCGGCTGCTCCGGCTCCTAGCCAGAGGTGCGCCCAGGCAACTCCGCGCGCTGCCCCATCTGCAAGTGCCACCCCCGCACCTGCCATTGGCCGCAGTTCTCGGCCAATGGGAGCTGCAGAGCCAGCGCTCAGCGCGGGAGCAGCACACGGAGCCCCCCTGGCCGACCCTGTGCCTAGGAGCCAGAGGGCGGACATGCTGCCACTTCCGGGAGCCATGTGGAACCAGGGCAGGCCAGGAGCCTGCCTTAGCCCCGCTGTGCTGCCGACCGGACTTTCAATGGCCCAGTCTGTGGTGCTGACCAGAGCCGACAGGGTCCCTTTTCGACTGGGCATTCTGGTCAAAAACCGGACACCTGGCAACCCTATGAACTCAACAGGAGAGACCCTTCAAACATTAACAAACTAACACTATCTGGCATCTCCTATTCTCTGCAAGAAAGAAGACATGACCTTGAGGATCTGTAGAGATTTTCAAAATTTGAAGACAGTTGTACTTTAGAACGTGCTAAACTGTTTGAATAAAAGTCTGGGGTACACTTGCTTTGTCTTAACTAGAGTTTTAGAATGTGGTAACCAGAGGCACTTCATACCTTCTGTAGGCAGAGCTATACACCCAGTGAGAGAGCAAAGCATATGATGATGATGCTGTCTGTCATATCTGTAGGCAGTATCAAGGGGTGCCACAGAGATTCCTCTGTCTTTAGCAATTTCGTGAGGGGAGGGGATGTGTAGGGCATGGGGAAGGGATAATGGGGACTGAGAGAATGGGCAGAGATAGGAATCATGGGGGCTTACAGACACCTTTCCCCCCCCCAACCCACCGCCCCTGCACTGAGAGCTGTTTTGTCCTTTAACCTTCAGTTACTCATTAATTTCCCCTACCAGAATCATCCTCCTTCCACTTTCCCCCTCAAGCCCTGGCTGGGAATTGCTCCCTCCCCACGCCCAGGGCCTTTCTCCTTCCAGGGTGGATATTTGTAGACGGTGAGCTGAGAAACCCTTCATTTCATTGTGCCCTCCCCCCCCAGATCCCTGCTTCTTCCATCACCAACACTCCCTTCAGGGTTTCTATTTCCCCACACCTCTGGGTCTCTCTCCATCCCCAATGCACATTCCTCCCCTCCAAGTCCCTGTTTCTCCCCTGTCACACCCCCTAAGTCCCTGCTGCTTCCTCCCATCCAAGTTCCTGCTAACCCCACCACCACTGCGCCATCTCTCCATTCCCTGCTGCTTACTACCACTACCGCTACTCTTGCCCCCTCCCAACACTCTGCTTCCTCCTCTCTCCCTTGGGCCTCTGCTCCCCTTCTGTAAAAACCCTCCCTGTTATGCTAGCAGTGGCACTGTTCATTAGTTTTAGATTATGCTAGCAGCAGAAAAGGCTGGCGGGGTGGAAGAGCAGAAGTTGGAGAAAATATCTGAAATTGTTAGATTTTATTCCAGCTTTCCAAAGGTATCACAGGTAGATTTCTCATCTGGCAGACACTGTTAGCTAGCTAGTGTCCTGACTGATGTCTTATCTAGTAATGGATTTTACAAAGCAGGTGCTATGTAGCATTATTTTTTACAAAAGTGACCAAAAAGTTTAAGTGCAAGGGATAAAGGTTTACAGAAGTAAAGACAGAGATTTGGCACAAGTACTGTTTTGGATGAAAAGGAGTTTGAACTTCTGAAACAATTATTGTCAATATGATTGAAGACAAAGAGAGAGATAAAGTAAGGCAAAAAGCAATAACAATAAAATGTGGTGGAAGTCCATTTCAGGTTTGGGGACATATCTTCTGCAATATAATAGGACAGGAGACATGTTCAGAATAAAAACTGTTCTCACAGCTGAGAAAAACAAAGAGGTATTGATCCACTGCAGGGATCAAAATTATTTTTTACACTACATGCGCAAAGGTGTATTCAGTGCTGAAAATTATCTGCACTAGGACAGTTGCCATCTGTGAACAATGTTCACTGAAACTTCAGACCAACAGACAGAAAAACATAATTACTTCTGTAACTTCTTGAAGAAAGTTTGTCTCACATTTTTTTTCCTGGCTATTGAAGAAAACTGAAACTCTGGATTTAAGTTTAAAAGTATTTGTACTGACCTTTTGTTTTTCATGCCTGGGCAGTAGTCTCTGAGAGCACAAGCGTGAGTTAAATGTGCACTGTTTTGGTTTTTGTTGGCATACAAATTATATGCAACTTGGAAATAACTTCTCAACATTAGTTCTTCTACAAGAAAATTTCCTTGATACATCCACACCCTTGGAATCTCATATCCCAGAACTGTGAGCCTAGACTGAGGTCTTGACACATGCCCACTAAACCATCTGTAATAGCAGGCACAACAGCCCAGCCCCATTACCTCCCATCCAGAATTCAGAAACTCTGAAGACATGCTAGGAAAGTGTGAATTTATCTGCAGAGATCATATATTTGGAGATTTTCAGTTACTAGTGACATATGTTTTTTTTTCTCTTCCATGGCTCTACGTGGTTCATTCTTGTAGACTAGAGAGCTGGGAACACAGTCCATAACAGCACTCTTCCTCTTGAAGTTCTAAAACTCATGCCCAAATAATATGAATAAATTGACTAAAGGAATTATTTAAGGAGTAAAAGTGTTTCTCCAGCACCTATAACTGCCTCAGAGATTGGAACTTGTCTTCAAAACTGCCATAGGTCTGATAGAATGAGTCTTTAAACCATATAGAAGTAGGGTTGCCAACTTTCTGATTGCAGAAAACCAAACACCCTGGCCCCACCTACAAAAATGTAGTCTACGCCAATTTGCCTCATTACTATGATTTATTTTAGGTAATTTTGCTATTATTTATAACCACCCTTGGGAAAAAAACACTAAAATTATAATACATATTTTACCTAACACACAAGAACAAGTACTTCTATCACTATGTTAAATATATTTAGATTTTGTTGTCCTATTCTAAGACCATGGACCACAAGGAACTTTCTCAGTATCAAAAAAGTCCATTCGCATAATGATTTCTGAAGAATTTTAGCTGCTAGGGAGTTATGAATCTGAGGCAAAAATACTAATATAAAATAGATTGATTCAAAGGAATCTTAAGACTCGAGCTTTAGAAAAGTTTGGAGTAAAAATGGAGAACTACTTTGTTCTTCTGGAAGATAAGGAAAGGAGAAGATACCACAAGAGCTCACTTATCTAACTGACATGCATGCCAAATGGAAGGCCACTTTTCCCAGAAGGAAATGGAAAAAAGAATTCCTAGGAGGTTCAAAAGTAGGATGAAAAAAATGTACTCAGGACTGGCTTTAGACCTCACGTCTGAAACTGTTAGTGTCTGAAGGTGAAGGGAACCTTTCCTTCTTCCCTTCTTTATACAGTAAGTAGCATGACATATGACTCCAAGAGTGCGATCTGTGGAGACAAGATATTCAGTAAATCTCAGTTATTGGTGAGTAACCTAGTTTCCTTTAGAAGTAAGCAGTACCATTTAGCTATTATTAATTTGGGAGGAAGAGTTTGATAGGGCTTCTCTTGCCTTTGTTTTGAAGAATTTGAAAGCAGTCACAAGACTTCAAGAGGCTGGGTCATGGAACCAGACAAACAGAGAGCTTAACATGGTTGTGATGCAGGCTGGTCACTAGCTGTCCAGGCCATACATTGTCATTACAAGCTAATGACAATCCATCACTGGGTAATAACAGGCCAGTATTTATCTGAGACTGCTTTAACCCCTCCTAGCCACTTCCCAACCTGCCTCAGAGAACAGATCCACCAGTCCATATCCTGTAACTTATGTGGAACATCTGCCAAATATAATTTTAAAACCTTATCTGTTGTGGTTTGCCATCAAGAAAAGGAAACATTCTATTTGTATTGCCAGAGCATACAAAACATGTAGAAAATAAATAGCTGTCAAGGAAAGATTAAAGAGACACCATCACTGAGTTATATTGGTGTGTGGTATAGTGGTTATATGGCAGTTTGGACTCATTTTTTACTTTACATTTTCAATATTTTATACATTCTGCTTTTCTAAATGCCAGTTTTTCTGAACACTTACAGCTTGACATTAAACTGAACATTTTTTTCATATCTATCTTCTAATGTAGTGTGTTTATGTATATGTATACACACTCTCCCTCTCTTCAACCAGCAGACATCCTTTTCCAAAAAATTATTTTCTAGTTTAGCCTTGGGTCTTTGTTGAGCCAGTTGCCCAATATTAAGTTATAAGGTGAGTGGTCCAGTAAATTAGATTTTCAGATAAGATCACAAAGGTGAAAAACTATGTTTATATTAACTGGCAAAAGGAAATGATTTCCAGTTGACCAGCATAGCCAGATAAGCTTAACTTCTGCATTTTAGAAAAATACCATTGATTTGAATTTTGTAAAAATTTTCAACTATAAACCTTAAATATGCTTGAGTAGTGTATGCATTTAATTTTGGTTTAATAAGGGAACTGTACTTTAATTAAATACTTGAGTATTAAAACTGTTTCAATATCAATTAACAATATAGTTTAAATCCTGTGATCCTCACTTCAAATGCCCATTAAAAGACTGCAGGCTTTGGCTCATAGTCCATAATCTTCAAGTAACATAGCTGATAATCCTCAATCATTTTTTGTTATCAGTTTGATTTAGTTAATATTTCATTCAAGGTCAAATCTTAAGAATTAATTTAATAACTTGGTGTTAAATAGGCACCCATTTATTTTTTTAAAAAAGCTTTCATTGAGGTATAAAAAGTATAAAAACTATTCATTGTTAGGGATAAAATTACCCCCAAAAATTCACAATTATGGATTTGTTAGTCTTTAACAGATTTATATTTTTAAAAATAGGGCAGGGCTGAATACCAAATTTGGATTCAGTTAGTACAAGAATCCACTGATGCTGAGTCATGGTAGAACCAATAACAAATACTCTTTATTAACAATAAACTAGAGGTCTTTTTTTTTTACATTTATCTTATACTGTTGCAATCCTTGCCAACTAACTCCCCCACTCCAGCTGAGAAGAAATAAATACTTTCCACCACCTGTACCTGACAAATATGGTAGTTGTATATTCCTGTCCAAAATAAAATTCAAAATATATCACCCCATATCTGAAGGAAGCATTAATATTCTTTCTCGCCTTATTAAAAAGAAAATGGGGGCCCCGTGTATGATCCCACAGTCTTGACTAAAGCTTCTCTTTATAGTGATAATGTTTCTGATATTCACAAAATAAAGGGTAACAATAGAGTTGTGCAAAACATTCACATTGAAATCAATCACCCATATCAGAGAGGGTTAGAGTTCTATTGTGTTCACAAATGATTTGTGAACCTGGACTCAAGTTCGCACAGCTCCCTCTTTTCCCACATGTAGTTGGATTGCTGCCAAACCTTACACAATGAATTCCAGGGTTTGAAATAACTTAGATATGTTTCTGTCCCTAGCATTGTCCTAACCACTGCAAATATGTACTTTGTTTCTTGGTCATCGAATGCTTCCCCCAAAGTACCTCAACAAATAACTAAAAACTCAGTCTGAAGTATCTTGCAAATCCAATACTATATGTGCAATTTCTTACCTCTCTCTCTCTCTCTCTGCAGTGTAATTGTAGCTGTGTCGGTCTCAGGATATTAGAGAGACAAGGTGGGGGAGGTAATATATTTTATATTTTATTGGACCAACTTCTGTTGGTGAGAGAGACAAGCTGTGTGGCTTGAAAACTCGTCTCTCTCACCAACAGAAGTTGGTCCAAGAAAAGATATTACCTCATCCACCTTGTTCTCTCTCTCTCCCCCTAGTTGAGTATCTATAAAGTACCTATCATATCGATAGTCCCCATAGAATGTAGGTGCTGGTAAATGGACATCTAGTTGGAATGAACTCAAGCATTGTCCTCTGTTACAGTAGTGCCATACTAAATAACCAGTAAACCTGATAAAGCTATCAGTTTTGGTGTTAATATATCTTCTGTTGAGGAAGGATTTAGCCATATTAAAGTGCTTCCCTATAGGGTCTCTCAGGAAATGGCCCTTAGTAGTGAGCATCCTGAGGAAACTGAGATTATGCTATTGAATGCAAAGTGCACTGAAGAAATACTTAAAGAAAAACTGTGTTTTTCAAGCCCTTAGGAACTAACATTTTTGTTTGCATTTCCATCATGTTAATTATTGTTCAAAGAGTTCCCGAGGTGATTGCACTCAGCTACTTTCATGGAGTTTTATCCCATTCATTATGCATTGCAGCTAATTAATGTTGGAAGAGTTATTATTCTAAGGAAGATAGAAATAACGTGTAACCATTCAGCTAAGAACATCTTGCATATGTACTGTAGGTGTCATTATTTGAAAGCAATTTGATGAGTCCACTGCCCACCCACTGTAATAAACTGTTTATTTCTTTTCATGGGAACATGGCTACAGTTGTTCTGTGGGGGTATCCAAGACACATCTAAAGTATTTAATAGTCTCTCAGTTGAGTTGTCTGAAAGTAGTTCCTTCATTACGTTTTGAGTCTGTCTGTGATGATTCACAGTATGAAGCCCTTTTAAATTTTTTTTCATTTTTTCCTGAGTCTCAGTAGTATTCACTCTAAACATCCATTTACACTGATTTATATGAGCAAGTGGGATCAATATAGGCTTAGTTAATCATAATTAACTTAATGGCAAGATACAATATCTTGGTCGCTGGCTATCCCTCCCAATTCAGAACTGTATATCTGGACTGAAATGGACCAAACATACGGTTAACAAACACAGAAACCTTGCTAAAGTTAATTCATGTTGAGGTTTGGAGTGATACACACTGACAGAAGCAGGAAAATTCAAAATTAAGTCTGACAGTTTGTACTTACCTTTCCTGATTGTATAGATGTGTTGCGCCACATGTAGTATGGAACTTCATTCTGTAACCTGGGACCTAAGCAACATGTAGGCACAATAGAAAACATTCAGAACAGGCTCTCAACCAGAACTTTTAATTTTATTGTCTCTTTTTGTTATGTGTAGGGAACTAAAACTTAGTTTCATGTGTTAAATTCAAAAGTATTTTTTTTAAAGGGAAGAATCAAAATATCAACATGCTTGGTACACTCATAGTGTGAAGTTCACTTTATAAAATGTAAATCTCTATTTTTTTTTAAATAAGGGCTTATGAAACAGAATTATTTTAATTACCAAATTTCAAAATATGACATCAGTGTAGAAAATACACGTGCAGTTGCATTAGGGTGTATTTAAATCAAGTATTACACTTCCAAATGGCTAATACACTTAACTAGCCATTTACAAGTATGAATCCTTGATTTGCATTTGCAGATTTTGTAATTTTACATGCAAATGTAGGCACATAATGGTGCATCAATCTCTGAATTCCTCTGTTTAGCCTTTTGTGCGTAATCCACAAAACACAATGTTCCTACCCTTGCTGATTATGCTACAACAGTTAACGGTGAATAGTATTCCCAGAGATGTCCTGGCATCAATGAATGTTGCTGGTGTAGAAATGTGTTTTGGCATGATTAGTCAGGTGTCAGCATAAATATAAGATGTTGCAAAATTAATGTTGTCACTGTCCAGATTTACTTCATATATACCTACCAGCCCCTTGCAATGTCCTCTTCTGAGTGCAGCTCACACCATCATCAGGGGGTCTGCTGATGATCCCACTGCACTGGAGTTGCTTGGATGTCTTCACAGCATTTGCTGTCTGCCTATTCCCCAGCTCTTCTATGTGTTTAAGAGACATTGCCAGTGACCAGGTCTCCACCTTAGGCAGCAGCTTTATGTTGTGCATATATGAAGCATGCTCGTTAGAGCAACAAAGGAAGTGGACATACTTCAGTTATATAGATTATACATTTTTGTTTTAATTTATGAACCTCGAGAGAGACTTTCTAAGCAAAATAGCTATGTTAATTTTAGCTCCATCTTAATGAAAAAGAATGACAGTTCTAGGGTAGAAAAGGACAAAACTGGTGGTTGGGTAAAGACACATTATTTTCCACAAAGTTAAGAGGATATTACAAATTGTGGGGAATATGAAACAAAAATTTTAAAATATTATAGATACTAATAAGCAATTGGAGGCTCAGAATTGCCTCCCTTTGATTATCTAGTCTGTATCCTGAATTGTATAGGTTTACTCGTCATTCTCATTTCCTCTGATTTAATTTTTTTTTTTTGTAATATGCAATAATGGTGTCTCAGTCACATCTCTTGGTGATGTATTCCATTTCCTATAATTGCTGCTACTGTTAAGACTATTTTCCTAACATTAAGCTTAAACATTTATTTCCTGTGCTTCAAGCTATTGCTCTTTTTTCTACCATCATCTGAAACTGAATACTTTATTTCTTTTATTTACATTGTAATCTGGAAAGTTTCTATAGACTGTATTTATATATCTCCTGACTCTTCTCTTTCTAGATATATGTACTATATATTATTTACAAAAAACAAAACAAAAAAAAAGCTACATTAATGCAGTGTTGTTTACACTGCAAAGTCAAGCACTGAAAGTTAGGAAATACCAGAGATAAGTTGCCCTTACTTTCTTATTTTTGCTCTTTTGTGCATACATGCAAAAGAATGTTTAAGATTTTGGGCAACAAATCATATGCGGTGTGTGGCACGCTGAAACAAAGTATTACATGCACAATGCTAATATAATATCTAGGGATTTTGGCAGCGGCCAAAACAGGTGGGAAATTATGATTTTCAGCAGCTCAGAACTAAGCCAAATCTAACAGATTTGCATGGGCCAAGCAAAAGGCACCTCCTTCACCCAGGAGTATCACCTTTCCAATTTAAAAGTCCTGCTACAAACCATGGAGGTCTTTGCAGTTTTTTTTTTTATTTTTTTTGTAATTTTAAAAATGATCTAAATACTTTTCATAGCAGAAAGCATTATCATGAAGATTGTGAATTAGGCAATGTCACTCCAGAGCTATGCATATTTTCACTTTGTCATTTTAGTTTTATATGTAATCCTGTGTATCTGTTTAGTTTTCAGCTTTTTTCCCCCTCCAATTTGCATTGCATGGCAATCTCCTATTTAATTTGCTATGTACTAGGATCCCTATCTCTTTCCCAGACATGCTACTTTAGAGCCTGATCTAAAGCCTATTAACCTCAATGGGAGTCTTTCCATTAACTTCAGTGGACTTTGGTTCAGACCCTTATTCCCTCTTCCTAGCTGTATGACTTTACAAGTTTAGTAATGAATCTCATCCAGTTGCATGCATCTCACTTTTCCAGTCTTTCCATATCATTTTGCAGGAAGACCAAGTATGAAGGAAATCAAGTATAAAGTGACTTGAACTACTAAAAAAAAAAATGCAATCTCTCATTAAAAACATCCACAGAGGATTAGAGGATTGTACTGATGCAAATGTTGTACCTATATTTTTTTAAAGGCTGTAGTGGTGATCCTGGGAATTATACACCAGTATACTTCACATCTGTACCTAGATAATTGGTTGAAATTATAATTAAAAGTGAAATAACAAAACACAAGGAAGATAATGATATGATCAGGTCTACCTAATATGGGTTTTGCAAAATAAAATCATGTCTCATTAATTAACAATTTACCAAGGATTGTGGTGGATTCTCCATCACTGAGAATTGTTAAATCAAGATTGGTTGTTTTTCTAAAAGATATGCTCTAGGAATTATTTTGGGGAAGTTCTATGGCCTGTGTTATACAGGAGGTCAGATTAGATGATTGCAATGCTCCCTTCTGGCCGGGGAATCTAGAAATCTATAATCTATGTGTATTCTTTGAATATATCAATTAAGTAGGAGATAAATGAATATATTGATAAAGTAGTAGATAAGCCAGTTGACATAATTTATTTAGACTTCCAAAAGCCCTTTGACCGTCCCACACCAAAGGCTACTAAAGAAGTTAAGTAATTACAGGCTGTGAGGCAAAGTATTGTCATGGATGAAAAACTGGCTAAGAGACAGAAAACAAAGAGTAGAATTAGTTAGTTTTCATCACGGCAAAAGGTAAACAAACGAATACCTCCAGGTTCCAACTAAATTCAGTGTTGTTTATTATATTAATAATCTGGAATGGGGGATGAATAGTGAGGTAGCAAAATTTGCTGATGGCACAAACGTATTTAGGAAGTTGGAACTAAGAGGATGGTCAGGAACATCAGAGAGATCTCAACAAGCCGGGTGAAATAATGCACATTAGAAAATGTAATGTAATGAATGTAATATAATGTAATGAAAATGTAAACTACTCATACACCTTGCAGAGTTCAAAATTAACTGTATCAATTCAGGAAAGAAGCTGGATAAATACCAGCTTTGAACTCTGAAATCATTGAACTGTCACTATAGACAATTCAATGAAGAACTCTATTCAGGGTGCACTATGGACAAAAACACAAACTAGGAGTTAAAATGTATAAGAAATGAGATAGAGAATAATAATACAGAAGATATTATGATACCCTTATATGAATCAGTGGTGTGGCCTCATCTGAAATACTACATGCAGTACTGGTCACCCTATCTCTAAAAAGATAGGGGGTTTAGAGAAGGGTGACAAGAATGAGCAAGTGCATGGAAAAATTCTTATATGAAGGGAGACTGGAAAAATTGGAATTCTGTACTTTAGAAAGGAGACTAATAAGAAGGACACAATAAAAGGAGATAAGATAATGAATAGCATAGAGAAGATAGATCAGAAAATTCTGTTCTCTCTGTCTCATAACATAAGGGGACATTCAAAGAAATTAAAAGGTGGCTCTGCTGTAGGTTTCTTACACCTTCCTTTGAAACCTCTGGCACTGGCCTCTGTTGGAGACAAGATACTGGACGAGATGGATCACAGAACTGATCCAGTATGGCAGTTGCTATGTTCCTAAGACATTTTTCATTCTATATACAGCATTGCACAGTTGGCTAGCTTCATATTGTATGTATATAAGAGTTCCCTTTTCTTTGAGACATTATGGTTTTTTGCTAGATATATCATGGCCTTTGTTAGATACAGGATGCCAGATGAGGTGCACCAATGGTCTGATCTAGTATAACACATCCTACTGTATGTTCCTGTGTTATTTCTACCCTCTTGTATATTTATCACCCATCATATTTTCATGTGTTCTGCAAATTGAATCAGTCAAATGTCTTCCTCCGTTACTTTACTAAACTGTTAAATATTGTGGGTCTTAATACAAAGTCCTGCAGAACTCCCACTGGAGATTGTTCCCCATTTTAAGGTCTTACAATTAATGATTCTTTTATTTTTATCAGCCATTTTGTAATAATTGCTTATGGCATTTGCATCCAATTCGTATTTATCCAGCTATTTTAGAAATATTATGTTCTATATACTGAAAACCAAATATACAATATCCACTGCATTCCCTTAAACACCCGCAGCTGGCCTGTGTCAGATGACTCAGGCTTGTGGGGCTCTGGCTGAAGGGCTGTAAAACTGCAGTGTAGATGTTTGGGCTTGGGCTGGAGCCCGGACTCTGGGATCCTGGGAGTGGGGAGGGTCCCAGAGCCAGGGCTGCAGCCCGAACCTGAGTATCTACACTACAGTTTTACAGCCCTGCAGTCTCCTGTGAGCCTGAGTCAGATGACATGGGCCAGTCACAGATCTTTAATTGCAGTGTTGAGATACCCTCAGTGCTCCTGTGGACTGTGCCAGGAGTTTGAGGTGCAAGATAAGCGTGGGGCCATGACCTGTTCTCTCTGCACCAACTAGTAGAGTTGGCCAGGCACAAATCAGAGTATGCTGCACCCAGATGAAAACTGTATTACTTGGTGCAGCAAATGTGCTGGTGCTGCCTGAGAACTCCAGCCAGTCAGACATTTTCATGAAGACTCTGGCTGTTGCTCACCGCCGCTCTTCACCCCCTCCTGTGCTCCTGGGGACACCTAGGTTAAGATATAGTCCTCGGCATTATGTCAAAATAAGCCATAAATCTGTTTGGCATAATTATTTACTCTTGATAAAACTGTGTTGTTTGTTGATTATTACCCAATATTTATACATTATTTTATCCTCAAATATTTTGCCCATAAGAGATATCAGAGTAATTGGCTGATAGTTACTGGTCTCCCCTTCCATATTTCTTGGAGATATTAGCTCTTTTCTAGTCCCCTGGATCTCCTTCTGATTCTGATAGAAACTGAAGGTTATTTTAGCTAACATAATGTATACTATGTAGACAGAATATTTTTCTAATACAACTAACTAGATACATTTTTCTTTGTTTTAAAGGTGTATAAATACTGTATCCTTTCCAAACAGATTTTTAATCAAAATTACTGCATTCCCACTGGTTGAGTGATTTGTCACCTAGTTTCCAAGCAAAGGTCAAAATATGCATTCAGATAAAGGGAATTTAACCAGATTTGCTAAACTCCTAGAGAAAATAGACTTGCTCTAGGGAAACAGTCTGACTCTCTTCCTTTTCATTTCCTCAAGGCATCATATTAGATTGGTTTCCCAGTGTGGTCATGCCCCTATATTCCTTTTGTATTTGATTGCAGTCCCATACTTCATTCTCAAGAAATGTTGTCCACAGTCACAAATGCACAAAGATATAACAATAAAATTGTCACAGGAGACCTCAAGCAGCCTGAGGCAGGTGAGGCCCACAGAAAATACAAAACATACATATTTTATTAAAAAGCAGGTTTCCCACCCAAAAAGAGATGGTATAGCATTCCATTATAAAAATATTTCCAGGTGGACAAAAGCTTGATTATCTATCTGTCTTGTTTTTCTATCTGCCTACCTATCTACTCACGCACCCTTTATCACCATATTTTATGAGCTCATTCTAAATATTAAACACTGGAAATAACAATACTAATCTCTCTCTTTCTGTTTTCCTTCCTAGGTTGTGGGGGAAATGGTAAAATTCATTTTTTTAAATGTTTTATTGTGTGTTAATTGTGGGAAAAACAAGTTGAAGAGATGAGTTTTCATTTAGTTATGAGTGGTGAAATCCATGGTCATTTTTTTTATTTCATAGGAGTTACTCATGCTTAAAAGGAAGCATATGCTTAAGTTGTGTGCTGGATCAGGGCTTTAGTGAGCTCCGCAGTCGAGGTTCAGTTCCTGTGAAAGTTCTGGCTCCTGAGTTCATCAGCCTCCCTATTAGTCAACTGGTCAGTGATTCCACTGAAATGTAGCTGTCGTGGGAGATCATAACCCCAGAAGGAGAAGAGATCTCTCATGTAGCTAGGACCATAGTAGCTATGGAGGGCTTTGACTATCAGGACAGAGGACTTGAATTGGACTCTTTATTCTTTGGAAAGCTAGTGCAGAGGGTGAAATAGTGGGGTGGTATGCTCACAGTGACCTGTATTGATTAGCAGAAGGGCTGCTGTGTTTTGTACCAATTAGAACTTTTTCACGGTGTTCAGATTTGTTTATAGATATGAGTTGCAATAATTAAGCCTGGATGTCACATATGCTTAGGTTACTGGTGGTAATTCTATATCTGGTAGATTCGGAAGCAACCTTTAGTCTAGTCATGGACAACCTTCAAACCTGCCAAAGTGTACAGGAGCAACTGAAATATTATAAGAGGTCTGATTATAATTTTTTCACACATTCACAAGGCCAAAAACACCTTACTAGCTGGTTTACTTTGTAAAGTGACCAAAGCAGCAGACCACTCACATAGAGATTTCTACAACACCCTGTGTGCTGTCAAGAAAAGCAGTTAAAATTTTCTGAGACTCGTAGACAGGTTATGGGTATAACAAGTGGGTCTTTGCACAGTATGGATCAGTTAGGCCACATGGGGTTTGGTTGGCAAGCTGCAGCCTGCCACATCTATGTAGGTTATCACAGCAGTTCAGCGCAAGTCTCGGAGGGTAAGGATCCTGCAGGCAAAGCCTTTTTAATTGAGCTTTTGCACGTCATCCAGTTTTGGTCCAGAGGGCCAAATTCTGTTGTCCTTGGCCTTATTTAGACAAAGTACCTGCAGTCAGTGAGGAATTTTGCCTGAGCAATGACTTTAGGGTTACAATGGGTGCATTTTTAGAAGCTGAAAATAAATAAAATTACATTTTCTGAAGGACTGAAAGATAGTACTATGCTCCACTAATAGTTAATCATAAGGGAAGGTTCTTTTTTCATATATAAGCTAATGTTTTTTCTATATTAAATGTATATTCAGTGTTTCCTGCATATTTATAATACATGCATGCAACATAGATAAGCTATTTTTATACTTTTAATTGGTAAACATGTTAGTATATGGTAAACTTAAAATCCGCTTCAGCTGCAGTAAGGAATCCCTTTTACTAAGCTGTGTACTTCACCAGTGAATAGAGTTTATTTTAAGATCAAGGAATTACTTAATTTTCTGAATGATATTCCACAGATGAGTGGAAATGCAATATCACAAAACATTATATGTAGTATCAGTTTATTGCATTGAAATCTGTGTAATTTATCTGCATAGTTTATATCATTCTTCTTTTAATTTAATAGAATAGAAATTGATGGTAAAAAAGATCTTTCAAATCCTCTTGTCTGATCCTTGCCAGTACAACATTGTTCTCTGTAATCTCTCCAGAGCTTTGTCCACTCACTTTTTAAATGACTCAAGGAAAGAGACTTCTACAACTTCCCCTGGGAGAATATTCCACAGTCCAGCAGATCTGACTCTTATGAAATTTTCTTAATATTCAATCTACATTTTCCTTTGCTCATTTTCATCCTATTTTATCTAGTTATTTCCCCCTGGGCCATCTTGAAAAAATCCTCACCCTTCTTTGTTCTTAAGCCCTTCAATTGCTTGTAGATGGTTATCACAAACCCTTTAAGAGTACATTAGCCAAGCTATACATACTGTAAATAAAATGTAATGGCAAGTACCATAAGAAGAAAACCATTACCTGGTATGATTTAGTGGAAAGATTGGTTTCTACTTGATATCTAAGCCTTTAATGAGCTTAAAATTTTAAATTCTTATCTTTTTAAAGGCTTAATGATGAATTGGATCTAATAAACCAACATGAAGTTGTTTTAAATGAATGTATATATATTTATAGTGCTATGGTTTTCTTTGGTCAATCATGACCAATATTTGAAGACATCTTTCTCAAATCCTGTCCTGTTGCTGGCTAATGTGGTGCTTGTTGCATATACAATGTGTAGCTCCGCGTGTTCCTGCATCTCCTAGGGGGAGGGAAGGCCAGGGGGCTCTGCACGCTGCTCCCACCCCAAGCGCTGCTCCACAGCTTCCATTGGCCAGGAACTGCAGCCAATGGGAGCTGCGGGGGCGGGGCCTGCAGGCGCTGGCAGCACGCGGACCCCCCTGGCCCTACCGCCTAGGAGTTGCAGGGACATTCCAGTGGGAGCCAGGGAGCCCCCCACCCCGAGGTAAGCACTGCTCAGCACCCCAATCCCCTTCCCCTAGCCCTGAGCCCCCTCCCGCACACCCAGACTGCTGGTGCTGCTGGCCCAGGGGCTGCCTGAGCCAGCACTGGCCACTGCAGAAGTCACAGAAAGTCACAGAATCCGTGACTTCTGTGACCTCCATGACAGACACGCAGCCTTAATTATAATATTGCAAAATTTGGCAGGGAGAATCAAGGACAGGTGTAGTACCTGAAATGACTTGTAACTCATTTTTTGAAAATGATTAGATTTCAAATTGACAATGTTCTTTTTGTCTTATTGATATTCATTCTATAGGGTTTTAAACCAACCTATAGAATTTCCTAGAGAAATATATCCTTCCTATAATTTTTTTTAGATTGGTTTAAAAATTCAGTAGAAAATTTATAATTCTCTGTTCTGTTTTCATATGGATGACACATAAAAGGACTGTGTAGAGGAGAAATGCAACAAAGCTATATACTCTCCTACCACCACATCACTTGCTATTAGCTACTCTGTGTTAGCAGTACATTTTTTACTCCTGGGGGAATTCTGCGCCAAAAAATTTAAAATTCTGCAAAATTCTGCAAATTTTATTTATCAAAATAACACTATATAATCACACCAGTTTCAATTATTTTGGTAATTTATTTCAAAATACCTGTCACAAGTATGTCTGTAACAATACATACAAACACAAAAATTCCCCGAGGAGTAGAGAGTTAAAGAACCCCTACAACAACCCAGTTCCTGCTTCTCTGCCCCCTCCACTCCAGAGCCCAGCTTGGGGGAAAGGGGGGCAGACACTTTCACCCCCTTTCCCTGAGAGACACACCCTTCCCCTGCCCAGAGCCCAGCAGCACCCCTCCCCAAGCCCAGACCCCGACACGACCCCCACGAGCCCAGCTGACGGGTAGCCCCCCAGCCCAGACAACGATAGACCCAGGGATCCAGAGGGAGAAACAGCTTAATGCTGGGAACTGGGCTTGCACAGTTTCCTGCATGCTGCCGCCTCCATCCTTCAGGGCGTGCTAGGAACGGCAACTGCTGGGAACCCTCCAATTCCCTCCCCTTTCCCCCGGCCTTGTCTTCTATTTGTGAGCTGGGCTCTGTCAGGTCCAGTGGCCCTTGGTGGCAGACAACATCTCTGCAGCCAATTTCTGTGGGGGAAAAAGGAAATTCTGCGCACACAACATTAATTTCTGCAAAATTCTGCATTGCGCAGTGGCGCAGAATTCCCCCAGGTGTAATTTTTGGAGATGATAGAGAAACAGAAGGAATGGCCCCTGGGGACTGTTCAGAATAGAACTGGAGTGCTGATGCTCTACATCACATGTGCGCATGAAACCATGTCTTAATGTATGCAACAAATTGCAGAATAAATTAATGATGCCAGTTACAGGATTAAATTAATGTGACCCCTTTTCGCTCAGCTGGTTAGCCAGTTTTCGGGGTCTTGACAGGTTGTTTCCATTAGAAGGAGACAGAGTCAGGATTTCTGTGACGCAATCCTGTTTATTTACAAAGAATATATAAAAAGGCCTGTTACCATTCACACAGTAGGAATCAAACAAGAAAGTTTCCTTTCTCAGTATTCCAAAGCCGCCTCATCCGGCACTCTCTCCAAAAAGCTCTTTCTCTTAACTTACTATCAGTGTCATACTGCAAGAGGGCTGTCCTTGGCTTCCTGCTGTCTTATTCATTGTTTCTGTGGTGTTTCTGGCTGCATCTGCTCATACACACACTCAACTCCACCAAAACAATACCCAGCCCTCTACATTTGCATTTAACCCTCAATAAAACAGCTCTGCCCACATAGTACAGCTCTTGACCAGTCTTGCGTATGGCCTGTGTTTTGGGCAGTGGTTTCTATTGTTTCCGCTATTTGACTCCAAAAGGAGCTTCACTCCTTACATTTATCCTTAATGAAGGACAACTGTTACACCCATCAGCTTCACAAGGTTTCACCCTATCCCCAGCATAACATACTATAGCATTTCCACACACACTTGGAGAGAACAGGACAATGGCAGCATGGCATCGGAAATAACCAAGCTGCTAGTTTGGGGGTTAGAGATGCTGGGAGGATGATCAAGGCAGACAGGCTACTCATAAATATAGTAAGGCCTGCAAGATATGGCCTTGTTTTGCCCATTCAGCCCCAGGTTCTTCACACTGGCTAGAACATGCTCCTGCCCGTTACATATTTGCACCGCTTCTGCAATGCAAGAGAGAAAATATGCTGCAACGGTTGTGAAGTTTGGTAAATAAAAATGTTAACCATTAAGAATGTTATCTGGGAGAAGCTGATATGCCCATAGGAAGTATAGCAAGAAACTTACTTTACAGTTTATAACAATGGACACAACTGTAATTCCTTTCCCAAAAAAATGTAGCTATTACTATGTGATTTTGTATTAAGTTTTAAAAGATCCATATTTCAAAACAAGCAGAAGACATGAATAACAATAAATCTGAGACATGGCATGAGTAACAAAATTTTTTCACAACTTTTTTTATTTTTATTAAAAATTGACACTGACAAGACAATTCTAAGGTGCAGCAAACTACTGTTGTTACAGCATCAGTACAAGCTATGAAAAGCAAGAGTGGTGTACTATAGAGTATATTGTTATAGAAAACTTTATGCACATTGAACAACATCCGCTACATGTGGTTTTTAAACAATATTATTTGTTTTGATGTCAGAAAATACCCTATTATTCTCTGAATATTCCTGTAGTAATTGTTTATCAGCTTGGCAACCCTGTAGCAGAGTGTTTGCTCATAAAAGGAATATAATCTCAGTTGTTCTTGCAGGAGAGTCAGGTGGAATTGTCTCGTATTCTATAGTTATTTCACAGATGGATTGATCCTTCAGAAAATCAATTGAAGGAGTCCATACAGTATACAGTTCTGCTAACAGATCTCTAGAAACATCTAATGTCTTATCTAGTGGGATAATATATCTTGTAGCACTTTGACAATAGATAATACAAATAACTGTAAGTTTATTTGTTTGTTTGTGGTTTAGAGGGGAAATGCTCCAATAACTGAAACTGAATTGAGTTACACTGATCATTTTTAACATTACATTATTTGTTTTCTGTAAATAATTCAGAGAAAGAGTTCTAATTAATTGTACGTAATTCACAATAAGACATTTTCTTTCTTTCACTAGAATATACTTTTAAATATTAAATTCATGTTTGTAATTCCTAATTTGGAAATATACAGGTTGTTATGTAGAAGTGAAGTATTAATTTAGAAAATGTTTATCAGAAGGAAAACATTATGCAGATGAGCAGAGAAAGCTATGTGCTGTACAGCATATTTCTAAGGGATATTTTAAACTTAGCTCCCAGGAAAAATTATGAAAAATGCTCTAGGAGGAGTTTTGTTCCAATTGCATTATTTCGAGTGTGTGCATGTGTGTATTTAAACTAGTTCCTCCATCTCTGCTATTAACTTCTGTACTTTGTCTTTCGTATTTTTACAGCCCTGATAGCCATTGGACGATACAGCATGACAATAGAGACAGTGGATGTTGGATGGTGTAAAGAAATTACAGACCAGGGAGCCACCCAAATTGCACAAAGCAGCAAGTCTCTCAGATATTTAGGGCTGATGAGATGCGATAAGGTAAGCAGCTTCTGTGTAAAATGGGTATAGGCTTCTGAGTATATGTATGGAATGTGTGAGACAGACTTTTCTATTTTTTCCTATAAAAATATCTTTCTTCTTCGAATGATTGCACATGTCCATTCCAATGTAGGAGTGTGCACTTTATGCACAGTTGTTGGAGAACATTTCCCCTCAGCAGTACCCATTGGGCTGGCTTAAGCACACTCTGCCACTAGGCACCACTCTGTGCCAGCGTAAGAGGGCAGAGCCACCTCCAGTCCCCCTTAGTTCCTTCTTACCACTAGTGATGGTTGATGGAGCACTTGCAGTCTGGCTAGCACAAGTTTATTTCTCTCACTCGTTGTATATAGTCTGTTTCTTGTTTAGTACGTAGTTAGATATAATGTACAGTTAGTGTTAGGTTTTAGTTGTTAGGTCACTGTAGCGTGGTGGTTACCCGCTCCTGCACTTCGGGGCTTAAAACAGCCCAGGAGAGGGCTGTGGCTGGGGCAAGAAGCCTGGGCTGATTGGGGAAAGTAGGCTCAGCTGTGGCCATGCCCCAATCAGGCCCAGCTGGCCCCTATAAGAGGCTGTGAGCCAGGGCCCAGTCAGTCTCCCTCTGCCTGTAGAGGGAGAAGGGCCTGGCTGCAAGGTGCCGAGCAAGGAACCTAGATTGGAGCAGGGCTGGGGAAAGGCCAGAGGAGCTGGGAGCTCCGGCCTGGAAAGCCCCAGGCTGCAGGCCTGACGACAGGCCAAATAGGTGCAGGGCTGCAGGGGGCAGCCTATGGGTAGGCAGAGGCAGCAGGTCCAAACTCCTTTGCCTATGATCAGTAGTTTACACTGCAGTCCGCCCCATGAGCAGGGGGCTAGATGGGGATTGGCAGTAGCCTAACACTGAGACGAAGTGGGGATAGTGGGTGGGGGTTCCCCTGGGAGGGGGAGACCCAGAACTGTGGGGTTACTGCCAAGCGGCAGCACCCCAGATAACAGGGCACCGAGGTCCTGGGAGGGACACGGGGCCAGCGGTAAGGAGGATCACCAGCCTGCAGGGGGCGCTCCGGAGGTGGACGAGCTAATTCCCGGGGATGACCAGCAGGAGGCGCCGCAGGGGTGAGTCACTTACAGTAACTTTTGGACCAAATTTGATTTTTGAGACTGGGACTGGAGCCATGCCTTGCTCTCTGGGGTTCAAGTCCTGCCAGTCATGTGCCAGACCGGTGCCGATCAGTGACCCACACCCCATCTGCCTGAAATGTGTGTCATTTGCAGAAGATTTAAGCCTCACTCAAAAAAAGACAGAGCAGCGAAACTTAAGTGTCTCCTTATGGAGGTGCCACATCTCCATCAGAGCCATTGGGTCCAGAGTATACTCCAAGTGCAGCACCATGAGTGCGGAGTGCCCCTACTGAGATGTCTTCAGCAGCATGCTCTGTGTGTCTGGTACCAAAGAAGAGACACAGATCTGCCAAGGACATGGTACCTTGTCCAGGAAGATCTTCGGTATCAAGGCCAGCTAAAAGCAAGATCTCTGGGAGCGACTCTGAGAGGAAGTGGAGCACTCCTTTGCTGCAAAGAGTCCGTCGACTCTGGGACCTATGCCAGGTCCACCAAGGCCAGCCCCTGAAATTTCTGTTCATCAGACCCAAGATCCCATCCCAGTACAGATGATGCCGGGAGCATACGCTGCTACCAGAAAATTACTTAACCTCTCAGTACCGGTGTCCCTGGCAATGCAGAAAGTGTTCCAGCTGGTACCAATAACTGTAGTACCTATGCCAGCTCTGCAAGAGCATATGGTACTGATCCCACTTCTGGTACCTGGGAGGCCGGTACACTCCAGGGGCAAGTCACCATTAATGTCCCTGGTACCGCTATCTATAGGTTTGGCTTACCTGTCTCCTGTCCACATGGGTTCTGCTCCCCCATTATCGCAGGACTCAGTCATCTTTGTCAGATACAGAAGTGGGGCCTGTTTTGTCCCGTACTAGCTGGAAAGCTTACTCTCCATCAGAGCCCTGTGGTCCATGGATATTCCAGCAGTCCCAACACTGGGCACATCACAAGGGTCAATGGCTTGTGCAACCATGGGGCCCACCATCAACATGTTAATGGCCATTATGGACATCATGGGGTTTCCCTCTCCCTGTTAGGACCTCTCCTCACCTGTCTGAGTTAACTTTATTGAGGGTTCACCAAGATCATTGGCATTACAGACAATGTTCTCCGATGCATGGTACCAGTACAGGCACCGAGCAACTGGAAGTTGCTCAGACAGCTCCTCTACCACAAGAGGCAGATCAGCCATTGCCTCAGCGGCTTCTTCCTCATCACAAGATGAGGCTGTAGAGATCGTGAGCAATTCTTCACCACCAGAGGATAACAAAGCTCACCAAGAACTGCTTAAAGATTTAGCCTTGGTTTTAGACATTCAAGTGACAGAAGTCTGTGAGAAATCCCACAAGATAATGGATATTTTAGCTTTTGCAGGACCCTCCAGAGTGGTGCTTCTGATTAACGAAGCAATTTTGGAACCAGTTAAAATGCTTTGACAGACCCAGTATTCCCACCTGCCTATGGCAAAATGGGCAGAGAGGAGATACTGTGTCCCTTCTAAGGGCTTCAAACACCTCTACTCTCACCCAACCACAGACCCTTTGGTGATGGCAGCAACTAATGAGTGGGAGAGGCAGGCATTGGTGCTAAGCATTGGTGCCAATGAGTAAGGAATCAAAGAGGCTGAACCTGTTTGGTCGTAAACTTTATTCAACAGAAGGTCTACAGCTAAGAATTGCTAAACAGCAAGCTCCCCTAAGTCACTACAACTTCACTTTGTGGGAAAACATAATGAAGTTTAAAGACAGGCTACCAGAGGACTCCAGGCAGGAGTTCATTCTCACGATAGAGGAGGGTAAGCTGGTGGCAAGGACAGCTCTTCAGGACAGTTTGAATGCGATGGACTCAGCAGCTTGTTCCATGGCATCTGTTATCTCTGTGAGGAGGTGTTTGTGTCTGCAAACTCCTTCCTGAAGTACAGCAGACCATCCAGGCTTTGCCATTTGAGCGGCCATCCCTCCTTTTGGAAAAGATGGACGACAGGCTGCATAGCCTAAAAGATTTCAGGGTAACACTAAAGTCCTTTGGAATTTACATACCAGCAATGAAGAGGAAGCAATTCCAGCTCCAACAGGCTCACAGATATCAGAGCTTTATACCTCTGTCCCAAGACCTGCCAAGGAAAAAGGGGTATCATCTGTGACTGCAGGTTCCTCTCGACCAACAGCCCAGTCTAAACATGCATTTTGACAGGCTTATTGAGGGCAGCACACCACTAAATTGAATGTGTCCTACCCATACCTTCGTCAGTCATCTATCCCACTTCTTCTGTGCTTGGACTCGCATCACATCAGATTGCTGAGTCTTAAGCACTGTGGATTTGGAGTATTCCCTTCAATTTTTTTCTATTCCCCCTTCTAACTCGCCTTCCCATCTCTCTTCAGGTACCACTCTCACAAAACCATTCTTCAGCAGGAGGTTCAATCTCTCCATCTAGTGGGAGCAATAGAAGAAGTTACTTTATTCTTCAGAGCAAAGAATTTTTATTCCAACAATTTCCTCATTCCCAAAGCAAAAGGCAGTCTTGGACCTATTTTAAATCTAAAAGAGTTAAACAAGTACCTGAATAAATTAAATTCTGCCTGGTTATCCTGACTTTCATAATTCCTTCCCTGGAACAGGGCGACTGGGGTGATGCTCTCAACTTTCAAGGACACTTACTTCCATATAGAGATCTGTCCAGAGCACCACAAGTTCCTCAGGTTCATAGCAAATGGAACACATTACCAGGTCACAGTACTTTCATTCAACCTATCAGCATCCTCTCACTTTTTCACAAAGTGCATGGTGCCAGTAGCAGTGTATCTGCAAAGATAGGGAATCCACGTGTTCCCTTATCTGGATGACTGGTTGGTGAGGAGCCGGTGGCACTGTCAAGTGCTGTCCAGCAGAGCCATCATTGAATTCACCTTCAGTGCCCTGGGTCTGTTAGTCAAGACAAATCAATTGTAAAACCTGTGCAAAGAGTTTATTGGAGCACTCCTGGAGGCTATGCAAACCAGAGCATTTCTGCCCCAAGCAAAGTTTCAAACACTCCAAGACTTGGTACTGAAAGCACATTCCATTACTACAGTGCACACTTGCCTCAGACTTCTGGGTAACATGGGCTCACGTCCCTACGTGGTGTGACATGCTAGACTATGCCTCAGTAGGCTTCGGGTATGTCTAGCATCAGTTTATATCCCCTGTCGTCATCGTCTAGACAGAGTGATTCATGTTCCAGAGGTAATTTTTTCCTCTCTGGACTGGTGGACAGGCCCTTGGAATGTTTTTGTGGGTGTTCCCTTTGTTTCTCCTCAGCCAGATCTCATTTTGGTCACAGATGCCTCATCCCTAGGTTGGGGGCACACATCGGAATTCTACAAACCTCGTTCTTGCAGGATCTGACTCATAAACATCAGAGAGCTACGTGTTATCTGGTAAGAAGGAACTGAGGGAGGATGTGGTCGGCTCCATCCTTGATGTGTGGTGGTAGAGGGCACTCAAGCCGCCCAGATGGGTACAGCTGAGAGGAAAAGTTCTCTGACATCTGTGCACAAGGCCATCACACACCTACAATGGAATGGATATGTACAACACAACTCAACAACAGCTGTGGAAAGATAGGTAACCTTTTTTGTCTTTCATTGTTATGGTGATAACTCTTGTAGCATGTTGTATTTGCAGGTTTAAGACAGGAATTAGCCACAGAGAAAAAGAGCATGATAGGTTTTTGCTGACCTAGATTTCTGACATGCATCCTTAGGCTATTGGCCCTGAGGCACTCACACAAGTTTTGTGTACCTGCTATCCTTTTCTGATTTGATATATGATTGATGTGTCATATTATTAATATAACAGTCTGTCTTAAAAAAGAGAAGTCGAAGAATAGTAAAAATGCTGTAGTGTTACTTTCAAAGGAAATTATTTTCTGTAGCTCCATGCTCTTGCTCACCTTTGTATAAACATATGAATCAAGAATGTGGATGTAGAGATAAGGTTATGAGAATTTGAATTCATGACCCTTTGGAGTAAAAAACTTAGTCACATGGAGTATTTTAAAATTGTCAGCACTTACTGCTTTTTTCCATTAAAAATAATTGTAAAGATGAATTTTGTAAATAGAATGTTTAACTATAATTTTACAATTATTTGAAAGTTGGTAAATCTAAGATATGAACATTCCACCTAAATTTGGGTTTAGGCAGGTTAACTTTATGGCATGTGCAGTGGGAGGCTTTGGGGAAAGTAGGGATTTGGGATTATCCTATGCTAGAGCTAATGAATTTTCACATCAGGAAGTCCTAACTCAAAATGTCAGAGTTTAGTGCGATAGGCTGGAAAATAGGCACACTGATCAGAGGGAGAGAGGGTAAACAAAAAAGCTAGAGCATTCATATCTGAATTATCTTTAGTCTCAATTGAAAAGTATATTGCTTTATATAAATAATGTATTTATCTAAATGCATTTTCAAGTATTAATTTTTGAATAAAGTTATACTGAATGTTTAAACTGTATCAAAATGCAAACTTTCTTAATCTGAGACTTTTTCTGTTTTAGCTTCATTTACAACCTCTTAGGTTCAGTCAGAAATAAGAACAATGAAACCTATTTATCCACAAAAAAAATGTCTCTTCCTCTTCCTTCCTCCTTTTCACTCTCCATTCTATAAAAAGAAGAGATGGAAAGCATAATTAAAACATACATTGATTGGATGCAGAGCTGTGTGAGCTGCTCAGTTCTATAAAAGTACTCAAAATCAGACCTGGTCTCACTTTAATCACGTTCTGGTCAGAAACACATTTAAGCTTGTCTCTAAAGAAAGCACATGGTTAAGTGTTTTCTTGAATAATTATATTTTCCTGAAACTGGTCCTCTGCATTCAGAGTTTTCAATTCTACAGATGAGTGAATAATGGGGGTTGTTGGGGTTTTGTTTGTTTGTTTGTTTCAAGGCTGGCTTAACAGTGAAATCCTTGCTGATCTTAAACACAAAAAAGAAGCCTACTAAAAGTGGAAGATTGGACAAATGACCAGGGAGGAGTATAAAAATATTGCTCAGCTATGCAAGAGTGAAATCAGGAAGGCCAAAATTGGAGTTGCAGCTAGCAAGGGATGTTAAGAGTAACAAGAAGGGTTTTTTCAGGTATGTTAGCAACAAGAAGAAGGTCAAGGAAGTGTGGGCCCCTTACTGAATGAGGGAGGCAACCTAGTGACAGAGCATGTGGAAAAAGCTAATGTACTCAATGCTTTTTTTGCCTCTGTCTTCATGAACAAGGTCAGCTCCCAGACTAGTGCACTGGGCAGCGCAGTATGGGGAGGAGGTGACCAGCCCTGTGTGGAGAAAGAAATGGTTCAGGACTATGTAGAAAAGCTGGACAAGCACAAGTCCATGGTGCTGGATGCACTGCATCCAAGGGGTGCTAAAGGAGTTGGCGGATGTGATTGCAGAGCCATTGACCATTATCTTTGAAAACTCATGGCGATCGGGGGAGGTCCCAGATGATTGAGAAAAGGCTAATGTAGTGCTCATTTTAACAAAGGGAAGGAGGAGGATCCGGGGTACTACAGGCCAGTCAGCCTCACCTCAGTCCCTGGAAAAATCATGGAGCAGGTCCTCAAGGAATCAATTCTGAAGCACTTAGAGGAGAGGAAAGAGATCAGGAACAGTCAGCATGGATTCACCAAGGGCAAGTCATGCCTGACTAACCTAATTGCCTTTTATGATGAGATAACTGGCTCTGTGGACGAGGGGGAAGCAGTGGACTTGTTATTCCTCAACTTTAGCAAAGCTTTTGATACGGTCTCCCACAGTATTCTTGCCAGCAAGTTAAAGAAGTGTGGATTGGATGAATGGACTATGAGGTGGATAGAAAGCTGGCTAGATCACAGGTAGTGATCAATGGCTCCATGTTTAGTTGGCAGCGGGTATCAAGCGGAGTGCCCCAAGGGTCAGTCTTGGGGCCAGTTTTGTTCAATATATTCATTAATGATCTGGAGGATGGCATGGATTGCACCCTCAGCAAGTTTGCAGATGACACTAAACTGGGAGGAGTGGTAGATACAGTGGAGGGTAGGGATAGGATACAGAGGGACCTAGACAAATTAGAGGACCAAAAGAAATCTGATGAGGTTCACCGAGGACAAGTGCAGAGTCCTGCACTTAGGACGGAAGAATCCCATGCCCTGCTACAGCAGTGGTTCTCAAACTGGGGCTGCCGCTTGTGTAGGTAAAGCCCCTGGCGGGCGGGCTAGTTTGTTTACCTGCCGGGTCTGCAGGTTTGGTCGATCGCGGCTCCCAGCTCCAGGCCAATGGGGGCTGTGGGAAGCGGCGGCCAGCAAATCCCTTGTCCCGCGCCGCTTCCTGCAGCCCCCATTGGCCTGGAGCGGCGAACCGTGGCCAATGGAAGCCGCAATCAGCCGAACCTGCGGACCCGGCAGGTAAACAAACCGGCCCGGCCCGCCAGGGACTTTCCCTACACAAGCGGCGGCCCCAGTTTGAGAACCACTGTGCTACAGACTAGGGACGAAGTGGCTAGGCAGCAGTTCTGCAGAAAAGGACCTAGGGGTTACAGTGGATGAGAAGCTGGATATGAGTCAACAGTGTGCCCTTGTTGCCAAGAAGGCTAACGGCATCTTGGGCTGTATAAGTAGGAGCATTGCCAGCATATTGAGGAATGTGATCATTCCCCTCAATTTGGCATTGATGAGGCTTCATCTGGAATACTGTGTCCAGTTTTGGGCCCCACACTACAAGAAGGATGTGGAAAAATTGGAAAGAGTCCAGCGGAGGGCAACAAAAATGATTAGGGGGGCTGGAGCACATGACTTATGAGGAGAGGCTGAGGGAACTGGGATTATTTAGTCTGAGGAAGAGAAGAATGAGGGGGGATTTGATAGCTGCTTTCAACTACCTAAAAGGGGATTCCAAAGAGGATGGATCTAGACTGTTCTCAGTGGTACCAGATGACAGAACAAGGAGTAATGGTCTCAAGTTGCAGTGGGGGAGGCTTAGGTTGGATATTAGGAAAAACTTTTTCACTAGGAGGTTGGTGAAGCACTGGGATGGGTTACCTAGGGAGGTGGTGGAATCTCCTTCCTTAGAGGTTTTTAAGGTCAGGCTTGACAAAACCTTGGATGGGATGAATTAGTTAGGGATTGGTCCTGCTTTGAGCAGGGGGTTGGACTAGATGACCTCCTGAGGTCCCTTCCAACCCTGATATTCTATGATCAGGGCGGAAAAGTATCTGGTTCGATTTGAACTGAAAACCGCATTTTCCTAATTTTTTCATCGAATCAAAAAAACCCCCAAAAGTTGTGTTTCAAATCAGCCTAAACACTTTGAGTTGACTCAAACTAATTTTTCTGAAGTTTTTGTTTTGATTCAGCCATTTCAGGTGCTTTTCATGTCTTGTTTCTGTTGTTGTTGTTTTTAGTTGGCCAAATTTGAAATTGAATCGCTGTTTCAAATCAATTTCAAAAAGAAACTAAATGTTTCAACTCTTCAAAAAAAAAATTCCTAACCAAAACTATTTGTCAAATTCAACCTGAATTTGGTGAATATTTTTTGGGACCTGAAAAATGCATTTTTCTGCACACACAAAAAATTGTTGATAAGAATTCACCCACCTCTGCTCATTTCACACTCACAAAAATTTGGTGAACATGGGGCAGAAGTTGTTTGCACATCTTTTAAATAGTGAACCTCCCTCCAACAGCCATCCTCCCTTCTTTCCCCTCACATAGTCCTTTTCATTCCATTCTCAAAAAAGTCTCAGTTAAGAGGAGAAGGTCCCAGAGTCCCTGGGACCAGGGATGAGATAACTATGAGTCCTTGGAGGTTTGAGACCTCTGATCTCAAATCTTCCAGTGAACATGTAGGGATTGTTTCTCTTTCAGTCCCCTGTGAACCAAAGTTCAGCTTGTGAACCCCATTGTGAAACAAGCACAGCCCTAATTGGGTACAAGTTTTAGAACCACATTTTTATCATAAAACAATCTGTGCACAACAACTATGCTATGAATTCATTGTGATGTGGAGAGTAGTGGGGAAAAGTATTTCAACCAGCAATGAATAAAAAATTCCAGCTCAACTGTAAAGTTTTAAATAGCATCACGCAGCCTCAGCTTTTGTAGTTTTCCAGATTGAGGGGAGGATAAGCATGTTAGAAGAATTGCTCTGGTTTTTGAAGCTGACTCTACTTAATCTCCTAAACTTTAGTGTTTTGTTAGAGCCAATAGAAAAAAAAGTGTGTGAGTTGCCTTTGATGAATTGGGCTAAGATTATGTACTTAGAAATTGTTCAAAGGGTTACTTGACCTTGGGAATTAGAGCTGACCCTGAACCACCTGATCAATTTTACATATATTTATTTTGTGGATTAGTTAAAACTGCTTGTACAATCAACAGGGATCTAATAAGAGCAATAGGTTTATCCGGTCTTCAGCTGCTATAGACAATCAATTGCCTTGATGCTGAAAACAAATTTTACTACATCAAACATCAGTTAAACCGCATGTACTGCATAGTCTGTATTCCTGTAATTGGTGGCTTATGTTTTCCTAGTTTCTTTCAAAGAGATTGTGCAACATTTGGGAAGGCAACTGAACTGCAAGAATAAAAATCTCTGAGAAAGCTGCAGGACAGATGGAAAAACAGTGTTCGGGATTAATAAAAAAAAATGTATTGGGTAATCAAAGCTTTCTGAGAAATGAATTAATTCTGTAGAGCAAACATTGTGGTGCTAGGAGTACCACTGGGGGACCATTTTACTTTCTTGTGGAGCCTTGGTAGGAAGAAAAGTAGCAGCCTCAGAAGGAGTGAACGAAGTAAGGAATATTAGAAGCACTATCTCTGAATTTCATGTGTTGAAAGGCAATGTGAAATTTGCAGGTATAAGATGACAACCTCTTTCACACAGCAATTGAATAGAGACGTTACAGAACAAAATCATTGCTTTCACTCTTTTTTTCCAGTTTTGTGCAGAACTAATTTTTTCCAATGACTGCTCATTTAGGTTGAAAATGCCAACATCCGGGTATCCGGGGCATCATTAAAGCAAATTCTTGGAGCGTGAAGAAAGATTTATTTGCATGTCTGTCTGATTGGAATCTGTGTCTTTACATTGTATGAGCTTGCAGTCTGGGGGAGGTGAGAAGATTTGCCCCTTCTGTCTAGCCTTCCGCCCCCAAATCAAAATCAGTACTAGGTAGCTTCTGTGTGTTACGCTTTTCTAGGAATTTCCATGTATTCAAGAGAGAAGAACTTAAACACAAAGTTGCATAAGGAACATATATAAATAGATTTTAAATGGTTACCACTAAAATACCCTATGACTAAATCTCCTTGGAATTTCTTTGATATGCAATTGACATAAATTAGAATTACACAAGCATCAAGCGTCCTCCCAGAAAAGATCAGAGAAGAGGGCTGGGTAAAGGCATGCTGTGTTTGATTCCATTGATTATCTAACTGCCTTTGGGCAATGGGTCTCAGCCAGAGTGTTATTGATCCACATCATGAAAATAATCAAATTAATTCATTTCTCATCAAACTGCCAGTGCCATGACCTCCACCCCCACCCGCCCCCCACCCCCCGTGCGCCTGCCTCCTAACATGCACAGCTCAGGAGCAAAATATTCACTGCTTTAAAATAAATGTCATTATTTTCACAATGCTCATGAGAAATGTCAATCTTAACATTATATCCTTGTAATGAGGAAGGTTACTTAGGTTGTGATTTTTGTATTGTAGCATTTTAAACCCGATCTTCTAAACACCAGAGTTCATTATTTAGTCAAATCAATAAAAGAATAAGGCCCAAGGCCACTAAGATAATGCTTAAATCCTTTTAAAACCACCAGTAGTAGTTTTGCTGTACAGCTCTTGGTTTTTGCTTGGACAAAAAAAATGTTCAATGTAATGTAAAAATATTCAGCAGACATACATTTCTCTAGAAAAATAATTACATTAAGGGAATTACTGTTCCCCTTAACTGTCTGATCCATATAACTCTAAATATATTAGTAGATATTGGAAATAGGAATTTCTTCAGGTTTTTAGTATCAGAGGGGTAACCATGTTAGTCTGGATCTGTAAAAAGCAACAAACAGTCCTGTGGCACCTTAAAGACTAACAGATGTATTGGAGCATAAGCTTTCGTGGGTGAGTGGGCATTCACCCACAAAAGCTTATGCTCCAATACATCTGTTAGTCTTTAAGGTGCCACAGGACTGTTTGTTGCTTTTTTCAGGTTATTAGTTATAGTGGTGAGGAAGGAGAGTGGGGCATTTTGATAAACTTGGCTTTTACTGCCAATGGGTAAAGATTTTTAAAAGCACCTAGATGACTTAAGTACCAAAATCCCATTTTCAAAAGTGACCTATGCAGTTAGACACCTAAATCCCATTGACTTTCAGTGAGAGATAAGCTTCTAATGGCCAGATTTTTAAAGATATTTAGGCAACTAAGTCCCACAGAAGTTGGTCACCTAAATACCTTTAAGTATCTAAGTGTCTAAATAGCTACTGAAAATGTAATTTAGGCTCCTCATTCCCCACATCTCTTTTCATGGTTTAACAGGATAAGAGTTCAGACACTAATAAGCTAAAGACAGAAATAAGATGGAGTTCTCCCAGGTGTAGGAGTCCACACAAAGTCCACACAGCTCCCCATAGCCCTTCTGTGGGCAGAGTGGCCACGTGAGGGCAGAGGGATCTGCACCTCCTGCATGCCATTAAGAAGAGCTCTGTGCCAGCCCCAGATAGACAAGCAGAGAGGGAGGCCAACAGGTAGATTTTAGGAGCAACATTTATGAGCTTCCAATGATTCAAACCCCCCACATAGGAGGCAAAATTGAGCTATGGTCATAATTCCGGCCCAGAGGCAGAAATAGTGCTCATGGATGGGCTGCATTGCAGCCCCCTGGCATACCTACGGTATCTAGTGGGGAATTCCATTCCCTTCAGGTCTGTGGAGTTCCCTACAAGAACACTGCATATAACATGTTGTTTTTGTGTCACTTTGCCCTGGGTCTTCCCAGAAAAAGTTTTTATTTATTTATGTTTGTGTATCTTTTACTGACATTTTTCAACACGTTACTTTTGTTCTGTCAGCAATACCATATTAAGCAGATTAGCAATTCTATGTAAAAGATTTGGGAAAACCACAATTATGCCAGCAAGGACTTGGTCTAAGTGTTACCTCATCTACTCATTCACTATACAAAAATACAAATTATTAAAAATATAGCTATCAAAACTATTAATCTTATCACTAACAATTCTTCAGTTAGTTATAAGTTAGTTCATGTTATATTGTGCTACCCTTAATCTATTAGAAAGGTGTGGAGCGGGGGAAATATGATGATTCCTTAATGTCAGCATTTCTTAACTTCTTTAAACATGGGTTTTTTCATTCAAAATCCAGTTTTGTTTGTGAATCATTACAAAGAAACTTCATCCTGTGAATGCATTTTGAGGGTTTCTCAATTTTAGGTCCTTAATATTTAGTTGTTTTTAATGCTACTCCAACAGCTCTATGCTTTTTTGTCATTTCAGTCACATGATCCCAAATATATTTTCTGAGAAATTATAACAGATACGGTTTTCAGACACCAACACTCGCTGTTTAGGATTTGAGCTGGACATTTTAACCTTTAGTTTGGAGATCTTTATTTGCAATTTCCAGCAGCATGTCAGGGTGAATGCAAAGACACAAGTCTTCAGCTTTCTAATTTACTTTTTGTAAACATGATTCTTTAAATTTGTACCCCTAAAGTGTCATCTAGACTGACACAGGAGGTTCCCTACAAAGTAGTTATTCCAGTTCATTTAAAAAAAAAATCCAACATGATTCAAACTGAGGGAAATTTGACAAACTGGGTAGCATTAAATTAACCCATTTATTGCTGGAACTCATGTTATAATGATTTTATTTAGTTTCTTCAGTGTCCTTTATAACATCCCAGTCAGGCTTTGCATTATGGCAATCTGAACCCTTATCTTTCCTAAAAAATCCTCTTGCATGATGCCTAGGAAATATTGAATGAAAACTTCATTAATTTTCCTGACTGACAGTTTGGTTAGTTGGACTATCTGTCATAATAATCTTCAGTTAGAAGCTGTGCGTTTCTTAACACAGATTCTCACAACTCTGGATTCTTTGTGCAATCTTATGGTGTTTTTTGAAATGGCTATCAGAAATGCTAGTGTTAAAATGCAGCAAACATTTCTTGAAAACGTACAGAAAATGGCATAGAAAAACCCAGCCCTCAGCTATAGTGACAAAACTGAGCACCTCCAGTCTGACACTGAAGTGAAGTTAAATTGACAGTGTTGGCTGTGAACAAGTACACCAGTTTCTTTCATTAAATTCACCATAGTCTTGGCTTTTCACAAGCTTTTTGTTTTTAAGAATTTTAAGTTGCTTTTCAACAGAAATATTTCTGAGACCGTATAACTTATCCCAGAGGCTTTCTTAGATCATCTGCAAAATATATTTTCCATCAGTACTTTAATTGAGATTTTAGGACATATAAAGTGCCAATCAATACATCTGACAAAAGACAAACCCTTTTATGAAATTACAAGAGAAAAAAAGATCAAACTGAGCCCTAAAATTAAAAAAGTCTGTTAAGAGTGTTTTTTAAATATGGTTAGATGATAAGTCACATTTGAACTGCAAATCCTTAGTGTGATGAGGATGCACTACCTATGTTTTTTTTTCATGAAGAATGTGATTTGTAAAGAAACACCAACTTATGAACAAAGTTGATGCCTCAGTGCATAAAGAATTTCCTGCTTTTGTATACATTAATAAGCCTGGTCTGTGCAACATTTTTCAACCTTTTGTGCATGGTCTGTTGCTACTTACACAGATTGCTTGAAAATGAACTGAGTGGAAGGGAGATAGGATCTCAGGTGCTGGATGTTTATTCGGGCCAAACCATTATTAGTCAACAATGCAGCTACAAGAATATAGGGCCATGGCTTGATTTAATATAGCACAGCCATTGGCCTTACCATTTTAAAAAGCTAATAGAAGCTAACTTGAAATAGATCAAAATGCCTGACAAATTACTTCCATTTTAAATAAAATCATTTTGAGAATGAAATTATGGTTTGATCTTGAAAACTGCAAAATCTGTTTTTCTCCCATTTGAAAAAAAGTCTGTAGCACTTATTCTCCCCCTAAATCTCTGTAATTTGTTCAAATGACATTGCTGCATATTTAAGAAAATTCTTTGTATTTTTGAAGTAACGTGAAATGTAGGAGCTTCCATTGATATATCTGTTTATGAATAATGAGAGAGACAAGGTGGGTGAGGTAATATGAATAATAGAGATATCAGATCCATAAGACCAGTGAACCCTATTAGAATGAAATTACAGCAATCCTCTCTCCCCTGATAAAGACCCCACTGTCTTTTAAAGTATTCATTTTGCCCTTTGATTTTCAATATGAGCATTTTAAAAGACAAAACAATAAATGATTCTTTTTTTAGCTAACTGGAATAGCTTACCCATTAAGTGCATGACTGAAAGTGTCTGCTAAAATGCAGGAAGAGAATTTAAGTTAACTGTATGTTGTTGTATCTTTAGTTTAACTATTTCATTTCCAAAATGTGTGCAAGATGTAGACAGCAAAATTCAACAATGGGATACATTAAGGACTCAGTCCTTCAAACACTTACTACAGGCATACACAAGTCAATAGGTCTATTCATGTTAGTAAGAACCAAGGGCCTAATCCAGTTCTCATTGTAGTCATCAGAAAGATCATTCATGTCAATGTGATCAGGTCTAAGTGTTTTCAGGATCAGGCCACTGTTGAGGGAAAAGGCAATGTGAACTAACCAATATTATGTATGGAACACAAAAAGTGAGGGAATACTTTCTAGAATTATTGTCCATGTAACTTTTCAATTTTATGTCTGTTAACTGTGAAGTTTTTTAAATGATTTTTCCACTTACTTTAAAATGTCTCCCAGTTTATTAAACATTACAGTATTATGCTCATGGAACAGAGGGGATAGTTTTGATAATCCATAGTTTTCCACAAAGCAAAACAGCCATCACTATTTTATCAGTATGAACATTTCAAGAAGTTGAAAGAAGGTCCATCGTTTATAAATAAATACCATCGTTTCACTGGGTAGTCATCACTTATGAAATATTTTTCTAAATAAGGACAAAACAGCCTATGGAGTTTGGGGGTTTTATTCGTTTGAAATAATTGTGAATAATTTTGTATAATATTTTTGAGATTTTTATTCTCAAGTGCTGCACAATCTGTGTCTAGAAGCAATTAGTTACTTTGTTAAAAACAAACAACCAAAAACACTTTGGAAAGGCTTCTCTTACAAAATAACAAAAGCAAAAGGCTCTTCATGATCCTGGAGACTTGAGAATGAAACATCTTTGTCATTTATGGGAATATAATACTTGATATTGCAGGAGATGTAGGAGATAATGGTTAGCACTGCCAGCTTTGGGATGTGGGCTCTTCAAGAACTATGTACGCTACAGAACCTGAAATTGATTATTTTGTTAATTTGCAATAACCTTTGTCCTCTCATAGACTCATAGACTTTAAGGTCAGAAGGGACCATTATGATCATCTAGTCTGACCTCCCACATGATGCAGGCCACAAAAGCTGACCCACCCACTCCTGGAATAATTCTTTCCCTTGACTCAGCTGTTGAAGTCCCCAGATCGTGATTTAAAGACTTCAAGTCGCAGAGAATCCTCCAGCAAGCGACCCCTGCCCCATGCTGCGGCGGAAGACGAAAAACCTCCAGGGCCTCTGCCAATCTACCCTGGAGGAAAATTCCTTGCCGACCCCAAATATGGCGATCAGCAGAACCCCGAGCATACGGGCAAGATTCTCCAGCCAGACCCGCATTGACCATTGATACTAATTACCAGCGATGGCACGTTATTGACCTATTGACTAAAATCACGTTATCCCATCAAACCATCCCCTCCATAAACTTATCAAGCTTAATCTTAAAGCCAGCGAGGTCTTTCGCCCCCACTGTTTCCCTCGGAAGGCTGTTCCAGAACTTCACCCCTCTGACGGTTAGAAACCGTCGTCTAATTTCAAGCCTAAACTTCCCGACAGTCAGTTTATATCCATTTGTTCTCGTGTCCACATTAGTACTGAGCTGAAATAATTCCTCTCCCTCCGTGGTATTTATCCCTCTGATATATTTAAAGAGAGCAATCATATCCCCCCTCAGCCTTCTTTTGGTTAGGGTAAACAAACCGAGCTCCTCGAGTCTCCTTTCATACGACAGGTTTTCCATTCCTCGGATCATCCTAGTGGCCCTTCTCTGTACCCGTTCCAGTTTGAGTTCATCCTTTTTAAACATGGGAGACCAGAACTGCACACAGTACTCCAAATGAGGTCTCACCAGTGCCTTGTATAACGGAAGCAGCACCTCCTTATCCCTACTAGATATACCTCGCCTAATGCATCCAAGACTGCATTAGCTTTTTTCACGGCCACGTCACATTGCCGACTCATAGTCATCCTGTGATCAACCAGGACTCCGAGGTCCTTCTCCTCCTCCGTTACTTCCAACCGATGCGTCCCCAGCTTATAACTAAAATTCTTGTTAGTCATCCCTAAATGCATCACCTTACACTTCTCACTATTAAATTTCATCCTATTACTATTACTCCAGTTTACAAGGTCATCCAAGTCTCCCTGCAGGATATCCCGATCCTTCTCCGAATTGGCTACCTCCCAACTTTGTGTCATCCGCAAACTCTCCAAGAGACCACAGTGATTGTTTGAGGCAATAGCATTCAAATGCATGATCAACTTCTCAACGAAGCCTTCGTCCCTGCAGGGATGTGCATCTCTGTGTGAGCTGAAAGAAATAGAAAAAGGGGACACATATTCCAAAAGTAGATTTGCCACAACTTCTCAATAGGAGTTTCATGATGTCAGTTCTTTTCTGAAACCTCAAAATGTGCTTGAGCTAATTATGGAATTTGTCTATTTCGTTTGTTTCATTTTAGAGCACAAAAATATCAGACATGTTTATACTTATACATAGTTTCTACCCCTCCTCCTTTTCCTATCCCACACATAACTGGGAAATAAATTGCTATGGTCTTTGCAGTACAAAATGAAGTGGTTTGAATGTCATGATAATCATGTTACATCAATATTTTGGAGGAGACAGGACTTGTCAATTGCATTAATCATCAATCCACAAACATAATGATTTTGTAAAAGAACTACATCAGTTAAGCCAAAATGCGTTCTTTGTCTAAACCATAAGGGAATTTATTCAGACTGTAGGATGTTGTACTAATATAGTTAGTGCTGTTATTTTATTATTAAAGTAGTCCTAAGCAAAGGTTCTGCTTCTGGGCATTAGGGCAGTCTTTTAAACTCTGTGGAACATATCTGCCTTAACTGATCAAGTGCATAGCACTTCACACAAAATGATTCCAGAAATCTTTCATTTTGTTGTGGCTATAGGCAACAGTTATAATTGAGCCACTTGAGAATGTTATTCATTCAACTATTAGCTGGGGGGGGCGGAAATCAAACATTTGTTATTAAGTATACTTTTAAAAAACATTGAATTGAGGAAACAGTAAACTAAAGCTGGAGAAAGGAGAAAAAGTGAATAAACTTGACTACTGTATATCTCTATTCCCTCTAAATTTTGGATTCCATCTTTAAAACATGGGAGAGGTTGTGGGTTTGTGAAATATGTCTAACAAAAGCTAGTTCATGACTCAATAGCCAAAGTTCTTTCTGTACTGTGTACTCATGGCATATTTCTCCCCATGATATAAAGACAAACTTCCCTCTACACTCACAACATGGAAAAATGGGCTTCCATATTATACCATCGAGCATGCAGAGACAAAGCTGCATGTACCATTTCCATATACCCTGACTGTCCAATAAAAAAAAAACAACCAACGCTGGAGACCAAAGCTTTAAATAGGACCCTTTTGGACCCAATCCATTTGTAATGCATGGAGTAGTGATCTCTAAAATGAACCCATTGTCTTTTTTCATGATATGACTATTATGTAGCTGTGCAGAAATAGGGCAATTGTGCCCTTTTAACCCTGGCCATTGTACTCATCTTTGCTCAATTCATGATCTTTCATCATTTGATGCTACTGCTCACCTGTTAAAATAGCTCTAAAATTACTTGCAAAAAAGAAATATTTAAAAATTGATCCACTGGATAGTTATAGAAGAAATACTTCTTATGCTCCTGAGCACTAGGTATTAAATAAAACTAAAAGCTTTATAAAATTTAGACAAGTGAATATTACTTTTGAATAATAGGTATTCAGTAGAGTTAGGCGACTGACAATATGTTTAACCTGCTGGTGCCCTGACACTGGAGCCAGTGCTCTGCTGCCTAGGGACGTGAAACCTGGAAGGGAAGAGCTCCTAACATCAGCGCTCCCCATAGTCAGCTGGCTGTGTTCCTATGCAAGAGTTACATGGCCTCACACAGAAGCTTGCTTGAATCTTGCTTGAGTTGCTGCTCCAACACCTCATCCCCCTATGAAAATCGTGGTAGTTAAGGAGCATAAACATGTTCCCCTGAGAAACTCCATTCTGGACTAAAATGGTGTTGTAAGTATTTTATCATTTGAGGAGTTTTTTAAGATTTGGCTTAACAGAAATGTTCTCTCTCACAGTGATTTGTGCGACTTAAATACTATTTGTATTAAGCTGTATCCTTGTTTTTTTTAATGATGGTGATTTGTAATAAATTTTGTTGAATGAATGCTGATATGGATTACAAATATGGTAAGAATTTATTCTTATTGATAATCAGCAATTATTTCTTATATAACTCTATTCCTGATCTGGCTTTAGTTCCAGTCTAATAGAAGGGTATTATGTGAGATACCTTGCGGGGGGGCAGGAATGGGAGATGTGCATCACAAACCATCCCAGGACTTGTCCCTGCACAGTAGTACACTTTTTAGACTTAAGAGGTGAGATTCTGTGCTACACGTCTCAGCCCTGACCTACACTACAAACTTATGCAAGTAAAATTATGTCGCTGAGGGGTGTGGAAAGTCCACTCCCCTGAGCGACACAGTTATACGGATCCAACTCCCAGTGGGGACAGCGCTATGTTGACAGGAGAGCTTGTCCCATCAACATAGCTACCACCTCTCGGGAAGCGCTCCCATCAGCACAGGTAGCGTCTTCACTGAGTGCTACAATGACTGCTCCACTGGTGAAGCTCCGCTGCTGCAGCACTGTAAGTGTAGATAAGCCCTCCGAAAGGGAGAAGCCATCTGTCTACACCAGGGGTTAGGTCAGTATAACTCTGTCGCTCAGGTTCGTGGATTTTTCACACCCCTGAGTACCGTAGTTAAACCAATATAAGTTGGTAGTGTAGACCAAGCCTGGAGCTGTGACTTTAACCCTCTCATTCCTGGGCTACTCTGGTGGTTGGTGAGGTCCCTGGTGTAACTTAGGCCTGGTCTACACTGCAGTGGGGATCAATCTAAGTTATGCAACTTCAGCTACGTGAATAATGTAGCTGAAGTCAACGTACTTAGATCTACTTACCGCGGTGTCTTCACCATGGTGAGTCGACTGCTGCCACTCCCCCGTCGATTCTGCCTGCGCCTCTCGCCGAGCTGGAGTACAGGAGTCAACAGGAGAGCGCTTGGGGATCGATCGCTGCCCGCCAATCCAGCCAGTAGTGAAGACATACCCTTAGAGAGCCCTTGGACCTGTCTAAGTTTCAGTAGTCATCCGAGGCTGCCCTATGGGCCACAGCATGGACCAGAATCTCCTCAGGGTTGTGTGCTGCAGCCCTGTCCCGATATACTCCTTACACCATGGCTTTTTGAAAGTGTCCTCTGAAGGCAGCCTTTATGGCTCTCTATTACAGTGTACTAGAGGAATCCTCTTGCATTCTTGAACTGGAGCTTATAGGACCCCTTTACACCACTTTTGCCCTTTTACTCAGCATAAAGGGTCCAGAGCATAGGCAGGTTATCATCCCTGGAGACTTAGTTTAATTTTATAATGACTCCTAAATTATACTGAAACATAGTACTTCTATGGATACAGAGATTTCAGCAATTACAGCTTTGACACCAAAAAGCTATAGATGGTCTGTCATTACCTCTGTCACTATCCCCACTGCAGTCCGCTCTTGGCAAATATTGCTATCCACTTCACTGAAAAACTTAGATTCAGCTGATTGTATTTCAGCTGCAGCCCCTAATTTCACTGAAGAAGATTCTTGAGGCTAATGAGGGGCTTAAATCAAAAATTGATTCTCTTGGATCAAAATATGATGTATTTGACTAACTTTATCTTGAGGGCATAATGGAAGCAGTGGGGAAAAAAGCCTAGAAACAATTCCCTGATATAGAAGTTAAAGAATATCCTAGTAAAACTCTCTCTGGAGTCCAATATAGAACACTGCCTGAAGCATTTTTTTAAAAAACTGAGATTTTTGAGAATTACTGAAAATCCAACAATGTCGGGGGCTTTTGGATTTTCCTTGACACCTGAGTGGAGAGGGCCTGCCTGAATTTACTGCTCATTTTTTAAATTTGTTGGTGCTTTTTAACCCTCATGTTCAGCTGTTAATGGCCTATCAATTCACTGATCTTGCTTTTAGGGGCAAGGACTGTGTTTTCCTTATGTGCAGATAGCAAATATCACATTGTAGGTGCTATTGAAATACAATTAAATGATAATGTATTAGATAATGTAATTGATTTATCTTCAGCTAATAGCCTTTCTTTTGACATTTCAATAGATGGAGATTAATGAAAGTTGGCTGGAGAAAAAAATATAATATTTAACATGAAGATGTAAACATTCATTTTTTTCCTTCAGTGTCCAAAGTCATACAGGCTTGAAGGAGGAAATTGCTTTCTTTAAGTGCTGAATTTATTTTTGGAGGTTTCTGTTTTATTGCCAGGCAAATTACATCTTATCAAAGATACAGAAGCTTAATTTTTTATGATTTAATGATGAAAATGCTTTTTGGTATCTTAATTTAATATTAGAGGACCTGATGACAAGGACCAAATGATTGACATCTTTTTGATTTAAAGCTATTACCTCCTTTTGGGGAATGTACTATTTATCCCTTTGAGTAGGATACTGAGCCTTTACAACTACTAATGATTTAGTATCTGATTTGGTCTGAGTTTTTCTGGTGGTAAATAGCAAGATTTCCATTTGATTTCAGAGGGAATAGTCTATGGCCTTATTTTTCAAATACAGTTTTTTCTCATCCTAGAACTTGCGTAGGTTTTTATAATGGTTGAAAGTTTTTTTAATCATTTTTTTTTTACTGTGATGTAAACTGGATTGATTTATCTTGTCTAATATAATGTTGTCATGTTTATGATTACTTTTATTAAAATGAATTTGAAAAGGGGTTAACAACTAAATATTTAACTAAGTCAAACAATTTCATCATGTATCATGAAACCTGGGGAAAAAATTCTCCTCTGGCATGAGAGTAAGCTTGCCAGTTTTCAAGCTCAAAGTGGTTTCTTTCCAGACTTTTAAAGGTTCCAAATATGAACATAAGAGAAACCCTAACTGCAAACTTACCGGTAGCAACTAAGGTTTATACCTAGAGTTTGAATAATAAAATTAAGGTTTTCAAATAGCCTTAAAACAAGTGTCTAGAAATCCTTGTGACTGCCCTGGAAAGTAGTTGTGTCTATAAGTTTTTGTCCACATTCAGACTTTGATTGAGAGACAGGTGGTTTACTTCTTGATGTTCTTCAATGGTGTTTTTGCCTGTCCCCTACGTGCTTAGGTTATCTTGTAGGCCAAATACATGCAATGACCTGTTTATGCTTGAGCTTGCCCCCTGCTTTACTGTCTTACCTTCAAGAACTGTCTGTTCCTGCAGACGGTAGATTTGTATAACCTTCAATTTCACTCGCTCCCAAGTGGTCCTATTTGGGTGTCCTCTCGATACTTGCTGGACCACAGTCTGCCCATTTGGCAACCACAGTTGCTAACAAACGTGTATGTTTCCCCCCCACTTATAAGATATTCCTATATTGTGGCACATAAAAGCCAGCAAGTATAATTACCTATAAAGACACATGTAGCATTAATGACAAGTGTTAAGTGTTTTTTATAGATTCATAGATTTTTAAGGCCAGAAGGGATAATTAGATCATCTACTCTGACCTGTGTATCATAAGCCATTATATTTCACCCAGTTACTTCTGTATTGAGCCCAGTAATTTGTGTTTAACAAAGCATGCCTTCCAGAAAAGCATGCCATCTCAATAGGAAGACCTAAAAGATGGATAATCCACCACTTTGTGGTTACACATTCCCACTGTTAAAAATGTGTGCCTTGTGTCTAGTTTGAATTTGTCTGTTCCCTATAGCATGAAAATCTGTTTGCACTATTATACACATTGCCCCACTAAACCCTAACCATGACATCTAGTAAGAAACCCCAACTTGTTTGAGAGTGAGCACAATAACATCCACACATTAGTGTTTAAAGATAGTTTAATGGATGAATGTAAACACTGCTTCCTGGGTTCCCAGCAAGGAAGGTCAAAATGGCTGACTCTCCTTTCTGAGCTTCTTCATTCTGGCTACATTAACTGTAATGTAAAAGTCATATAATTTGGGGGGTTTAATCTAGTGATTCAGGTTTAATATTCCAGAGAGGGAGGTGAGAGATTATAACATGATGGGTTCTGTACTCTATCTTGGCTCTCTGCAGAAAGCCTGAAAGGTATTGGTTGAAAGAAAACGGATTTGTTGACTGTTCAGAATAGGACAAAATGGTAACAGTCTCCATAACTGTGTTTATTTCCAAGAAGCATTTCTGCTGAATGTTGCTGTTAGTTTAAAAGTTTGTATTCACCAGTGAGTGTCAAATATTGTGGAGGTCTTATGCTACCTCTAATTTCATTTGGATTTATTAAAAGATGCTTCTTGTTTTTCAGCACCCACAGGTGTTACTTTAACATAGTTGTTTACCAAAAGAGTACAGAGCTTGCATTTTCTCTGTGTACCTGGAGGAGAAGTTAAACCAGTTTTCTATCCAAGTCAGCCTCAGATAGATGAAGCTTCCAATGAAGATTGAGTGTTTCTATTATCAAAGCAGAAGAACTGGAGATTAAACTCTTCATTTATCCCTGACAGAGAGTGCAATCACTGTTGAATCTCTGCAATCCCTGCTATAGTTCTTGGGTTTTTTGAGGGGGGGGGTGGGAGGATGGGAGGCTTTATTAGATGTTGTAGTCATTATTCAAGCTTTAAATATTCCAAGAAGGATCTCAATGACGATAGCAAACATTATTTTTCATTTTTTGCCTTGAATGTTGGACACTAGAAAAGAAAAGTGGAGGATTGTATTACCGGTACATCCTGTCAGTGTAGGCTGCTCAGTATTTAAATGAAATATTGATGCATTTAAAAATGCCTAAGTGTTCAATAAAGATTTCAAAGAAAGCTACCTAAAAGTTGTGGTTCTTAGGTTAATCTTTTATTTATCTAAAGGATGAAGGAAGCTGTCTACTTCTGTGATATGAACTGCAATCAGCTTAAAAATAATTGACAAATTAATCCCCTCACAGCATTGCAATTGTAAAGGTGTTAGGTTTAATTAGGCCTGTCTGATTGCCTTGTCTAATCAAGAATAAAGGTGGTATCTTTGATGGTTAAGGTCTAGCAGGGACATCCCTGACCTGCCAGTCTTGTACGTTTTAATTATTGATTCCTACCATTTCAGCGTGTCTCACCAAGGATCTGAGTTCTGTGTTAGCTTTACACTTAAAGGCTAAAAAAGCTGCCACCAAAGGTATATGTAGAGCTCTGTGGGCTTTTAAATATTTTTGAGGACTCTTTAACCTTTGGAAGTGCTGACCCATATTACCGTATGATGTTCATGTCCAATAAAATTCATTCTTATTGTTTTCTCCTTACGTAATCATATGATTTTATGTTCTTCATTAACAGACTCCCATACTCTTATTCACATTGATTAGTACCATTTCAAAGGTGCTAGTCGTGGAGCTATTACTTGTTGTAAGTAAGCGTATCAGAATCATGCCCAAAGTTGTTTTTATTTCTCTTATCTTCAGTACTCTTACAGCCAATTTCTCATTTTTCTATCACCAGGAAAATCTTACACTTGGTAAACGTCTATCTAGCTGGTAGAGTTTGAATGGATACTTGTCTGTGAAAAGACTCCTAATGTAGGTGTTTGTCACTCTGGGCAGTGCAGTCATGAACAAGATACTCTAGTCTTTGAATGTTTACAATTTTGGCTCCCCTGAGTGTCCAGGGTAGTGCCGCATGGGATCTTAAAGGGGTTTAATCTGTTTGGTAAATATTATCAAATGGTTTAAAAACAATGCTTATTTTAAAATAAAGGATATGTGTTTGACTTTCCTTATCATTTTCCACCACAAACAATGGTATTAACTTATGACTTGCATTTTTTGTCATGATGGAGCTGTGATTTTTCTCATTTTTGTCATAAAAAACAGCCGCACTTAATTATATTCAAATAACCCAAATTATAAACCAAGGGTCCAATGCTGCAAGTCCTTCCAGCATAAAGAAGGCTAGCAGGATGAGTCATGCAGCTTCATATTTAGAAATCCAAACACTGATATGTCTTGTTGTCCATATTAGGTTGCATGTTTTATTTACTTAGTGTGATTATAGAATCTTTTCTTTGGTTGTAGGTGAATGAAGCAACAGTGGAACAGCTCGTGCAGCAATATCCACACATAACCTTCAGTACTGTACTGCAAGATTGCAAGAGGACCTTGGAACGGGCTTATCAAATGGGCTGGACACCCAGTATGTCTTCTGCTTCATAACGACCTATGTGATATTACAGTTTGACTAATGCATTCAGCAGGTGTCATGGGGACTGCAGATTTTGGTTGTACAATGTTGCAGGAATATTTTAAACCTTTTCATGTTTTTAAATCTCATTTTGCTTTCTGTGAAATATATGTTCAAGACTCCATTGTTCTAAAAGAGGTTTTTATTTTATTTTTAAGTTTTAAAATTAATGTTTTTTAAAGCAATGAACATTTTATGTCTGGTGACCCCTCCTGGAAATTTTGGAACAGAAACTGGACTCTCTCATTGTAGTTAGACTCATGTATCTGTTCTGACTGTTAATTGTCGTCCTAAAAATCTGCAAATCCCTAAAGACATTGAAGAGGGCTCACAAGCTTTCATGATGCAATATAATTGTGAGTTTACACAAGTTACAGTAAAATGGAGTTGACTGTACACTGACTTTGATGTACTGTAAAACTATGTACGAATGTCGAAAACAAATCTTAAGAAATGCATTGTATCCTTTTTGTACACATAAACACAATGTAAAAGCCTTTGGCAGATTTCCTGAAGTGGATTCCTACTAGTTCTGTGGATGGCTTGAGTTATATTAGATGTTAAGCCTATTTTCTTTTGTTCTCTTCCCTTTGCCTCAGTCATGCATGTTTCCTTTGGTTTGTAAGTGATAACTCAGTGCTAGTACCAGTGTAACTGATCAGTATAGGCCTCTGCTGAAACTGGGAGCTAATCTTAATCCATATTATTACCTAGACTGACGCCACCCATGTGTTTTAGGATGCACAGTAATATAAGAATCCACAAATAATTGTGATTTTCTTCTAAACATTTTGCTAATTACAAAAATCATTATTTTGAAATTCATTTTTGAATGGAAATCTTAATAAATGATGGTAACTATTGAATGGTTATTCAAGTAGACAATCTTACTTGTTTTATGTTGTAGAACAGCAGAAGTGATTTTTCCTTAAATAGTCATATAGGAGATGTTGTATAGATTTCTCAATTTTTGCACCTTGCCATTTTTGTAATAAGTGAGCTAACAGCGCTTTAATTTACCACAGATAACCAAATGCTGCATAGAAGACACCCGCTGTGGGAAATCAGTAATAAGGCCATGTTTATATAGCGTAAAATAATGTTGTTGTTTTTTCTTTTCTTTTTTTAATTAAACTTTCTGAATGAACCTGTTTCCTTTCACAATGCTGTCATGTTCCCGAATTCTGAAATTTCAAGTAAAAAGGAAAGTTCAATAAATAAAAGCCACAACGCTGATTTTCCCCGATGTAGTATGTGGTTGCTAATGTGGGTCCCACTCCTGCAAAGCAAGAGCGTGGGCATAGCTGACCTCAGTGGGACTCCATGTGGGCGTAAGGGTCCAACCACATGCATCACTTTGCAAGATCAGGGCCTTACTCTAGAAGAGAATAATTGCTCTGGAGGAAAAATTCTTCTGGCATCCTCTAAATCGTATATTGTAAGCATTGTACTCTGTGCTTTTCATATTTGTTCCCCAGCTACTGAAGACTACTTTGGTTGGCAATTGTGTACCTGTTTTTTAATCCAAAACTGATTTATAAGATAATATATGCAGAAAATAGCTGAAGTGAATACATAAAAAGTTTAATTTTCTATATGTGTCGCAAGAGTGAAATTTGACAAGTGTTGATAAGCAGACATTGAAAATACAGATGTTACAGCTTTGGTTTGAAGTTGCATTAACCTTTAGAATGTTGCAATTTGGTTAAAGGATGATTTTTTGAGGTGAATAACTCTGCGTATTTGCTTTTTAAAGGTTATACTCTTTTAATCCAAAATATCAAATGCTCAAGTTTCAGCTGACGAGTTGCCGTTATTGTCAAAGTGTTTTGCTAATCCAGATGAACTGATGCACCATAACCTGGAGAACAGTTTTAGTATGTCCGTGCAATTCTGCCAAAACTGTATTCCAGTCCCACAGCATTAATTCTTGACAACTACAGAAAGCATCAACTCAAAGTCCAGTGACAGTTGTTAAATGTTTTCTTATTAGACACTTCAAAATGAAGCTGAAAACATTTATCTGGAAAAAATATAAAGTAGAGTTTTGCTTGGAATGTCATAAATACATGTGAATACATATTATGCTGGGCTTTTTATCTACTCCAAAATGGCAACAATATTTTCAGAATAAAGACAGTGAATAATATTGCAGATATAGTGGAGAACTCTAGTCATTTCTCTTTAATGTCTTTTTATGAGTGCAACAAGACAATTCACACAATTTGTAAGTTTCTATTTTTCCGTGAATGTTTTGACCTTGAGATGGGTTGCAATAAAAGAGAGAAGCAAAACACTGTGTCTTCTGTTTGGTTATATAGATTACTAACTCTGTTTACGCTTTTGTATGTACTTTTGGCCTATTACATCACCTCTTTTTTTGATCTTCTGTTAGGTCAACTCCCTGCCAATGCAGGATTTTTCCCCTGTTGTACATTTGTTAATGCATTTTCCAGTCTAGTTTTCAATGTCCCAAGCCATGAGTCTTTCAGCATTGGAAGATTATTCCATCATCTACTTGATCGTACTATCAAAATATCCAGGTTATATTTTATCTTTCTTTATTCCATTAACCATTATACCCACATGTAGCTGCTTAAATAATTCCTCTTCATCTTTGGTATTTACAACTTTCAGATGTTTGCAGACTGTTATCCTATTAACCTGTCCCAGTACTCATTGTGTATCCAGGCTATACTCATTTAGCTCTTTTAATTCCCCCTCAATAAATCAGAAGTACCTAGATACTATGATGATAGGTACATGATAGATAGATTAGAAAGACACATAACCTCATTAGTTTTCCTATTCTTTTCTAAACACCCTCTAGAAAAAAGCTGTCACTGCTTCTTTACCCCTCTCACTATTCTTTCCCCTGTTTTCAAAATGGAAAACAGCTTGCAGTGGACTCCAGACAACTTCCAAGACGGATTGTCTTGGTTTCTTCAATCCCATTCTATATCCTCCGTTATTTTATTTCTTCAAGAGAGTCTAGTAGCTTATTGGCACCTGTCATTGTTAAGACACTTTATCCTCTCCCTCTCAGAACTCTTTCAAAATCCTCATTTACTGCTCACAATTTATGTAGTCCAAGACCTTTAACCTGCCTTAACTCCACTATCAACAATGACTCATAGCCCCAAGCTATTCAGCCACAAACATATACATCGAGTTTATTTATCTCTATTATGAAAGCAGCTAGACTCCTATCAAGGATCAGGGCCCTACTGTGATTGACTCTGAAAGTACATAATACAAATATAGATGCTGTCCCTGAAGAATTTACAGTCAATAGAGAGTTTTCAAACAGAGAACACTGGGCACACCCAGAATCCTAGGGGACCAGACTTTATTTTCAATCACTCGCCACTCTAATTCCAGATTTTAATTCTTCTGTAATCTCCTTTGAATCAATGGTTGTAGAACCATTTTTCGTCTCAAAACCATCACCCCCAAAATAAAAGAAAAAAAAGTGTGTGTGAGAGAAAGAGAGAGCGTGTGTGTGCATACACACACCTTTCTGCCTTCCCCACTTAGAGAAGTTCTGTGAACTTCCTGGGTTCAACAGCTAATGTGAATTCCCTAAGAAAAAGTAAACATGTTCTTTCAACTTTCACAGAACCTTCACCCACAGGCATTCTATCCCCTCCACCATGTAGAATGTCTCTGCCTAGTCTATGAAACTGCCATTCATGACAGCAGAACTGAAAAAGAACACATCCTGCTCCTGAAATCCCAATATGGAGATAGATGCTTTGTTGATTGACTCATAGATATATTAAAGGTGTCTTATATATAATGACCTAGCTGATTTTTCTTTTTAAATGGCCATATAGAGTGGAATCCCTGAAAAATGGGAAAATTTTCTTTGTGAGAACATAGGGTTTATAGAGAGGGAGCTGAATAGGTTCCTAGGTGGACTGGCTGATGTTCACCTAGATTCTCAAAGGTTCTAGCCCACATTGCTGATTTTAAAAAAATATAACTCTTTATACATTTTATTAAAGTTATTAAAAATAAAATCAAGACAAAATCATTACTAAACTACATAAATGCTGCCAAAATAAGCAATACAGTCATCAAATCAAAAGCATGTTAAGTTCAAGTGAACAAGTAAATAAGCATATTGGACTGCAATTAAGACCAATTTAGTCAAACAATCAGATTAATGCAGCAGATAATCAATCCTTATAAATTCTAGAAAGAAATCCAAGGAGACGGCTGTCAGTTTGGTTATAGACCACAAGTAAAGAACTTTGCCAGTGGTGTGCAATCAAAACTTAGCTGGTTGTATATTTTAATATTGCAACCAAATTATTGTTTATGTCTTAAATCACAAACTCAAAGCTGATTAAAGATTCCTCCTTGGATTTTACTATCACATGCATAGGTGCCGGAACTAGGGATGTTGGGGGTGCTGGCCCCGGCTTGAAGTGGATTCCATTATATACAGGGTTGACAATTTAGTTCAATGGCGCTCAGCACCCCCACTGTACAAATTGTTCCAGCACCCCTGATTACATGTGTTGGCTGACCATATCTTCTCCCCAAACGCTGATACAGATGTTACTAAGATTCTTTGATCAACAGAAGCTTTACTTTACAATTTACCACTGATAGTTTTAAAGGCTTCTTAGGATACGTCTACAAAATAGGGACACTTTTAGCGAAGATTTTATAAGGGAATTTCTTGCTGGTGCCTTCCATATGAGGGCTTTACAGGTGCTTGTACACACATGCACGCACACAACCACACTTTTACACCCTAAAATGATTAACATCTGGGATGTCTCCCAGCAAATAAAAACAAAAGTCAAAACTAGAAAAAGGAAACACAAGATACTCACGATAATGGGGTTAAACTGTTCAGCGCTGCTTTGGATTCACATGGAATAAGAGGAGTAGCAGCAGTCAAGGAACCAGACGATGACATTGCAGACATAGTACTTCATGCAGGCTTTTCCAGGTGTAAGGAGACTGGTCAAAACTGGCATGGTCTGTCATTGATGATTTGCCTGCCTAAGTGATTGAACTCAGGGTTTTCTTAGATGGCCTGTTGATTGGAAAGGCACACAGGCCTTCTTCCTTTACCTCAATCTTTATATTGACAGTTCTAGCTTACTCCACTTTTAGAACCTCCCTCCAACGCTTTTGGGCAAATCAGGTCTGATGTATGCTTTGGATGCTGACAACATGGTGGTCCAATCAAACTGGAGTGAAGGAGGTATTAGGATACTATTGATTTGGAAGAGTCACACTTAAGCCATCAGTTCTTCTAAAAATATTCTTGTTGCGTACCATGTGCACTGAGAGTCCATAACACCCAAAAATATCAAAATTACTTTTGAGGAAGATGGCAGCGTCTCAGCCAAATGACAACACTCTTGAACTGATATCTGTCACCAACAAAAGGAAAAGGGGGCTCAGCTTCCTATAAATTAACTGGTTGCAAAAGATCCTAACAGGAAAAAACAAAACATCAACCAATGATAATCATGCATTCATCAGCAATTATTAAAAATAACTTTAGACCTCCAATGATAGGTCATAGATTTTCTTGCAAACAAGATTGTTGGGAACATTCTCTATTTCAAATGGGGTGGGAAGTTATACCGCTGGATAAAAAGGGGCTATCTGCAGGGAGGGTTCCATTTTTTTCCTCTTCTCTTTTGGTTTATGTAGGTTCATTCCCAGTTAGTTTAACCTAAATTCAACTAGATTATAAAGGGGAAAAAATGTTATTCCCTGGACTTCATGGGAGAGAGGAATTGCCTAAAAATGAGCATATGTTTGCCCAAAATTCAGCCCAGGTTCAGACGTATACAGAAACTGAGGCCCACTTTCAGGTCTGTAACAAAACTTGGATTGGTTGAGGTGTGCTTCTTTTTGAGTTTTGTTCAAAATGTTTTGCACAGCTCTGTATATGAAACTAAGTGGTGCTTCTGTTGGGCTTTAACTGTAAAAGCCTGACAAAATTAAGCTAAGGATTTACTGGTAAATATTTGTTTAAGCCCCCAAATCCCTGTAATCTCTCCTGCCATGATTGTGCTCCAGGTACTATATTATCTTTTCACTGCGTCTAGTCAGTGTCACACTGGGAAGTAGCATGGGGCTGATGACTGGGTGTGTGCAGAGCAAAATATTGAGCTTTACAGACAGGCATTTATTGATCAGTAAATTACACACACAATTTATTTTCCTATTTTGTGACAAAAAATGCAGAAAATATTTAATGCTGAACTAGTCCAGGGCAGAAGAAAACTAGTCTCATTTGGTATCTTTTAGAATTACGCTTGAGTTGAGGAAAATGATTTGTTTTGCTATGTGATAGTTTCGAACTAGGAACATTATATATTTCACTTTTTATGGGTTAAGCCCTAGAAGAGAGAAAACACTGTAGCACAACCAAGGATCAGGGTGCATAAGGTAATGAGAACACTTTTTAGAATTCCATTTCTGAGGTTGTTTATTCCGCAGCTGGTTAAGCCTGGGCCAGACTGATTGTTTCCTGTCTAATATCTTCAATTAAAATACAGACATCGGTAACCTCAAGGTAAGAAACATAAACATTTGCCAAACATTCAGACTTCAAACAAAAGCCTTAAGTAAGAGGATTCCTTGCTATTACATTGTTCGTTTCTTGCCTTCAATATTTCAGGAATTTAAAAACAAAGTCCTGTTCTCTTCCACTGCCCCAGCTGTTCTTGATCAGTTGCCCCAGCTCTATTGTTCATCAGTGCAGAGAAAAAAAAGTAAGGTGGAACAAAAGGGACAAAATGCACCATGTAACAAAGCTTTAGGAAGTTTGCTTACATTCAGACCTTCTGCAACACTTTAAGCTGGAGAACACCAGGGTATCCTTTGCAGCACAGCCCCTCCTCACTGTCCTAGAATGTAGGCCAGGGCTTTAAAGAACAATCTGGTCCTGAAGTGGTAGTACTAGAAAATGCACTCACCTTAAAGCCATTCAGAAAGTTAGTACAGAATGCAGTTGCTCATTAATCTGTGCTTTATACTGTGTTTACCGTACCCCTGTGTCCTGTGCATTGCACTGGGTGCTGATACATTTTTGGATGGAGTTTCGGGTATTTTGTTTAACATGCAGTATGAAGCCCTAAATGATTTGAGACTTGCCTGCTTGAGACACTTCTCATCTCCCTGTGTTCTATTGCCATAACTGCAATCATTGAAGGTGTTATAATTGTCAGCTCCCTAGTTTAAAAGAGAGGGGGCTAGTGGCAGGGCATTTCCCATAGAGAATCCTTGACTCTGAACCACCCTCTGTCTGAATTAGGCTATGAAGCTCATACCACACTAATGTAAATGAGTAAGGTGAGTTTCCACCCTGGCTGTTGCTATTGCTTGGCTGGAGAAATTTCTGTAAGGCTAAAATAAGAAAGCTGCAGCACATCTGGTTGCATTGTGACAGCTGCTTTGGCACAATAGTTAAAGATGGAAACTTAGGCCAAGATTTTAAAAAATGGGTGAATAAAATTTAGTGGAAGTTGCAGGGTATGGAGCACTTTTGATAATCTGTTCTAGTCACAGTATTTAGGTGCCTAAATCTAGATTTAAGATTTAGGCCTCCCTTGTCTTAGAACTTGGCCTTAATTTATTTTTAATGTGAATAATAATGTAGAATGTAAGTGAGCAGTGGAGAGACTCTAAAATTGTAGAGTTGCATTTTTTCCTGTTCCTCATGTTCAGGTAGGGATTTTTATTTTGAATGTATGTTTCAATGAGCCCTTTATAACCCCCATCATACTGTGTCCTAGCAGTCCCATACTTAACTTGAGCCCATTTATCAGGGCTGTTGGAGAGAATGTGTCACAAAATGGGTGGAGTTTCACTAAGCTCTGCAATAAATGTAGTTGATGCCCACTCAGCATGCTCAGAAGTGATATATCAAGCACTTGTCATTTTTTAATTTCCCCTTCTCCCCAAAGTCCTTACATATTGCTGAAGTCAGCTTTCAAGATTCAACCATTAGCTGTTTTGGCTATAGATGTGTTGTTATGTTTTTCCCATTATTAAAAAAATGTTTCCACAATTTCATAATTTAGAACCTGAAGGGATTTTGCTCACAATTCTCTCCACCCCCCGCAAAAGATTCACTCGGACACCAGCCATGGGCAATTTCAACCCAATTGGTTAATATTTTAGAGAAACAAGTATATGTAAACAAGCTTTAGAATGAAAACTGGCTTGCTACTTGATTACTTGGGCATACGAATTGCTATAATTATGTAATAGTCAAGAAGTTTGCAGAAGCTGTTGACTTAGTTTTGGACAGAGGATGTCACCATTTCATACTTTCATCACCTCGCAGCTGGACTACAGCAAAGCGATATGCCTTAGCATGATGCCTTCTGCGCATCAGAAACGCCAGCTAGTACATAATGCTTCAGCACATCTCCTCAGCAATACAAGCTACCATGAACACATCACACCTGTCCTCCACTCTCTGCACTGGCTTCCCATAGAATACTGAGGCAAGTTCAAGGTCTTGGTCCTTCTCTTCCAAGTGTTCCACGTCCTGGGCCCCAGATATCTAAAAGATGGACTAAAGCTCTAGGATGAAGACTGTGATTGACAACTTCACTCCTCTGGCACCTTGGAACTTTCTACAATAAAAGTAAAGTTTGTCAGGGGCTGGCCCAAGACCAAACTCCACCAGAACCTAAAGACCATCACAAACCTCATCACCTTCCTCTCCAAGTGCAAGGCACATTTCTTTATCTTTCCTTCTCTAACAAACGTTTAGCAACATGTGAGTGGGTGGCTGTGTAAAATATGAAAGAGAGTGTGTGTGTGTGTGTGTGTGTGTGTGTGTACACGTACTAGATGAATAACATTTCAAGGGAAGGGATGAAAAGGGAATGAAGGAACGGCATCTGTGTAGGATGGGGACTGGAGCTGGAGGTCTTCAAGGGAGACCAATAAGTTTATATCTAAAATATTATTTTAATGCTATTTAAAGAGGTTTGAATTGAATCCCAAAGCTCAAATGCCTGGATGAAAGGGAGAATACCAAAGGGAGAATAGGCCATGGAAGTAGATCCACCTAGAGTCTTTTCATTTTGAGTTAAAATTATGATGTACTTTAACTGCAAAACTAGAAGGCCATTGTCCAGTGTATGAACCTTTAAATAATAAGACAGGATCAACAAAATATCCTTAAAACTATAGAACTACCGAATTTAATAGAAATACTGGACACTTCAGTTGAATGTAAATTTAAACTGGATGTTAAGAAACAATTGGGAGGATAGGGCACAGGACTCAGAGCCAGGAGAGAGGTGTTCAGTAACTGGTTCTGCCCCTGACTTGCTGGATGCATTTAGGGAAGTGACTTAGCACTCTGTGCCTCAATTTCCCCAGTTACTAAATAGGGATAGCAATACTTTGTGTACCTCCCATTTGGTTATATCCATTCTTGTTTCTGAAGTGCTTTGACATCTTCTGATCGAATAGATATCCACAGTATTATTGGTTTATTATTAATAATTGCTATTGAAAAAGAGCATTAGCCTTTCCAAAGCATTGCATCAAGGTGTTTTGCTCTAGGTTCCAATTAGGCCAGTCTGGAAATTTTCCATCCTGGCTGCCCATTGCCTTTTGAAACAGAAAATCCAAATTCCTGCAATCAAAGAGTTAACATGAATAGCCTCAGATTAACTGAGGCAAAGCTCTTTCTTTGCTTTTTCCTTAATTTGTAGCTCTGAACACACAGCTTGTCAATGATTCAACCATGCAGTCTAGCTGAATTATTGCTTTTTTGCAAGCACCTCTGTATGACAGAAACTATAGAACTCTATGTTCTTACAACATTCAAAATGCTGAATATAGTCAGGCTTTTCAATAGCAATTGACATAAAGAACAAATGCCATAACCCCCTTCATGTTTTGAATAAAAGTAATTTCCATTTGTAGTCTCCTGCACATGGTCACAGGAACAGTTAAGTGTATGAAGAATATTTGCATTAGCTCAGCCACAAATAGAAGCAAAATGCATTTATGGATCAACATAATCCATTCATTGGTTATGGTCCCAAAGTCCTTCAGGGACTGTTACACATCCACAGGCTGTCCCTGAGTGCTAGATTCTGCCATTGCATCTCTGAGCTAGCTGAAAGACAAGTAAAATGACATGTAGCCAGGGAGTTCCCTATTGACTAGGCATCTGTGAAGGCTCGAGGCACTAGCTCCTCCAGCAAGGCTGTGCAGTAAATTAAACTCAATAAATTTGCTTCAGAAAAATACCTGCTCTGTAAAATAGTACCAGGAAAATGTAGGTGCTGTAAATCCTTCCCTTCTTGAGGTTCTTCCATCAGAGGTGGACCCAGAAGATGACAAAAACTGATAGCTCAGCAATTAAGCATGGAAATAGTTGTCTGCCCCTCAAAAACCCACGCTTTTTTTCTTTTCAGAGTGTTGTATGTATATATGTGTGGGTCAAGAGGAGTCCTAAACTGTAACAGCCTTTTAATTAAGTTCTATTGAGATTCCTGAAATTTGAGAACAAAACATTAAATCATAATCCATTATAAAACAAATTCGTGCCACATGACATTTTTTAATAAAACAAGAGTGATATATGCCCTATTTTATAGCTTGGCATAAGAGCTGGTACTTGATAGGAAAAAGCTTACCTACCAGCCAGTTTTCTGAGTAAAAGAGCTTATTTGAATCTCAACACAAGCTTTTTTAATAACAAAAACTAATACATTTAGGCAGTGGCCAAGGGCAAATCTAAAGGAAGATAGTTGGTTTCAATAGCTGTAATTCTCTAAATAAGGTCACCTGCTTTTCTAGACCAGCCCTTTGCCATTCAGGGAACTTGCCCACTATACCTGGGGAAGAGGATTGAGTAGGGGAGGAGGGAACTACATTAATCAGATGAAATCAAGAAGTGTTAAGAACAGAAGTGAACAATTCTCTCCAAACTGTCAGTGTTACAGTGCTCATATGTTGAAATCCTAGGAAATGGTAGGAAACACAAACTATTATTGACATTAGATTAAGAGTAACATTTGCAAAAGCACCTACATAACGTAGGTCTTAAGGCACATGGGCCTTTAGAAAATTTTAACCAAGATGCCTACATACCACAGCAATAGGTGCCATAGAAATTTATCTCTTTTGCTCTTTCTGCATCCAGGAATAGTCTGAATCAACATAGATGAAAACAAAGCTGACCTAGCCAACAATTATGCTGAAATATGGACCTCTGACCTTCTCTCCTTCCTTTTATATAGAGCAAATCATATGTAGATCTGGCTTCCTTTTAGAATTGCCTGCAAAACTATCAGTCTAACTTGCTGGCAGCTAACGCGAGACAATTGTCTTCCTTTTTTATTTTTTGACTTGCCCTTGGCCACACCTAAAACTATTTTTTTTGTTATCACAAAACGTATTATTTAAGTTTCATTTTAAGCTCGCTTCCTGGAAAAACTATTGCTAATATGTTAGCATTTGCATATCATTTACCAACTGCAACAGCATAACATAAGATGAGGGATTCTTTATCATAGTTATGTTCAGTAGGACAATGGCACAAACTGCCTAGGGAAGTCATGGAATCTCCTTCACTGGAGGTTTTCAAAAGGAGGCTGGATAGCCATCAGTCAGATACCCAGATGTTTTAGGCACAACAAATCCTGCATCTTGGCTCTTGAGATCCTTTCCAACGCTATGGTCTATGATTCTATGTTCAGTTACTGTATTAAGTTGTGGTACTTCATTTTATAATGCGGTCCTGTTTTAGTTACATTTGTTTTTCTTGTCATTTTCTATTGTCCTCCTGACAAGTACTTAGCATTAAGAGGCTTCTTTGTGGGTGAAATAACAGATCTTTACGCCATGTCAAAAACCTTGATAAAAGGGTATGATTGAACTGCTGCGTTCCTGATAGCAATAATGTTGAACATGGTTTAACCAACATTCTTTTAAAGGAAAAGCTTCTATGGCCACACAGCAACCATCTAAAAAAAAACGGGTAAGGAGTGTTTGTTATAATTACCAAAATAGGGCCTACCTATGACATTGGAAGAGAGAGCCACTCGGTGAAATCCCTAAACAACGAGTCACAACCCAATTACCAACAGTGGCCTAAACTCAGAGGGGTGTCTGAGGAAGTCATCACCTTGGACTCCTTTAGACTCTGCTGAACTTTCTTAGATTCTGTCTTAGTTACCAACATGTAACTCACACACATTGACTCGCTGAGAATTTGTCATTCTCAGTCTAAAGTAGCCCAAGTTGGTGTACAGTGGGGGGGAAAAGGGGTAGCATGAAATGCCACTAACAAGATTGTGTGTGCCATAGTACTTACTGAGTCTAAGAATGTCTAACTTACCTACTGAGGAGGCTAGAAGAAGGGGACCACTATATCCAAAACTGAGTAGAGAAGAACTATACACAGATAAGTGAAGTCTTTGGAGGGGCCATGAAAAGGCAGTGTGATTGGAGAGGAATAACATTTTCTTATCGATGAACATAGTTGCTGGCTTATTAGTTATTAGTTACTGAAAACTCAGAGTGTGCTTGGTGCTATACAGAACAGAGTCCTATCCCAAGGTGCTTACAGGCCAAACGGACAAAGAAAACAACGCAGAGAGATGACATATCAAATGATCAGAGTATGGCACTATCATAGTACTTTGCATCCAAGGGTCAACAAAGGGTCTTCCTTCAAGTGTCCTCTGCATATTCCTATTCATGGGAATACTCCAGCCAGTGCAGTCTGCATGGTAAAATTCTACTAGCAGTAGCCATTGGAGCATCCATGCACCTCCTTACTTCCACCCCCAACTCTGGACATTCTAGGACAAAGGTTTAAAAGGAGCATGATGCTCCACTGTCTCAGTTCCTTCAACTGCAACCAGCTGGATGGTTACATTGCTGCTGTATGATCCTTTCAGCTCTCTAGTCAATAGATCACTTGTAGAGGCTAGTTGTTACATATGTACATAGGTTACATCGTTTTATTTAGAGATAGTTAAAGGATGATATGATGGATCAGCAGGCTACAAATCCTGGATTCAAGAGATATGTCTCATGCCTGGTGGCATTCGCAGCATCAGATGCATGTGCCATATGTCTGGAGGAAGGGCATTCTCTCTATATCTGTCCAATATGCTCAACATTTATACCACAAGAGCAAAGAAACAAAGCAGGCTCCAGGCAATTTTACTGCAGGAATCACAGTTGATACTCAGAGACTGGCTTTGGTGCCACCTCCAGCCAATTTAGCAGGGAAAAAGTGAGATTCAGCTTCTGTGTCAGGTGCACAATTCAAGAGAGCTAAGGATCCAGAAAAGAAGAAAAGGTCTGGATCAGTGACAGACTCTGTTTCCAGAGCTATCCCGTATCAGAGACTAAGGTGTGGCAACGAGGAAAATTTTGCCGCCCTCCTCAGTGTTGGTCTCATTACAACAAGCCAATGTGAGAAAGAAGGATTTACAGAGGCACAATCTCAGTATGGCGCTAGGCCCTGATTCAAGCTCTCAGCACACATTTAGGAGCCATTCCTCTACGGATCTGACAATATCAGATCCATAGGACCCTTTCCTTAGGGTGAGCTCTAAGGAACCAAATAAGAGAGCTGATGAGGTTTTGTTAACACGGCTCTGCATAGAATTACAGTTAAAGGAGTAGTTCATCAGGCAGATTGTACTATGACTCCATTGATAGTTGAACCAGATACTATCTCAGGACACGTCAGGTGTGTTACTACAAACCATCAGGCTGACTGCTTCTCCAGGAGTCAGCAACAAACAGGAAAGGGTCAGGAACTCTCAGCTGCTGCCTCCTCCACAGACAGCTTGGGGATCCCCGGAGAAGAACTTCTCTCTGCTTTCCTTTTTAAGCTGTCGCGGCTAGGTACCAGCTCCATCTCTGGAGCAAAATGTCCTCTTTTATTAAAGCACTTCCAAGGGAACACAAAAAACTTGTCAAATGTTATTTTGACCGAAGGACTGAATGTTGCTAAGCAACAATTGAGAGAGGCTTTTGACTCCTCAGATATTTCAGCAAGATCAGTAGCTTCAGCAGTTTCACTAAGGCTGTGGCTAAGGTCAATGGGACTCCTTCCCAAGACAAAAATTTTGATTGAGGACTTTTCATTTGAAGGAGCACGTCTGTTTAGTATTTAGACTGATGAAGTACTAGAGAAGATGAAAAATGTAAGATCTATGGCTAGCTCTTTAGGTTTCTTTAATACAGGAAAGGGGCCATATTCAACTCCATTGCATGAGAATCAAAGGTAATAGCTTCCTTTTTCTTCTCCTTCACTAAATTATAATTATCAGAGAAGGGCATTTCCAACCTTAACCTTATACCCTCCCAACACCAGCTACAAGAGAGGAAGAAATTTAAAGCTTGTAATAATAAAGAGAAAGTGTTGTCATCTTCATCCTCAACAGTTCCTCCAAGACATTTGACATGAGGACATGGAGCTTAAAGCCAGTCCACCTGGACATTGTTTATGCAGTTTTTGGATTGGTTGCACCATTTTTATTACTAATGGGAGTTAATAACATTGGAGAAGATGGATTTAGAAGTTCTCATGTGGTACACAATTCAATTCAAAACCTTCTCTCCCCCCTTCCCCACTCCCCAGCCATCTACTTCATTTCTGAGCACGGATCAAAGTAATCTCAATTTGTTGAAAAAAGAGGTTCAATCTCTACTGAAGTTAGGTGCAATAGAGGTAGTTCTGTGAAATCACAGAGAGAAGTGGGTTTTACTCACTTTATTTTCTAATCCTCCAAAAAGATAGGGACCTTCACCCTATTCTGGATTTAAGGCAATTAAACACTTATATAAATAAATTTTACTTCCGCCTGTTGTCTCAAACTTCTATAATAACTTCTCTTTCCCTCCAGGAAAAATTTTCAGCTCTGGAATTAAAAGATTCATACTTCCACATTTCTATAAGACCATGTCATTGGAAGTACCTGAATTTCTTTGTTGGAGAGGACCATTTTCAGAACACGGTCCTCTCTTTCAGGTTGTCTACAGCACCCAGGGTATTTGCAAAATGCCTGTCTATTGTGACAGCATACCTAAGAAGTCATGGGATGTATGTATACTAGGGCTGTAAAATGATTTTAAAAATTAAATGTGATTATAATCGTGCGATTAAAAAAATTAATCATGATTTAAAAATTAATCATGATTACTCGCACTGTTAAACAATAATAGAATACCATTTATTTAAATTTTTTGATGTTTTCTACATTTTCAAATGTATTGATTTCAATTACAACACAGAATACAAAGTGTATCATGCTCACTTTATATTTATTTTTATTACAAATATTTGCACTGTAAAAAAACAAAAAAAATATATTTTTCAGTTCACCTCATACAAGAACTGTAGTGCAATCTCTTTATCATGAAAATTGAACTTACAAATGTAGAATTATGTACAAAATAAACTGCATTCAAAAATAAAACAATGTAAAATTTTAGAGCCTGCAACTCCACTCAGTCCTACTTCTTGTTCAGCCAATCACTCAGACAAACAAGTTTGGTTACAATTTGCAGGAGATAATGCTACCCGCTTCTTGTTTACAATGTCACCTGAAAATGAGAACAGGCATTTGCATGGCCCTGTTGTAGTCGGAGTCGCAAGATATTTATGTGCCAGATGCACTAAAGATTCATATGTCCCTTCATGCTTCAAGCACCATTCCAGGGGACATGCATCCATGCTGATGATGGGTTCTGCTCGATAATGATCCAAAGCAGAGTGGACCGATGCATGTTCATTTTCATCATCTGATTCAGGTGCCATCAGCAGAAGGTTGATTTTCTTTTTTGGTGGTTTGGGTTCTGTAATTTCCGCATCTGAGTGTTGCTCTTTTAAGACTTCTGAAAGCACACTCCATACTTAGTCACTCTCAGATTTTGGATGGCACTTCAGATTCTTAAACTTTGAGTCGAGTGTTGTAATTATTTTTAGAAATCTCAGATTGCTACCTTCTTTGTGTTTTGTCAAATCTGCAGTGAAAGTGTTCTTAAAATGAATCACATGTGCTGGGTCAACAGTCGAGACTGCTATAAAATGAATATATGGCAGAATGCAGGTAAAACAGAGCAGGGGACATACAATTCTCCCCCAAGGAGTTCAGTCACAAATGTAATGAATGAATAATTTTTTTAACAAGCATCATCAGCATGGAAGCATGTCCTCTGGAATGGTGGCCAAAGCATGAAGGGGCATATGAATGTTTAGCATATCTGACATTGTAAATAAGAATCAGGTAGCTGTATCTCCCGTGAATGTAAACAATTTTGTTTGTCTTAGCAATTGGCTGAACAAGAAGTAAGACTGAATGGACTTGTAGGCTCTAAAGTTTTACATTGTTTTGTTTTTGAGTGCAGTTATGTAACAAAAAAAATCTACATTTGTAAGTTACACATTCACAATAAAGAGATTGCACTACAATACTTGTAGGAGGTGAATTGAAAAATACCATTTATTTTGTTTATCATTTTTATAGTGCAAATATTTATAATAAAAATAATATAAAGTGAGCACTGTACACTCTGTATTCTGTGTTGTAATAAAAATCAATATATTTGAAAATGTAGAAAAATGTTCAAAATATTTAATAAATTTCAATTGGTATTCTATTGTATTGCCAAAAATAGTCTCCAATTTTCATAAATCTATCTATAATTTTACCAGTTTTTTTCCCCAAACCCCATACCTGATTGGGAAGCTAAATTACACACATTAGATCTGAGGTGAGCATTATCTTTTTATTTAGACAGGATTAAACAATTTAGACAGTCTTCAAGGCTGTTTATAGATTATAGACCAAAAAATGAGGGGAAACCTATTTCTGTACAGAATCTCTTCAGATGGGTTAGTTTAGATATAACTTGAAAGGGTTATCCATTCCTCAAGGCATCAGAACTCATTCAGCTAGATCAAAGCCAGCTTGCATGGCTTTCCCTAGACATCTTCCTCTGATAGAGATATGTAGAGCAGCAACCTGCAGTTCCGTTCACACTTTTACTAATCCTTATTCCTCAGACTTGGAACCTGTGCCGCTTCCCGCAGCTCCCATTGGCAGGGGATGGCGAACTGCAGCCACTGGGAGCTGCGGGCGGCCGTGCAAATATAAACAAATGATCTGGCGACCTGCCAGTGGCTTGCCCTGTTGGGCCGCATGTTGCCCACCACTGCCCTAGAATGTCTGGAGTTCGCTGACTGGGGGCAACGGAGGCATGTGGATGCTCCAGTGGTGACTGCAAAAAGAATTTTATGGTTCAGCCTGCACCAGTCGGTGCATCCCCATGAGTATGAATATGCAAAGTCCATCTCAAAGAACTTGGGTTACAAGTAAGTAACCTTTATTTTTGTGATGAGAGACCAGGTGTGAAATTTTGGTTGATGTGAGCCCCACTTAATTATAATTTACCTTGAGTCAGGATGCTGGCTGTGCAAAAGACGTCAATTTGAACCTACAAAGGGCAGTAGGATCATTCAGGATGTGTTCAAGGTCTTTATCAAGGGCCATATTATTTTCTGTATTCTACTGGTACACTGGTGACATGAGTTAACTCCATATCATCACAGATGTCTCATGAGATTTTGCAGAGGCTTATGGCTGAGATAACACTTGGAAATATTCCACACTTAAAATAAAGCTAAGGTTACCATCACAGGTTTCAGTAATAAATTAGGCATGTACTATGAATTATAGTAAGGCTAACTTAAATCTTCGACCAATAACATAATGTTAAACAAGTGAGAAATATTTAAAGACGCTGTACCTTTAGGCAATCAATTCCATTCTATTCTGTTTGTCAAGTGCTATCTATGATATAACAGCATTAATACCTGTACCTGTAATATAAGACTAACAGAGGTCCTTCTAAATATGGCCCTATGCAATATTTTAAGTGGTTATAAAAGTAAGGCTTCTTCGTTTCAAACTGTAGCTTTAACATGTACTGCATTAAATCATTTAATCCGTTATGAAGGAAAATATCTACTTTCCTCTAATTTCTTTGTAGTCTAACCTTTTGCAGAGTGTTAATTCTTCATGAACAAATTTCTTCCAAAATCTCACTAGCAGAGATCTTGTCTTCGTCATTCATTTTTACTAACTGACAGATTTCACTCACCTCAATTTTAATTCTTCCAAAAGGGAAACAAAAAGATACTCTGGGTGAAATCCTGGCCCCACTGAAGTCAGTAGGGCCAGGATTTCACCCACAGTGTCTATTATGTGATCTATAGAAGCAGCATAAGTAATAATACATTGGCCCCTTCTCTACTGCTTTGGAAATTATCTGTTTGACTTGCTGGTTAAAGAAAACAGTTAAAACACTTCTGGCACAAGAAGAAAGGACAACAAGAGCTTAGTGAGAATGAACCTACTAAATAATATTACTGGATGTTGCACAACTATGGAAATGTACTGCAATTATTCTAAATGAACCTTGGTGTTTAAGTTAATGGATAAGATGTGCTTCTCTGCCTTAGTTCTTTGTGCCTGCAGCCATCACTATAGAGTCTGAGCACAGAAGATAGTTTTGAGGGAACTGAACACTGTAAAAGTAATGTTTATGCAAAGTTCTCCTCACATACCAGCTGGAGTTAAGTCTGCCTCTGTAAAATCAGACCCATTTCTTTTCAATGCCCTATCTAAATTAATTTGTTGAATCAGTTAGATTCACTGGCATCTGGTTTTCCTCACTTCCTAACTTTTACTACTCCACTTCATTGAGGAAACATATACGCAGTGAGAAAAATGGGATGTTTAGAATCAGCTTAACACAGTAGGTTTTTCTTCCATCTCAAAGCCTTCTCTGATTTCACTTCGTGGATTTAAAGGTGTCGCAGGGGACATTGGTTTTTATTCTTTCTGGGAAAAGTGTGTTGATTTTAATAACATTTCCTACCATTCTTGAATAGAAAAGCAATGGGCCAAACCCTAGTGGAGTTACACGTGGTGTGAATTTGGCTCAGTGTAATGAGATTAACTAATTTCTTTTTTAACTGTAAACCTCATCTCAATCCAATCAAAATTTTAAATCGAACGTCCTATAACATTTTCATTCACAGATAATTGGACTTTTTAATAATTTATCCATGTTGCTGGAGAGATGGGGGGAAAAGGACTGGAAGTTTAAAACACAAAGGAGAAAAGTTAATTTAAAGTGATGTTTGGAAAAAAGTCCCCTTTGAGATCCTGTTGTGTAATTGAACAGATTAAGAGAACTGACAGTAACTTCACGGTGTGTCTAAGTGGAGGTCTCTACGGGTCAACTTTCGGATCCTGTGCCGACATGTTAAACAAGTTTGTCAATTTTCCATCAGATTGATTTTTCTCACAGGTCTGGAAGCCTCGTCTCATTTCATCTTATTTCCACAGAGGTTCTTAACATTGCAAACTGCCATTTACTTTTGTCTCAAAGTGTGAGGAATGATTTTTATCTCTGAGTGGCAATCAAGGCCAGAGGCTCCGGAAATGGAACTCTCTGTTTACCCTGTAGCGCATTGCATTCACCCACTGTTTCTTTTTTTAAATTCTCCCTCCCCCCACTCCTCCCTTTTCCAATATGATGTAGAGTTTTAGAATAAATTTTTAATAATTGTGAACACAATTTACTTAAGGCAATTGTCTGTATCTAATTTCTGAAGCATTGTTTTATGAAGAAAGAAGTAGTCAGAAGTCATATTTTCCTTTGCAATTTCCAGCATAATGAAGAGTCCAACTTGAGAAAATATGGTATCCCCTAAAAGGTCACAAGAAAGCATATTAACGTCTATTTACATTTCAGTGTCTGTTCTCCCCTCCTGTTAATATTAAGGGAAATTATACGCATGGAATAAAGGGAGAACCTGCTTCTTTGTGGGCAAACGCTGCTAAAAAAAATACACTTTGTGTAATTCTGAAGTAATGCCATAAGTGACAATGGAATAACTCTAGATTTACACCAGTGTAACCAAGACTAGAATTTGTCCTAATGTCTGTAAGCCCTGATTCTATTCTCATATGGTTGCATACTAGGGCAATTCCACTGACCTCAATGGACCTCCTGATTAACACCAGTGCAAGGGCTTGATCCTGCTTCCATTAAAGTCAGTGGAAAGACTACCATTTACTTGAATGAGAGCTGGATCAGACCATAAGAGAGAAATCTAAGACCCAAGGGATCTGATTCTTTGTTGTCCTACATCCAATATAGTCATTTACCCCTGTGCAAAGTAGATATAAAACGCCACCAAATCATAATGGGAGCGTTTTACATGCACTTCTCACTGATGTAAATGTCTACACAAGGTGCAGGCCAATGGGCTTGATTCTCATTTACACTAACCCAGTTTACACTGCGCTGGCAATGTAAAGGGGCCTTTCTATGACCTCTTTAGGGCTCCTTTAGATTGCCAGAGTGGTGTAAAATGGCCTGAGGGTCAATGAGAATCAGGCCCATTCTGGAATTTGATATGCTTGAGTCTAATTTATTAAAATAAAATAAAATAAAATAAGGATGTGAAATGTTACAAAACAGTTTGATTATCATTATCTTATTTTTGCAGTATTTTCCATATTTTAAAAAATGTTTTCTGTAAAACTTTTTGATTTCACTTAAAGTGAAGCTTTTGCAACCAAAATCCTGTTAGTTACAATGCACACTGCCATTACCACAAGTGAGGAAATTACAGTTCAAAAGGAAAGGGAATTTTGTGATTTGTTAAAAGGATGCAGTCAATACTATGGAAATTGTCCTCTGGTATCTTGCAAGTTGTCTTAAGTCATGGACTTATTGTCTAACTTCCACGTGACTTTGTATTTTGTTAAAAGCGTTGCTAGAGCCTGAAAATCAAGACAAACCCATTAAGCTCCATCAGGTCATGGAATGAGCTTAATTTTGTTTTATAAATTTGGAGAAGTTTTAGTTTTAGTTTTTTTAATTCTATGTGGACATTAAAAATTACAGGGCACTTTCCTAAGAGTAAGGATATGTTTCAAATATTCCTCATTATAGTTTCTGACCTGCACAGTATCAGACTATGATGTAATATGTTAAATTTGATGTAGAAGGGTTTGGGTGGGTGGGTTGGTTTTTTTAACAAGTTATTCCCCGAGGACCATGTGCTGAATGTAGGAAATAACAGCAGGTGAGAGGGACATTGAATGGAAACTTTTTTCTAAACTAACCTTTCTTCCCCTTCTTTTTAGAATCACCAAACTAAAGCCACTGGGAATGCAAAATGAATTGGAGAAAAAACTGCCACTGTGTTTGGGGCAGTCAGCATTTCCCAAAGTCCCATCTTGGGTCAGTATGCTACACAGAGTGTCCGCTAGGCACTCATAGCCATCCAAAACCCTAAGTATGCATCTGGAGCGACTAGCCATCCCACAGCTCACACTGTCTCAGTTGTATTCTATTTTTAGTGCGCTAGCTAGATGAGCGCTAGCTTGAGTATATCTATTCGAGCTAGGAACTACATCCCCACCTTGAAGTGTCCACAAACCCTTTGTGTCACAATCTTAATGTCACCTCTGCATATTAACTGGTGAGTGCTTTTCATTTGCTTCTTTCTGAATGGGTCACAGTTGAACTGACTTGTTTGACTGTAATGACTTAGCATGTAAATACACAGTTGCACACTATTTAAATAGAGGGTAATGTACCTATGTATTTACAGTTTTTTAAAGTCTAGATCATGGATGTGACAAGCCATAACGATGACTCTGACCATGCTCTGTCATGGGGAATACATAACTAGTGAGCTTTAAAATGCACTTTATTGAGATGATAGACAGTAATGGTTTCATTTATTGTGGAAACATATAGGGTCAGGTTGTTGCTTCTAAGTCACAACCTCCATTGAGTCAGGGATAGAAAGGGGCCATACTGCAATGGCAGCTGCAGAAGAAATACCTGACATTTTGGGGAGTGGTCGCTCAACCACACTTAAATATAGTGCAACATGTCCCCTCTCCCCCGTCCATTCCCTCCTCCCCACACACACACAAGTCCAGCTATGCTGACCACTGGAGGTGGAGTAAGGTAGACACTACAGTCCTGCCCTCCCACACTCCACCTTACCATTCCCTTTCAAAAGGCAGCCCTGCTGGCAATGCTAGCTAGGAGTAGTGATTGTGGCAAGCTCCTGGGCAGGGTCACAAGAAGAGGGGAAGGTGTCTAATGGCTTGCCCCAGGCTGTTCGGGCACCCACACAGGCAAAGGCACAATTTCACTGATATTTAGGCATGTTAAACATGTATATTGGTGTTTTTAAAATTCTTATGAGAAGTAGTCATGGCAAAGTTAGTTTAATAGACACTTCTCATAGTTAAATATCTCAGACATCTTACATTTTCCCCATAATTCCAACACTAATTAGATCACAATATGGATTAAGTTCTTGTCACATTTAATTTTTTAGTGGCAACATGTTTTTGAAGGAGTTGAGCATAAAAAAAATGGCCTAAACTTGTAAACTCTTCCTTTTGTCATATGCACTTAAAACATACAAAATGACTAAACTGTTGCTCCTTTTTCTGCTCTTGTCCCCTTTTTCGTACTTGTTTAACTTGATTATTAGCTCGACATACCTGTCTGACCAATATCATATCGGTGATTAGATATGGGCAGATAGCCTCTTTCATGGTCAAGTTGAAGCAGAGAACTCGGAGTGTTGAGAACTGGGTTCTTTTCCTGACTGTCACGGATACACTGGGTGACCTTGAGCAAGTCACTTACCCTTATTGGTGCCTCTTTCCCATTCTGAAAAACAGGGATTACAATGTTTTCCAACCGCACAGAATTTACTTATGATTTATTAATAGATGTAGAATTCTATAAAATTGTATAATCGTTATTATAGCCAGGTATTCATATATTTTCTATGGAAAAAATACTATGCAAAATGGCCCAATTCAATTTGTTTTTTAATTTCACTCTCAGGCTGAACTGTTGTGTTACAAGTTTCTGGCTGCAACAGATTTTTACTGGATGATTTATAAACGAGTTTCTGATGTAGGTTACTGATTACCGTAGCAGTGCAAATGTAATGGAGCTTTAATGAGTTTTTTGGTCAATTTGTAATGTGGGCTTAGGGGTTGAAATTGACAGTGTTGTGCTAGGTTTCAGTACCACAACTCCTATTAAAATTAACAAGAGTTGTGGCAGCTAAACCTCCAAAATGATCTTAGAAAATGTATCCCATGGTGAGTTTCATCAAGATTTGTGTCCTATTGCTACCACCTTTAAAAAAATATTACAGGAGAGTTGGCCAGCACCAAAAGTAACTGTGCTATGTCTTTACCACATAAAAATATACTAAACTTTCCCAGATTTCAGACCCTCTTTATATTGGGATAACATGAATTTTTTTATGCTTTAAGAGTTTTGTTGGTATTTGACTTTAACTAGTAATTGTCTAAACAGTATTTTAATCTGAGAAGTTCATGCTTAACCTATTTACCTTCACTGTAAAATGAGAGAGTGATGGAGTGCAACTGAAGGAAGGGGCATCAGCCTGGCAAAGCTAATCCCAAGACATGGCCAGAATGAGGCACTCCATTGGTGAGGAGAGAACCCCAGGACAACTTGGTGGAGAATGTGTGCGGGCAGTTACCCCTGATACAAGGGGAGGGTTGAAAGACTGTGCATGATGGTTGCCCTGGATACAAGGGGAGTGTAAGAGACTGTGGCAGACACTGACCCAGATAAAGGGGACTGTGAAAGGCCATAGCAGAGAAAAAAGGGAAAGAAGCAATGGAGCCGCAGAATGCGGATGCCTTTTTTGCTGAGGGCACTTATCTTCCCAAGTTGGACCCCAGAGTCACTGCCCTTGTGGAAAGGGGCTGACAAACAGCAGGGATGGATCCGGGCTCTGCTGAGGTAGATGCTAGAGAACCTGCTGAGATAGTGGGAGGCAGATTTGTACCTGCAAAGCTATTTGACACAGCTGGCTGAAGAGAAGCTGTATTTATTTAAACTCATGCTGGAAGAAATTAACAGAGGCTGCAGATGGCGAAATTGGAAAGGAGGTACTGGGGCCTGACCAAAGATGTTTTATACCTGTGGGTGAAGGGGACACCTAAAAAAGAGAGTGCTCCTACCTGTATGGAGGAAAGAAGCCTTACTCTGAAGGCAGGAAAACAAGAAAGCCCAAACGAGTCCAACCTGTGGGGAGAACAGGAAAGGGAGGGGCATGTTTTGCCTGTGCTCAGCACAGGTACCTAAGAAGGAGATGCCCATGAACTGTTAGGGGAAGGCTCTCCCAGGAGAGCAGGATAGACAACAGAAGGCTGGAGTATGGCCTACCAACAAGTCAAGGACATGGGTTTGTTTTGGGTTCTGTGAGGCTGGCCATATAAAAGAAAATTTCTCTTAAGAAATTGTGGGGTAGCAAAAGGAAAGCCATGGACACCACAGAGATAAGAAAAAGAGAGGGGGTGTCTGGGGACCAGACTGTGCTGGAGACTGTCAGGGTAGACATGGCGGTGATGACATGGACCTGGCAGGTGGCCAACCCATGTGCCAGTCGTGGGTTGTAAGGAGATAGCAGATAAAATGATTGGGAAAGAGAGGGCCCAGACAAGCACAGAAGCAGAGCTGGCTCCTGTTAGCATTCAGATCCTGAGTGAAAGGGGGATGGGGGATCCTGTGGGGCAAGTAAAGGAGCTACAGGAGAAATTAGTAGCAGCCAAGCAGGTCTTGCAAGAAGCTGCAGGGACCTATAATTGCAGCGAAGACAATATTGGGACTCCATGGAGGAGAAAGGCTGACTGTTCCTCATGGTGGGGGACCTGGAACAGGAAAGGGATGACCTGCGAGCCCAAATCAGACAAGTGCAGGGCAGGAGGCATCCCTACCCCTCAGAGTTACAGGATTGAGCAGGAGGGTATGTGACGGGGAGTTCACCCCACACAAGGCCAGGGGTTAAGGTGGCAGGTGGGCCAATTAACTGCATAGGCTGCATCTGGAGGAGGAGCCAGGGAGTGGGGACTAATTAGGGAGGAGGATCAGGAGGGGCCTGTATAAAGCTCAGTAACTGAGAGCAATGAGGGGTTGCAGAGAGAGAAACATGCAGTCACTGTCAGGGAAAGAATGCCAGTAGGAAGTAGCCTAGGGATACAGCAGTAAGGTTTAGGACTGTGCAGACATTGCTTGTTGTAGGGTCTCTGGGCTGGGTTCCCCTACCAGCCACTGGGGAAGTGGCATTATTCAGGGGCAGTGAATGGGAAGACTGCCTGGGACAGTGGGTCCTGAGAGACTTTGATACTCTGGAAGGGGAAGATTACAGTGACCTGGCCGAAGGGCCAAACCAGGTGGGAGCAGTTGAGTCCGAAGAGAACAAGACAAGGAGACTGATGGAGTGCAACTACAGGAAGGGTGTCGTCCTGGCAGAGCTAATCCCCAGACACGGCCAGAAGGAGGTGCTCCAGTGGTGAGTAAAGCACCCCAAGACATGGGGCCTAAGGTTTTGGAGCTCCAAGCTATTGGAGTCAAGTCATAGCCCATCAAGCCTTGTCTTTCCAGGAAACAGGCAGACCCTTCTTAACTAGTGAAGAGATGGGGCAAAAGGGAGGACTTTCTACCTTTTTTTAATCCTCCCTTTAGAGCCAGTGGGAATTCAGGGAGCTCAGCACCTCACAGGGCTAGACTTTTCTCCTCCAGGTTTTTTCAGATTCTAGGTCTAGGCTCAGGGGAGAGCAGGCCTATTCTTGCCTTCCAAGGATAAAAGGCTCCCACTAGGCTTAATGTCCTTCTAAGTAACTGGATGACTCAGCAATGTAATGATGGGAATGCAATCCAGTGGATGATGTTTGTTTGCTAAATTTTCTGTATCTAAATACTTGTTTAAGAAACATTGTTTGTGAAGTGCTTTCTTGTACTGAAAAAATAAATTCATTAAAATGTATCCTCCCAGAAGAGGGAGAATTTTTCATCCTCTTGGACCTAGCAAAGATATAAAAGGATACATTGGCTGGAATTTGAAGGAAGTCAAGTTCAAACAGGAAATAAGGTAAACATTTGTGACAGACCCAGACCAATGGGGTACAGGAGTCTGGTAGAGGGCAAATATACTGGTCACTGGATGAGTAGTTTTCTGTTCCCTGAGTGACCAGAGCAGGGGCTGCACTAGAGTAATCAGGAACCTGCTAGAACCAGTTAAGGCAGGCAGGCTAATTAGGACACCTGGAGCCAATTAAGAAGAAGCTGCTAGAATCAATTAAGGCAGGCTAATCAGGGCACCTGCGTTTTAAAAAGGAGCTCACTTCAGTTTGTGGTGCGAGTGTGAGGAGCTGGGAGCAAGAGGCACCAGTAGCTGAGAGTGAGTGCTGCTGGAGGACTGAGGAGCACAAGCGTTATCAGACACCAGGAGGAAGGTCCTGTGGTGAGAATAAGGAAGGTGTTTGGAGGAGGCCATGGGGAAGTAGCCCAGGGAGTTGTAGCTGTCATGCAGCTGTTACAGGAGGCACTATAGACAGCTGCAGTCCACAGGGCCCTGGGCTGGCACCCGGAGTAGAGGGTGGGCCCGGGTTCCCCCCAAACCCAAACTTTGTCACACATTTTAAAGTCACGGTAATGAAGCATTAGAACAGATTACCAAGGGATTTGATAAATTCTTCATTATTTGCAGTTTTGGAATCAAGTTTGGCAGTCTTTCTATCAGATATGCTTTATTCAGTCACAAGTTGTTGGGCTAGACACAGGAATAACTGGCCTATATTTTGAAGAAGGTCAGACTAAATGTTCTTAATGGTCCCATCTCACCTTAAAGTCTATGTACAGTATCTGTTAAAATATTCAGTAAAAGCAGATTAGGCCATTGGGAGTCTGGTCTATGCTACATGTCCATCCTGTTTGAAAATATGTTCAGCTGAATCAATTTTAAAACTGGTTAGAAATTTCCACAATGTTGACTAGACCTTTGAGTCCCTTGGTCAGTAGATTTACTTTTGTGCTTTCATACTGTTCAAGACCATGGAGAGCTAATTTTCATCTAAACATTGTCTTATCACCTTATCATCCAAAGTATGTGATCCATTTTCCCTTCATGTGTTTTAGTAAAATCTGCAGAGTAAAGAATTCCTTGTCCCCTAAAGTATGTCCAAGATTTTCTATTTCTTCCCATTCAAACCCCAACACATCTGTGAGCTATGCAGCTACCTTTGAGTGTATTGGTGTCTATCTCACTTAAGTTCAGGATTTCTGTGTTTTGTACTGCCATAACACACAGCATTTCATATTGGAGCAGGGATTTCCCTGACCAAGTCTATAATTAGGGGTGGTGGGGAAAGTAAAGCTCTTATTTCACAGGGGGGAACAGAGAGTTCCTGTGTACCCTTTGTCACAATTTTGTTCCATGCTTAGGCACGAATATAGTAGGCATCTTGAAAATCCCACACATAAAATAAGATTAGATTAAGATAGATGTGTGTGTATAAGGGGATAAAAGGCCCATACCAGGGACAGGAGTGGTATGTGAAGTATGGTGTAATAAAGCATGGCAGGTGAGGATATCTGCAGTGATAAGCGAAAGATTTAAACTACATCACAGAATCTATTGTCTGGAAAAATAACTCTTATCCCTTATCGGCAAGACAGTAGTGAAGACAGATCCTTTTACTGAATTAATCTTTTCTCAGATAAAGTTCCAGATGGAAATTCTGATACCAGGCAGTTTAAGCAAGATCTTTTATGGATGTCTGTTGGGGACTTACTGTTTTCATAAGCTGGAGCTCATGGATGGCCAGTTTTTGAGTATAAATCACAGTGGAGTGGATAATTCGGATTCTCTCTCTTCATATAATGTATGTGCAGTTCACACTAGTTTTTTGATGGAACTCTACCTCCAGAAAGCCAAAGTTGTTTCTCAAATTCCTACTTCAAAAAATAGAAAGTGATCACACTCAGCCAGCAACAGCAGAATGCCAGCAGGAAGGCACTGATACCCTGGAGCAGCATCGTTTAGAGCTAGAGGCACAATATGTTTTTAATCCAAACCCAGATCTCGCAACTCACAAGAAATTAATGAAAAAAAGATTTAGGAGAAGCAGCTACCCAGTCTGCCGAACAGCTCATGCAGAAATGTCAGTATTATGAAAAACAGCCATTTACTGGTTTCCATGTTACAAACAGCAGTGATGAAACATTTAGGCATAGTCAACTAGCAAACAAACAACAGCCAAACCGCCTTGCATCCTAAAACCTTAAATGACAGGTTTAAAGGTTTCTTTATGCAAAACTTTAAGCCTCTCTATAATGTAAATGCAATAAAATATTTGCTAAATGTGTGTAAACTAAGAAAGCTTAAGGGTGGTGATAAGGAAGAGTTGGATGCTGGGATTACCATATGAGAAATAAAAGCCCCAGCCCATCGATGAACTATGGAAAGGCATGGAGCAAGATGGCCTTGCAACTAAACTATAGAAACTACATGCAGAAGGTCAAATCCTGACCCCTGTACCAAGGCCAAGCACACTGCCTGGTGCTGGGGTTCTCCTCTGTGATCAGAGAAACAGAAACTTCCCAACACCTCATCCTTTTCTGACATGTACAATAAGAAATGGACATTGATCTTCCACTTGGCACAACCCTTCTTCTGTCTGCACAGAAGCACATCACTGTCCTACCGTGCATGGTAGTTACTCCCCGTAACTCCATCTCAGACCCCAGTTGATCCCTGTTCAGTGTCTATAAACTTACACAGCAAAGGAGAAATCCTGCATCCCTTTTATGGACACATAAAATACAGCAGAACAACAGTGGTTCCTTTGCACAAGTTGGGACAAACCATGGAGAAGCTCTGCAAGAATACTCCACATCTTTTGCATCATTATTATCATTATAACAATGGCCTTCCCCAGTGATCTGTACTCAGTCTGATGCTCTTAAATATATACAGCTGACCTGCTGCCCACCTTGGCAAAGAAGTTTGTGTATGTTGATGACATCTGCCTGGCAAAAGCCAGATGGATCGTTGAGGAGCTGGAGTCCTGCCTGCCATCTGACCTTGTCACCTTGGCCAAGTACTTTTCAAAGTGGTGACTTAAGCTAAATGCCCTAAAGACAGAATCATCTTGTTTCCATTTCGCCAGCTGGTTAGCTCACCGACAGCTGCAGATCCTTCTGAACAATCAGCCAATCATTATTGAACCATGCCCTACTTATTGAACCATGCCCTCTGTCCTTTTGATAACATATTGAGAAGAGACACGCCAAAGTCCAGTTGAGAGTCACACTTCTCTGCAGGCTTGCTGGCAACTCAGGCCAGGTGCCTTCTGGACATCTCCCAGTGCCCTACTTATTTCACCTGCTGAATACTGTGTGGCAGCTTGGGGCTCCAGTCATCATTGTGGCAAGCTGGATATCAACTCTGCCCTTCGTATCATCACTGTGCCCCAGATAAGTCCCGTGTCCAACCTTCCAGGTCTGGCTGGCATTGCTCCCCTGGCAATTAGGTGTGAAGGCAGGGCCCCGGCCACATTACTGCACACATCAAGACAGCTTACTTTGCTATTTCCTCTCAATGCCACATCAGAAATGCCAGATAAAGACAAGATGCCCCTTTTCTGAAATAGTTGAGCCTCTCAGATGGTACAGTCAGCATGACTTGTCTAAGGAACAGTGGCAACAGGTGGTGTGGGACTACATTTTGAATCAATGGCACATTTCCTGACAACTCAGATCTGCTCTCGCATGCCCCACAGTACAAGCATATGAACTAGCAGGATATGTTGTGCTTACAAGTGGTTTAACTCACATCTGTACCATTGGGGCTTCCTGAGCTCTCCATCCTGCCCCTGTGGAGCTCAGGAACAAACAGCATGCCATCTGGCTGTGGACTGCCGTCTTTATTATCTTGATAGTGGATGGACTGCTTGATGTCTCTGGATGCTGCTGCTGAGACAGAGTGGCAACATCATTTACCCAACATTTAAGTCATTGTGTCATCAGAAGCTTTCCTCCAAAAGATGATGATGATGATGATTGATGATTATTATTATTCAACACGTGTGGTAGCACCTAAAGGCTTCCACTAAGCTGGAACCCATACTAATGGGAGCTGTACAAACATACAATAAATAAACAGCAGTCCCTGCCCTCCATGCGTACAAGCTAAAAAACAAGGCATAACAGGTGAATCAGACAAACCTATGGATCAGGGTGGGATGGGGATATAGGGTAGGAAAAAGAATAGGATATGCACAATGCTTAGCCAGTCACTAGTAGTAATCACAGCTCATCACATGCTTGGCCATTGTCAGGCTATAGATCACTGCTTACTTGCCATGGAGCAGTGCAGAGGAAAGGACTGTGGGCAGGCCAGGGGCAGAGTAGGGCTGTGGGTAGTGGGTCCCATGGCTAAAAACCTCACAGAGGGGGAACATAGTAGGCTGTGGAGTGGCTGCATCAGAGCTTTGCAAGTTCGATGGGGGATAGATCCATAGATCTCTTGTACAAAGCTATTTATTCTGTGTGGGTGATATTGGTTTCCCCACAAATGTGCTCCTGTTCTTTTTTGGGTGGGTTATGTCTGTTTGGGTTATATTCCTTCTAGCTGTTCCATTGCCTCTTGGCTCCTGCTCTATTTCTACCAAGATCACTGCTGACTTTTTATTCAAACGCTATAACAACACTGTAAAATACTAGCTTAATAAAGAGACTTTAGAAAATGTAAAAATTGCTTCCATTGTCTGAGCATCTTTCTTATCTCCAATCTAATGCCAATTTGCATTACCAAGGCACACATTTTATATGCTGCCTAATCTCCCAGACCACCGGAGAACATAATGTGACAGACAGACAGCAGTATGAGTATGCAGGAAAACAATGCAATAGAACCACGCTACTGTGCCTAGATTTTACAGGAGTCCGCTCAGCATACATGGACCAAACAGGCATCTGAGAAGTGAATGTGCCATGTGGATTTCCCTCCCTGTTGGCCTATGCTGTGTTGTTAGCTGCTTGGATGCAGTTCTGAGAAGTGGGTTTTCCCAATTGAGAACAGATATCTGGTTAACAATTTATAAATCTACCCTTCAATTTTCCTCTGACCTGGCAAAATAATGGAGCACAAATAAACCTATATTTAAAGCATACTGCCTGCCTCTTCCCAGGAACTGCTCGTGATAGCAAAAAGATGGATAAACAAATAATTTTCTGGTTTTAATGAACACATCCATTATAACAGCAATAGTTATGGCAACAGGAATTATGTACTTGGTGCAAACATCTCTTGTGCCTTGTAAACACCTCAGCCTTCTGTCAGTGCCCCCTCTGGGGCTATTTACAGCCTCAATATTACAAGGTAGCTACTGTCTAATTATACACAGCTGGATTGGTTTCTACCACTCAGGTCCTTGGTTAACCCTTAATAATAATTAAATTTTTACTGTTACATTGTATATCAACTTTAAACTTTCAAGATTCTAGGGTGTCCCAGTAGAATTGAAAACCTATTAAGTTATCAAGACATGCATGCTTTGCAACTTCTGTTTTCATTAGCAGAAGAAGGCCCTAAAGAAAAAGAGAGAGCTGTACAAAGGCACGGTAGCTGAGGTCTCAGAATTTAATGCAGCAGCACTCAAACTGCAAAAGGGCCAGCTCCTGACATCCTTACTTAGTCACACATTAACTTTGTTGAGTGCTTTGCCTGAGTAAGGACTGAATTAGGCTCTCAGGATTTAGTCCCGAGTAGATAGAGGACCCAAGATACCCATGCATCAGCAGTACAAGTAGCCAGGTCAGCTTAGGTAACAGATACATAGCATATACCAGTGGCTCAGATAGTGGTGCTTTGCTCAATCCTAAAGGAACCTGAGCTTCGGAGAAAATTTAGAAATCCTGTTACCTACCCCATTGGAGCCTGGAAGCATCATGAGTCACTACTCAAAAAAGAAACGGCCAGCTCAGAAGAGAGAGAAGAGGAAGGACAAAGAATACACGTTGCTAGAATAACAGGGTGCTATTGACAACCCTGTAACTCTTCCATGGAGTTTTACACTGAACAATCTGGTTCAGGTTCAGACCAACAAGGTGATGGGAATCCCACAACAGAAGCCCCCGGTCCCTCACAGATATATGAGGCTGCTAATGCATAGTGTGAAAAGCTGAAGTGGGGAAACAGGCAAATTAAATTGCTCCAATTCTGCCCTTCCCTCCCATCATTCCTCCCCTTTCTCCAATCCCATTCACTTAAAATAATGGGCTAGACTCTGATCCTGTTGACACTGGTGTAAATAAACATAATTAAAAAACCCAGGACAATTAGATTTATTTCAGGCCAGGAAACCTTCACCGACGGAGATGGAAGGTGGAACAGCTGGTGGAGAGGGCAGGCAAAGCCTGATGACAAAAAAAGAGGATCTACCTCCTGGGAGCAATTCCAGAGGAAATAAACATCAGAGTGAATGACTTACAAGGTACTGTAACCTCGGTTGTTGGCAAACTGGATAATCTTACCACACAGATAAATATTCTTGAGTTGAGGTCTGATGTTGTGCGCTCAAAGCTATTAAAACAGCATGGATTTAACAGCATGTGAGGAGAAGGTTAAGCAAACATCTGAGCTGTAAAACTCATTAATGAGACATCATAAAATAGTAGGTTTGAGAGATGAATTGCTTGAAAAAACAAATCAAGTCTCAGAATATTCACAAATATCAGACCCACAGGGACTAGTTGGGGGAGGAAATGTGTCACAACTCTGAAAAAATAACTGCTAATGGATTGGGATCAGCACAGAGGATGACTCTCTGCACACAGAAAGGTAAATTCACCCCTGTACAGAAGGTCAGCCCAAGGCCTATGGACAGTTATGTCCTATTCTGAGGTGGGACTTAAGTGGTGCTTAGGCCTTTTGCTGGCTCCCACTGCACAAGAGTGAATTCACCTGGAAAGCTTGCAAAACAGGAGACATCACCCCCAAATCTGAGTGGACAGAAAGCAGCTGTGTGGTTGATGAATTTCCCTGATAAAACCAGGAGTGAGACCCTGATCGAAAATAGAAAGAGAGAATGTTCCTATACTAAGAGGATTTTGAGTTTCTCCAACACAAGTTTTCAGACTTATGCAAAAAAAAAATTATCTCCTGCTCAGGGAGATAATTCTGGATAAGCAAATGGAGACATCTGAAGGGGAAAAAACTAAGGAGAACCAACCTATTTTGGAACTCTGGCTAGTGTTGCCAACTTTGGTTGGATGAATTCCTGGAGATTTGATCACATGACATGATCTTTGATTAAAGATTAATCTTTCATTCCTGGAGACTACAGGACAATCCTGGAGGGTTGGCAATCCTAACACTGACTCAACCTATTTTGGAACAGTTAAATCAGTGGTTCTCAGTCAGGTGTCCGAGGCCCCCTGCGGGGCTGCAAGTAGGTTTCAGAGGAGCTGCCAAGCAGGGCCAGCATTAGATTCACTGGGGCTCAGAGAAGAAAGCCAGTGCCCCATTGCATGGGGCTGAAGCCCAGGGTCCTGAGCCCTGCAACCCAGACTGAAGCTGAAGCTTGAGCAATGTGGCTTTGTGGGGGCCCCTGTGGCAGAAAACTGACTTTTATTTGCAGAAAACCAGTTATTGTGGCACGGGTGGGCTGTGGAGTTTCCCCAGCATGTTGAGGAGGCCTCAGAAAGAAAAAGGTTGAGAACCCAAATTTAAATAACAGGAAAAAATATAGATTTAGAATGAGACCTTGTTAGACCTGTGGTCCATGCCTAGAACTTTGCCTGTCTTTTAGCCAGGATAATTATTAAACCCTGACACACACATCCTTGGGTTCTTGTTCAAACTTGCTTTTCCTCTTTGATGTTTAAAGCTTCAGTAGTTGTAGTAAATGCTGTGTGTAACTATGTGTCAGCCCCAACAAGGCAATTCGTATGATATCTTTGTGTTCTTTCGGTCTTAAAGAAAACATGAACATGATTATCTTAATGCAAAAGGTTTGTGGAGATATTAAAATTGATAAACGTAGTTTGCTCTGTGGGTAGGGAAACACCTGACTCTTTCCAGTCACATTTTAAAACGGCCTCTGTTTGTGGAATCAAACACCCATTAGTGTCTGAAATTGCCACATTTCTGAGTGCAGATTAGATAGGTGTGCAGTTTTGCACATGTGGTTATTTTATGTGTAAGGGGCTAATATGCATGTGCAAGGGGCTGAGAGTGAGCATACACCAAAAGGAAACCATTTGAAAGTTTAGCCCTTTGTGTCTTAGAAATATATCTTGAAAAAGTACATTTTTTTTTTCCTAGTTCCTCACCCTTTCCCAATTCCATTTCCTCCTCCCTTGGGATATAGCAAGGTAATTTGTTGCTGGACTGTTGGAACACTAAGTGTAAGGTTCTGAAATTATTATTTGCTATTTTCTTCCTTGCAAAGTTGCAGGTCCTTATCAGTATTTTCTTCTGTCCTGTACCTATCAAAATTCATAAACATTTTAAAAAGAGGTTTCTATTTTGTACAACTTTGAGTTAGTGCAGAAGTTCGAGGTGGGGTCATGATAGTTCTTAATTATCTAAAATTGTTTAGATGTCTCAAATTGTAATGGATTTGCACAGCACTTAGATACCAAGATGACAGATGGTGAAGAGAGAGATTTGTAACAGAAATGGCAAAAAGGCAGCTACAGAATATTAGACAATGATACAATATGCTGTACTTTGGAATATATGTTTCATAAACTCTTTTTGTTCTGTGTTTGTACAGTACATAGCACAATAGGGCCTTGGCCCATGACTAGGGCTCCTCGGCACCACGATAATGCAGAAAATAAGAAATAGAGAAGATTGGTTTTTTAACATAGTTAGTCAAATGCTACTAAAAACTAGAGCTGGTAGAAAACCCCATCTTTTTTGTGTGGCAAAGTATCAAAATCAATCAATCAAATCAATCAATTCCATTTTCAAAAACTGAAGGAAACTTGAAATTTCAAAATTAAGGGGTTTTTGTTTGTTTGTTTTTGTTATTATTGCTTTCCTCTTTCTCCTGCTTTTCCCTTTTTTAATCACTTAATGCAATAGAAGGAATTCTGTCTAGGGGTTTTATTTTCCCTTTTTTTCCTTTTTTTTTAAATCTCCCTTTTTCCCCCCACTCTAACTTTTCAAAACGTCTCCAATTTTGAAACTTACAGCGTGGCAAAAGGAAAAATGAAACCTTGTAGAAAAGTTGCAGAGTGACAAAGTTACAGTTTGATAACTTTTGAAAAGTTACAATGCAGCAAAAGGAAAAAAACAAAGAAGAGAAAAGTGAAGAACTCAGCCTCTGAACATTTTTCATTTTTTTCCACTCTCTGGGGGAAAATGGAGAATGGAGAAAAATTAAAATTTTAAATTCTAAAAGAATTGATTTGTGAAAACTATAAAAGCGCAAAAATTTCAAATTGAAACTAAAAATGAAAAAAAACTCATTTTGTTTTGAAATTACCCATAAGAAAATTGGAAAATGTCATCAAATGACATAAAAAATCATTTTTGATTAAACCCAATTTTTTGGCAAGAAAAATTTTTGGTCAAAAAAACATCAACCAGCTCTGTGTTTTTAAAAAACAAACAAACAAAAAACCCAACCTCTTATTTTGCTCAGTGAAGCCTGTATTTCTCAGTTTGTTACCTTGCTTTCAGTTTCCATGCAGCTGATAATATTATGGAAAGAAAAAGGTTACTTTGCATGCTAAAAATATGCAAACCCTTGAGTGCTTGCAGTATTTTTTTAATCATTTTTATGTTGTGCAATAAATAGACAAAGTATGTGTGAGGATTAATTTATGCAAAGTGCTTTGAGATCCTCAGATAATCTATATAAATGCAAAGTAGTAATATTCATGTGACCATTTTTAGAGTGCATCCTTCCATGTTCATATTAATCAGCAACGAGATGAAAACCTCACAAAATAAAAAATAAGCAGAGTTCTGCCAGAACTCTGTTAAATCCCCCATCCCGTGTATTTCCGAATAATAATCCCCTGTTGCTTTGCTGGGTGATATTGAAGGATGTGAGAATAAACCACAGAGCTTGCAATAGAGCAAAATAAATAAATAAAAAGCTCCTCTTTGTTATATTAAAAAGTATCCCCCAGTGTTTCAAATAAAATCTCAATTGATGGATCCCATCTCTTCTGTGAGCTGTATTTATATATTTAAAAAACAAGATCTTTGCTGCATTGCCAGTTCCTTGTCAACTCTTTTGGTGGCCCCTAACAGAGCAACAGGAGAGCTTTATTTGGAAGGGGAGGTGTAGGGGAAATTAAACAGAATTCTGGTTGCATTCTATTTTCTGTAATTTGGGGAGATTTAGCACCTTTCTCAGAGACTGTAGCCAGCTGGGCTTAGTACATTCCATTTCCTGGGCTCCTCACAAGGCTGAGAACTAAAGAAAATTAAAATAAGTCTGTGAACTTGGCTTCATTTCTTTCTCACTAAAAACTTGTCCATATGTTTCCTTCTTTTTTCTGTGATCCCTTCTTGGTTTTGCAGACTCTCTCTCTATAGCTGGTGAGCTTTTATTTATTTAAATTCTATTATATAACCATTGTGTGGCTCCGTTGGGATTAAGCGTATACAAAAAAGCCTTAGAGGAAGACGCAGCCCTTCTAATACAGCTTAATAAACTTCCACTCTTTTGTGCATGGAAATAACTTTTATTTATCTATATTTTTACTCTTTCATCAAATTCACTGTTAGTGAAAAGTTATGGTTTGACAGTCCTGGAAACTGAAATCCTCTCTCTGTTCACACAAAAGGTATGGCTCAGGAAGGGCTATTCAAGCTTCCCCCATACACCTGTAGGGCATCCCTTATCCAGTCTCCATGCTTAAGTAGTCCTCAGCCTTCCTGCTGAGATTTCCAAGCAACAAGGTGGTGATTTTGTGATAGAGGCACCTGACTGCTGTGTCCTGGCCTGAGAGTACCAAACTCATTTCACGCAGGTGCCAAGTAGTCATCATAGGGTAATAACTTTTGGTCACTACTAATCTAGGCTGGATTTAAATCAGCAAGATAGAGATGAAAGACTCCAAACCTCATTATTAGTCTCCTGAGTCAGCCAGTCTTGCTTATATATTTATGTACCTAATTTACCTTACTCACATGCATTAATATTTCTAACACATTAACTGTACACTTCTTTCCTGGACCACCACCCATCTCTTGAGCCCAAGAATCATGCCCTGAAAGTTAGAAATGCACTTGTTGACATGGGCAAACATTTTCAAACTTGGGTTCCTAAAATGAAGCACCTAAATAGAAGTGGCCTGATTATCAGAGGTAATTGGCACCAGCAGCTCCTACTAACTACATTTGGAGTTGCATTGCAGGCAAATAGTCTGTTCGCTTGCAGCTGAGTTCAATATACATAGCACAAAGAAGGAAATAAATCTCTGAAGAGTGCCTGTTGAAGACCAGGAAAGCAGGTTAGTAACAACAGCTTTTCTGATTATCTTCCTGCAGTACTTGATGCCATTGACCATGTCACTTGCATAGTGGCTTAAAAAAAACATCCACTGCAGCAGTAAGAGTTGGGTCCTATTATCCCTCAAGCTAAGAGTAGAAATAGGGAACACCTATAGTTAGTGAAGAAATCTCATCACGGAGCCGGAAGTTCACAGCTCTCCTATTGCTTGCATGGAGTGTTCTCTGGTGGGCCTCACCCCTGGTATTTAACAGTCCACATGGGGGTTCCTTACTATTCCCCCATCAGTGTAGATCAGTGAGGTTCAATTATGGTTTCATTTTTACAATGAATTCTGCACAGGAGGTTCCAAGACAGTCAGATAAAGGCTGATATTCTGTGTAACCTGATTTGAAATATGACTGTGCTGATCTCCACAAAACCTAGAGGGACCAGCAAACGGCAAAACAGCTTGAACTGCTCAGACCCAAAAGCTTTCCTCCCTTTGTCTCTAATTCCACATTCTAAGCATCTTGGTCCCAGGAATAGATGTACAGCAGATGTCATTAGAGCTTCTTTTCATTTCCTTTTTTTCTCTCTCTCTCACTGATGTAGTTTAATTTAAATCTCACTAATTCTGAAACTCCAAAGACTGCAGAGAAGTGTGACTCACTGGACTTTGGGGCGTGTCTCCTCAATATGTTGTCGAAAAGACAGAAAGCAAATAAGTAGGGCAAGGTTCAATAATGTACTGGTGACTTTGAAGACTAAATCTTCGGAAATGTAATACATCCTAGTAAGAGCTACAATTCTTACCCCTTTTTTGTTAGTTCCTAAAGAGGGAATTTTGCAACTTGAGAAACTTCTTGTTTTATATCAGAGTGCAAGTGAACAAGCCACTGTATGAATTCACAACTAGTGAATTTCCTGCTTAACTGCAAGATTAAAAAGGAAGAGGAGGATTAGGATCAGTGAGGGAGAGATTTGTAGGTATTACAGGAAGAGAAAATGATAAATATTACAGAGGGTAAAAAATGCAGAAAAAAGCATAACAGAATTTAGATTTGGATTTTATTTAATTTAGCATGGGCCCAGTGTATCAATATCAAAATTCTTTTAAACTCAAACGACTCAGAGAGTGAGCTGGATTTCAATACTACGTGTGTATCATCCACAGAAATATGAAATAAGGTCCAACTGCAGAATCTTGACTTTCAGGTCCTAGGTTGAGTAGGCAGAGCTGGCAGATAGGAAAAAATCTTTTATTTGTAAATGGAATGCAGCTGAGGGTAAATCATAAGACAAAATGAACCATGATTCAGTTTTACTGAGTCACTTTTCAGAGTAGAAGTGCACTTTACATTTTCAAAAGAATTCTGTAGTGTGGGCAACATGAACTTTCTCCTACCTGGGAATCTTTGCCCCATTTTAAATGACACACAAAAGATTGATTTTTTTTTTTTTTTTTTAATGAGTTGTTTCTGAATAGGTGGGATTCCTGCAGAGCAAGGCTCCATGATCTCAAAGGGCTCTTCACAACATGGAAGGCCACAGATGTTTTTTACTGACTCAGCGCTTCTCTGACTATTTTATTGTTTTTATTATTTTATGTATTTAGTCACTCTTTCAGGAGCATGTATATAGTGACAAATGTGGGAGTATGGGTCTTAAAAAGTGCCATTCCCAGCTTATATAAATTGGCATAACTCCATTGAAGTCAATGGAGCTACAGAGATTTACACCAGCTGAGGGTCTGTTCCAAAGTATTTTAAAAGGGCATTTTATGTTGTTAGACAGTAAACATATTTTCAGCAAGCTGGAGTGCTTGTTCTTGGATCTTTAAGCATTCCAGCTTGCTGAAAATATGTTTGCTATTGAACAAAGTACAATGTACTTTTAAAATACTTTGGAACAGACCCTCAGCTGGTTTAAACCCCTGGGGAATGTATTTTAACACTGCAGGATATTATGTTTAGACTAGTATTTTACAGTCCCTTTGCACTCAAAAACCCGCTTATACATGCACATTTACTGAGAATCTGCCACCAAGCTAATTGCCTTCTGGGAATCTCTGTACTGAAGAGATCTGGAGGTAGTCGGTGTAAATGCTCTTTATCACATGGTAAATTCAGGTTTCACTACCTAAAAAACAAGCTGTAGGAATATCTGGGAAGTGTTGTAACATCTGCTACCAGTCAAAGTCTGCAAAGGACAGATTGACCCAAGACCCATTACTGGTGCACATAGATGGCTGCCTGGACTCTCCCCCAAATACATTATAAAAATGGAGGAAAATATCAAAGAGAAGTTAAGGATGTTTTTGACGAAGTCCTTCACAGGTGACTAAAAGACAACTAAGTACTCCTAGGGTGAGAGGTAAAATAGTCATGTATTAAAACCTGATTAGAGGCAGGAAATAGAGTAGGGATAAATGGTCAGTTTTAAGATTCTGTGGTTTGTCTGGGTTTGTTTATTACATTTATTAATTATCTGATAAAAGGGGTAAGCCATGACCTGGCAACATAAAATGATTTAGGTTAGACAAGCAGAGAAGACTCTGAGGAAATTCAGAGAGACCTATCAAAGCTAGGACAATGGGCAGCACTAGACCAAATGAAATGTATTGATGGCAATTGTTAGGGTCTAAATTAACTGTAGCTACTCAGGAAGAAAGGCCTGCACATCATTCTGGACAGCCCAGTGAAAAATTCTGCTTTATGTATTGCTGTCGTCAAAACAGCCTAGTGTCAGGATGTATAAAGAATGGGATGGAAAATGATTTTGTATACATAATGAAGACATTACATAAACTGATGGTGCACCCTGCTGAGTTCAGTTCTGGTCACTCCTCTATCAAAAAAGCTACAGCAGAAATTAAAAGGGATTCATAGATTGGGCATGGTCTAAAGAGAGAGAGTATTGGGCTGAATTTCTGAGATCTTTTCATGTAAGATCCATTAAAGGTTCTTCTTACCCTTCACGGTGAACTTGCTTCCTAATTTATCAACTGTACCCGTGTACTAATAATTAAAACAAAATGGAAATGAATGTCACAAAGATAAAATGCTCTTTGTCCTCATTTGTTGTAGGCAATGTATAATTGACTATGGAAAACAGACACCAGCATCCCTTTGGGTTACACCAAAGGTACTAACATCTCTGTCAACTTTTAAACCTCCATTACAGTAGTCAGGGAGTTGCCCACAGTACTGAATGATGGAGGCCATGTGGCCAACTGGTCTGGTAATAAGAAGTGATGTTGGAAAAGCTAAGCTCCACAAAAGGGACTTAGGCATTGTGATTCTGAGCATTACAACACCTAACTTTTAGGTGTCCAGAAAATCACAAATTGTGATCCACAAATTCTGAAATAGTGAAATAGGCTTCTATACAATGAATGGGAGGAGAGGCACCATGCTAGGTGGGAGCCACCTAAGCTAGGAAATGCTGATGAAAGTAGTGTCCTAAGCCCCACCCCTTCACAGAGATAAGCACCAAGTCTGGGCTACAGGAAGGTGTCTATCTCTGCTTGTGATCCATGAACTGGAGGAATATAGATGCTCCTCTGCCTAAGTTGCTTACAGGGCCTGATAGGCATGCTCAGAGGCTGCCCAACTCCACACAAAACAGCACTGTTAGAGGGAGAGGATTACCTCCCTTATAAACTTTTGGGAGACCACCAGCTCCAAAGAGATTTGAACAGGGTTCTGCCACCTCTTAGGTGAGTGCTCTAACCACTGGGCTATGGGATATTCTGATGTGAGTCACTCTGTCTTGACCTATTGAACTTGTTCCACTTTAATTAAATATGAATTGGCTTGGCGAAAGAGTGAGAATGACTTTATAACCCAGTAGTTAGAGCACTCACCTGACAGGTGACAGATCCCTTCTCAGCAGGAAGAGGATTCCACATCCTGCATGAATGCTAGAATTGCTGGGATAGAGGTTTTCCCTTTTGTGTGGAGTTAAATGGCCTTGAGCACATCTACTGGACCAGGCTCCGCATGCAAACTTAGGTGGAGGAGCACCTATCTTCCCCCAGTTTTCAAATCATTCTGCGGCATTGGTGAGAGGTGTCCAGCTGCCTAGAGACAGAAACATAGGTGCCTAGGGAACTTTTACTGCAGAAACTCAAGTGCCTAGTAAGGTTAGGTGCCTACCGGGTTAGTTGGCAGCTGAGCTGGGGTTTTGTGGATCACAGTGGTGCCTAAAAATGGGACTTAGGTGCCTAAATCTGGGAGCTGGAAGTGGGATCCATGAAAGGACTTAGATGTTGCAATGCTGAGTGTCCTGGCACCTGTCTTTTAGGTGCCTAGAAAGTCACAGGAACACACCGCGATCCACAAACCTGAGTTAGATTAGGCTATTGAATATTCTGATGTGGGGCTCCCTCAATCTCCCCTACTTAAGCTATTCCACTTTAATTAAACACTGGAATACTTTAATATTACTTGGGGCAGAGCAAAAGTTAGAATGATGGTGTAGCCTAGTGGTTAGAGCACTCACCTGCAAGGTAGGAGATCCCTCTTCAAATCCCTTCTCCCTCTCAGGAATGAGGCAACTTGAACCAGGGGTCTCCCACATCTTGGGTGACTACCCCATCCAATAGGCTAAAGATTATAAAAGTGGTGGTGCTGCTGCTGCTGCATGTGAACTTGCCTGAGGTTCTGATCCTGTAGGTGTGCTCAGAGGCTGCCTACCAGATCATGTCCCTGCATGTGCCTTGGGCAGCCAAACCCCTATCTTTCCTGGGTTGTGAATTGCTCTGAGACTTAGGTGGGAAACAGGTGTCTGCATGTCTATCCTGAGGCAGTAGTGCACATGTTCAGGCAGGAGACAGGTGCCCAAGTGCCTAAAGCGAGGCTGCAGTGTGCATGCCCAGAGGAAAAAACTTAGGTACTAAGTGAGTTTAGTTGCCTACAGGCTTAGGGAGCAGCTGAGTGGGAGTTCTGTGGATTGCAATGTTCCCTAAAAACTAAGTACCTTTGGAGATCCCACCTAAGATGCTGAAGTACCTTTGTGAATCCAAGCCTAGCTCAGCAGGCCAGTCTTTTTGCTATGAGTGTATACTGTGATGTGCAGCCTATTCTTGTAGAGTGTGTCTGACAGACTTTTGGAAACCATGAGGATGGTATACTCCACTGAATTAAACGTATGCTCCTTAGTCAGTCTGTTTTTTGAAGAATTCAGCTGTAGAAATGACATTTACCAAGAGGCTTAGTGCAGCCAAGTGATAAATGGGGCAAGTTGGGTGCAGATGAAAGGGCCTCTCTTCCTCTCCATTCATAGACATGGGCAGGCAGTGGCATGCTAAATAAGTACATGGTGAGTCATGTGTGAAAAATTCTACTGGTGACAGATAATTAGAAGTTTAAATGTTACTCTCATCTTCAGAGAGTTGCTAAAATAATGGAGGGTGCATGATACCATTTGTGTTTGAAAGAGAAGCTAAATAATTTAATATTATAGACCAAGACGCTCAGTACTGGGCAGAAATGATGAAATCCCAGTGCAGTCTGTCTTGTGCAGTTGCCACACTAATTACAGATCAATTACTTCCCAGTTATTTGCAACCTTATCAAAGAATAGTAAATTCACTGAGAGCAAAATGTGATAAGATGACTTTTCATTATTACAGTAGATTTGTTGAAACAGCTCTGACACTGAGATTAATAAGAGCTTTCCCAGAGGTAATATGATCTGTAAGCATATAGTGAGAATTTTAAAAGCCAAAAACTTGATCTTAGGCACTGTCATAAAAATCCTTCCTTCTATTAATTGTTATCATGAGAGTGATCTTAATACAGAAGACAGGGGAAGAAGGTCTGATAAACTGAAAGCTTGTTACTAGAAATGTTACTATACTTTTTAGCTTCCATAGATCAGGTAGTGAGTGTAAACAAAGTACAGTAGTATAAAAATTTACACAAGTCATAGTATAAGTGAAGTTTAAAAAATAATTATTATGGAGTGTAAGAAGGGTGTTTTTGTAGAACAGTGGGCATGAAGAAAAAGTAGAGATTCTCCAGTATGTCAAGATGGGTGAATTATGATACATAGAGTAAAACACTGCATGTTCTGGATTTTATTCCCAGAACTCCCATTGATTTACTGTGTGACCCTGTGTATATCACCTGAGCTCGCTGTCTGCCTCAGTTTCCCCACCAGTAAAATGTCATTACCTACGTCATAAGAGTGGTTCTGAGGCTGAATTCATAAATGTTTTGAGAACTTGAGTTGGAAGAGAGCATTATTATTATTTTAATATTATCTCCTGAAAATTTTACAGCCTTGCCCCCCCCCCCCCATAAGTGAAGGCAGACATGAAGAAATTTAGGTCTGGTTTGTATAGGTATCCCAAATCCCACTGCAACAAATAATGTTTGTGTCACAATGAGGGTATCATTATTGTTAATTATCTGTATTGTGGTAGCAGCCAGAAACACTGATCAGGATTGAGTCCCATTATGTTAGCAAGTGTACAGATACATAGTAAGAGGAGGCCCTGAAGAGTTTAGTCTAATTTGTACACAATCTAATCATGGTGTGGTGCCAGCCCAAAAGAGCCTGCACTCCGGTGGGAAACCACCCTAGCATTATAGATAGCAGAGTAGGGCTGATGGCATGAGAAAGGGGCACCAGCTGAATCTCTCCTCCTTCTTGAATTCTGGGGATGGACTCTTGGAGCATCAGCTCTTCTGGGTTGCTACTGTGACATGATGTGTATGTGCTGGTGACATAAGCAACACTCTGAGACACAATTGTCTCTCAAACAGTACCCCAAATGGTATGGATTTGGTTCAATAGATTCCAACAAGCCAGTTCATGTAAGGTCAAATTGTCTCCCAAATTCTTTCTCTATTCCTACACATATTCATTAACCCCTTGTTTGCCTTCAGCCACAGTGAATATTATGACCCACTCCAACTCTCATGGACTTCTGTGGAAGTTGGATCAGGCCTTATATGAAGAAGAGGCTTTTATACAAGACCATAGGGATGCCCTGTACACTGAAAATAGAAATGTCGAATGCCACGGCTCTGAGTTTTCAGAAGAATACCAAGGGAGTCATTGTGCCATGGATTGCTGCAATCTTTAGACACATGCTGTAAATAATTAATTAATTAATCATGGTAAAGTGCTTTTAAAGAGGAAAAGTGTGATTTAAGTGTGATGTATTAAGTAATATATTCTTCTTAAGAATCCTGTTAATTACTGCATAAAAATTACCTATATTAAAACAAATATATATTCCACAGACTGGAAAACAAGCAAGGAGCTCTCTCAATTTATTAGGTAAATGTATTTTTAAAATATCATAAATATGGTTTAATATTTAAATTAATAAAACGTGATAGGTATTTACTGGATCTGATCTCTCGGGTAAATATAACTCTTTAAGTGTTTTCTTTTCTTTAAATTAAAACAAAAATATCTCTAAACTTGGACATCTAAATAAGGTTTAAGAGTTTGATGCAAAGGTTCAAAAGCCAGGAAAATCAAAGTGCAGATTGGCATGCTGTCTTTGTGAGCTCACAGTTACAGAAAAGGCACCAACAGTATACTTTCAGGACAGACAGAATGACACTCTTTACTTTCCTTTTCCTGGCTTTGGTCAGTTTCGTGTCACAGGTGCTCATTATTTAAATAACTTTGTTACATTACATTTTCAAATTTGTTCATTGGAAAATTGATAACCAGATGTAAAGAAAAACCTGATTAAGGATTAAACCGTGAATGACACAGATTCATAGTGACTCTCTGCACCTGAGAGTAGACAGCAGTTAATAGTGGGGTGCACCAAAGAGATAAGGAAGCACAACAGCTGAGGAAAATTAACCTGAATAAAAGCAGTGGACCTGATCCTGCTTCCACAGATGTCAATGGGGCAAAACTTCCCTTGATTTCAGTGACAGCAGAATTGAGCACTAAGATAAAACACATTGGTGAAAGTAGCCTGCACCAGAGATATGTGCTGATTACTTCTACATTTGCAGGATCATACACAGAAAAGGACTTTGAGTCATTGTTGCTAAGTCATTGCAGCTGTTTGCCCACTCAATGGCAGCAGTTAAAAATCAAGAGACTCCTGCATTTAAAAGGGATAGAAAATAATACGAAAAAAGTATAATGACATTATTTCAAAAAAGGGTACTCTGTCATCTAGAGTATCGTACCCAGTTTTGAGAACAATCCTATCTTACTTACTTAGGCAAGACTCCCAGAATCATAAGACTGGAAGGGACCATGAGAGGTCATCTAGTCCAGTTCCCTGCACTCATGGCAGGACTAAATATAATCTAGACCACCTCTGACAGGTGTTTGTCTAACCTGCTCTTAAAAATCTCCAATAATGGAGATTCCACAACCTCCCTAGGCAATTTATTCCAGTGCTTAACCACGCTGACCATTAGGAAGTTTTTCCTAATGTCCAACCTAAACCTCCCTTGCTTCAATTTAAGCCCATTGCTTCCTGTCCTATTCTCAGAGGTTAAGGAGAACAATTTTTCTCCCTCCTCCTTGTAACAAACTTTTATGTACTTGAAAACTGTTATCATGTCCCCTCTCAGTCTTCTCTTCTCCAGACTAAACAAACCCAGTTTTTTCAATCTTCCCTCATAGGTCATGTTTTCTAGACCTTTAATCATTTTTGTTGCTTTTCTCTGGACTTTCTTCAATTTGTCAAGATCTTTCCTGAAATGTGGCACCCAGAACTACACACACTACTCCAGTTGAGGTCTAATCAGAAGGTATTTATATGTCTGCTGGAACTAGGGCTAATGTAGAGACCAAGAGCAGGCAGTTTGTGCCAGCCCTGTTTAGGTGCTCCAAACAGCTAAACCAATTCCAGAGACTAAGGTAACCATATGGGTTTTCCAAGCTTGCATCCGCTACTGCTACCGCTTGTGGCAGCTGAGAATTGTCAAGGTTCAGGGCTGCCCTGGCTATACCTCCTCTTGCTTTTGGCTCAACACTGGTCTGCCTTTTACATGCTCCCTGAGCTGGAAGCTTCTGAATAGAGTCCACAGAGCCAGCAGAGCTGATTTTGCTCCTGGCAGAAAGGCATCCTTTGCTGGTGCTACTTAGATTCATGGGTGAATCTAGCCCCCCAGCTGCTGAGGGAGGATCAAGCCCTTATAAAGATATAGCAGAAATTAAAAAGATCTAGAGAAGGGCAACAAAGATATTTAGAGGTGTGAGGTGTGACAGAAGATTGCATAGAGTAGGACTGTTTAACAGGGCAAGAAGAAAAAGTAGACAGAACTTGAAGGAAATATTCAAATAATTGCAACGTACAAATGCGAGGTGCAATACAAATTGATCCCTTTCCCTTTTTAGTCTGTCCTATAGTATGAAAGTATGGAGTGAAATTAAAAAGCAGTACATTCAGAACAAAACTAAAGAAAGATTGCTTTCCTCTGAGATTTCATTGGTGAAATCTCTACTATAGAAGGTTATTGAGTTAAATACTCTGGATAATTTTATGATGACTTATAATATGTATAGCTTTGCAAATTAGGATAGTGACAATCATAATGTTTTGGTGGGTCAGGACTGAATCTTTTGTCTGTGTTGCCCCTTTACATCCCCTGCCTTTCTCTGAAGCATCCGGTGTTGGCTGTTGCATGAGGTAGGAAACTGGGTTCTGTGGAACCAATTGTCTGATCCAGTATAGCAAATCCTATGTTGCTAAATCAAGGCTTTAAAGTGGTTTCTTAGTTTTCAGAGAATTCTTCCATTTTTAAGAAACAATGGGAAATAATCTGGATAGAGCCTGACCTTTAACCCACAACACTGAATATCTTGGCATGGTACAACAGATCAGAGTTGTTCTTAGTGCTCTTTGGTCTTTCGCATGTCTGAAAGGCAAACTTCTCACAGAATTAGAGATAATGACTTCTGAATGTTTTGCACCCCTCACGTTTCAAACAGTCAGTTTTAAAAATACTACTTCAACAATTCCTGCATCAAAAACACTACTATCACACTGCCCAAATATATTTCATTTGAATGTGCTTTCCATTAATTATCATAGTTCACATCACTGACTTTTTTCTTAATGGATCAGTTTAGGAGTACATTGAGCTGTGCGGTTGCTGATTTTATTCAAACAGATCAACAGCTTCCTGCCACAAAGTGTTCACAGGTTAAAACTGCCATCATTCCCACATGCCAGTCACCTAAAGGGATTGTGAGGGTGGAGTGGTTAGTTATCTCCAGCCTCTACAGAAATCTTCTATAGCTAACAGTGCCTCTGGTAAGGAGATCCACCATTTCATTTACATTTTAAAATAATTTCAATCATCACAGCAGACTGAAGGTAGTGTACATTTTGCTTTGGATGCTACACTTCTACCATTTTGTCTCCACATTTTTCTGTATTAAAAAAGCAACATCCATACGTGAGAACTGCCTTTTTTTTCGTATAAGGAAACACTATACAAAACCCAAGAGTGAACAGAACTTTTAAAAATAACGTGTCTGGGTCCTGATGTTCTGATGCCCAGGGTGCTACCTTGTTGCTGGTCCCCGCTGTCTAGCTGGTCACCTTGTTGGCTAATGGAATGTCTTCAATTATCCTGCTACACACAAGGATCTAGTTAGGAAGGAGTTGTAGTATGACAGCTTCCATGAGCCATTTGTTCTGCAGCCTTAATAAATGTTAAGGGCCTAATTCTTACAAAAGTTAGTCATGTAACTGCATCCATAAATGGAATAACTGTGCCCAAAGGTATCTGTAATTAGCCAATAGTCTGTGCAAGTACCTAGTTTGCAGGGGTGAAAGTAAGTCCAGTGACTTACTGGTACGCTGGGGCCAGCTCTGGCCCCCGGAAAAGGCGGGGCCTAGGGCGGAAGGGGTGGGGCTGAGGGGGTCAGAGCCAGCCCCAGCCCACCCTGTAAGGTAAGTGCCACCTCCTCCTTCTCCTCCTCTTCCCCCTCTCCCCCACTGGGGTAGCAGCAGCAGCCCGAGGCTCCGGGGGCTATTTAAAGGGCCCGGGGCTCCCCTACTTCTACCACCCCGGTTCTTTAAATAGCTGCTGGAGCCCCCTGCTATCCCAGGGCTCTGGGGGCTATTTAAAGGGCCCGGGGCTCCCCTGCTTGTACCATCCCGGCCCTTTAAATAGCATCCGGAGCCCTGGAGTAGTGGCGGGGCTCCAGTGGCTATTTAAAGGGCCAGGGCGGTAGAAGCAGCGGGAGCCCCGGACTTTTTAAATAGCAGCCAGAGACCTGCAGCCCTACCCCAGGGCTCTAGCCAGGGCTGGCTCTGGCTTTTTGGCCGCCCCAAGCAAAAAATAAAAATAAATAAATAAATAAATAACCTGCGGTATGGCCGGAGCGCGGGTGCAGGGGGAGCGGCTGGGGGGTAGGGGGAGGGAGCGGGTGGGAGAGAGAGAGAGAGAAGGGGGCGTCCAGGGCTACAGCAGGGGCGCTGCCACGCAGCCCCTCCCGCTGCACCGCCGCCTGCCGCGAGGGCTCCGCTCCGGTCGGCGGGGAGGGAAGGAAGAGGACTGCCCTGCAGGGCGCTCTGGTTCTCCATGCCGCCCCCTACAGGGCGGCCAGAGCGGAACAAAAAAAAAAAAAAGCGGCCGTGCCGCCCTAGGATTGGGCAGAATGCCGCCTCGAACAATCTGCCACCCCAAGCACCAGCTTGCTCAGCTGGTGCCTGGAGCCAGCCCTGGCTCCAGCAGTGGGGCTCTGGTGGCAATTTAAAGGACCTGGGGCTCCAGCTGCTGCTGGGAGCCTCAGGCCCTTTAAATTGCCCGCTGGGGAAGCCGGGCCACCCCAGTACGGCGCACCAGCTCTTGCCGGTACGCCGTACCGGGGCGTACCGGCTTACTTTCACCTCCACTAGTTTGTAAAAGTACTTGCAGTCACTATGTACATAAATTTGGTACATAATTGCTCATCTGTAACCCTGCAGGTTATATTTTCAAAGGAGAGCCTAATGGGTGCACCAGCAAAAATTCAAGCATGCATAGTATGCTCATACTTGTGCATGCAAATTAAACTATTGTGCATCTCTTTTATTTACAGTCACAATCACCCACTTTGATAATGACTGCAAGTTTTTTGCATGGCCATTTTACAAGAGTGCCCAGTGCACTGATCTTTGAAAATTTGTCTCTATATATAAAAACAAAGTTCCAAGAATCTGCATCATTGGGCTCTATTTTGGGGAAATTTCACTTGGCAAAATAATAATTTTCCCTCTACTGTGCTCCCTCGATGTTACACGAAAGAGCAGAGCACCACAGAAGCAATATAAATTAATTAGAAACTTGTTATGTTCTCTATGGATTAGATTTAGGTACCAAAATCTCAGCTTGCACTTGTTCTGATACAAAGCTGGAGGGGAGATAAAGTGACCTAATGATCAGTGTATAATTTGGAGTCTCCAGTCAGGACAACACTTTCTATACTCACCACTAGCTGAGTGGTCTGGGGCTGAAGTGGACTAAGGACTATTTTATTAAGTCTTACAGATTATTTAACAAATATGAAATTATTTTCTTAAAAGGCTTCTTCTTTCACTGCTGATTTCTATCACGGTGTCTGGAGTGTTCTGCTTCCATTTAATGCCTTTTGTCCTTAAACTGTTGCCTTCTAGAGCCCTACCAGTCTTGATCTTTTTGCAGTTCCCACTTCAGAATGTGAAGATAAGGAGCTCTCTAACATGACTGCTCTTTTTCTAGCCATGGTATTTCATTTTTTTTTTAAATTAAAAAGGCATGTCTGTCTGGTGCAAAGGAAGTGCATATCAGCTACTTTGCTGCTGTTGAGTTGTGAAAAGTCATGAATTATGTGCTCCCAATTGCTAGATTTTCCCCCTAGTTTCAGTCCCCATTAAACCATGTCTGCCAAATTAAACAGACAGTTAAAAAACAACAAGAAAAACAAAAAAGCCACCACAGACAATGCTACAGTAAACTTTACTGCAGAGGAGTTTGGAATGTGATTTCCTCCCTCCTTACAGCATTAATTGAATCAAAGTGATGCGATCAGACAAAACTGTAAGAGAATGTTACAGTGCTGGTTTGTTGGGTTTTTGTTGTTTGGGGGAGGGGATTTTGTTTTAAAGGCATATTGCCAAAAACAGTAATTTAGGCCCAAAATTTGACTAGCACTCAGACTCCAGGAAATGAAACCCACAACACTAACCTCCACTGCCAGGAGGTTAGGTTGGGGATAAAAAGGATTGATTCTCTATTAAGGCTTTGTCTTCAATCCCCAGAGTAGATGAATGATTGTGCTGAAGTACTGAGTGCTGAAATAGTTAACAGTGTTGCCATTTAAATTTTCATCATTAGGTTTGAGATCTTGCCCTCTGACTGCAGAACATGAGTAAATGAAGGGAAAGAATCCCGCAACACCCCAAACTGTCTGTGTTTAAGGCCTCCCATGGCCAATCAATAGAAATTTTTATCCCACAGCCATCAGCATGACATCTGAGCACCTTACAAGTGTATTGACAGTTCTCCACTGTCTCTTTCTCTTTCCTGCTTTCATAGGTACTTGTTTGTTTGCTACATATATGATTCAGGTTGAGAGAGCATTTGAACTGGAGCAGAATTTGACTTGTTATGACTATGAACTGCCAATTCTGCAGCCTTCGCTCTACATCAGGTCACATTCAGAGGCATTTCTTTGCAGCCATAAGGGATAGAAACTTCATCTTATTAAATAAAAGCTTAAAGTCTGCAGAAACTGATGGGACAACAAGAACTAGCATAGTCTGCTGTAATCTCCTGACTTAATCTAGTCCTTGATTGGTCACCTCATTGTCTCCTTACTGAGCATCCTTTTAGTCTGGTTACCTTCCCCAGACCTGAAGATGAGCTCTGTGAAACTCAAAAGCTTGTCCCTTTCACCAGCAGAAGTTGGTCCAATAGAAGATGTTACCTCACCTACCTTGTCTCTGAGCTTCCTCTCCTAAGATTTCAAATGATCTGTCTTCACAACAGCTCCAAGGAAACAAGTGTCCAGCGCAAAACCTAGCCCCTCACTCAGCATTTCTTAGACTATAGGACTGAGTTCTCTGTGAAAGCATAGACCTTTGCCAGAAGACTCAAGAAGCCATGGGAAAGTGGGAAAGAAATACTTTTTCTATTTTCTTTCTTTTCCTTAGGACTTGACAAAAAACAAATGGCCAAAATTGAACATTCAGAAATGAATATTTAATACTCAGTAGATGACTCCTAATTTTCCCTGTTGAAAATGGAAATGATCCAGCAGAAGAGAGAAATTGAAAGGCTGTTCTGTCTCATTCCAACTGTTTAAAATAAAATTTCCAAATACACCATATTTTTAACATCAAAGACTCTGCTTTCCCGGTCCTCTTTCCTCCACACATGTCCTCATTCCAGTTTTCAAAATGTTAGGCATGAATATTTTTTCTGCCTTTAGGGGAAGAATGTGAGAATAAAATTCAGGGAACCCTGATATAACTTCCTCCCTGCCCTCCCAGTGGTTTGTCAAAGCTGTTGCTTTCCAATTTCTATGCAGCCTGGAACCTGAAAACCTCAGTTTATCCACTAAGTAAACTGGGAGGCTAAATGCTTGATGGACTGTAGTTTTGTAGAGGTGGAATCCAACCCTGTGCATGAGGCCTAAGCACTACTTAAATTGAACGTAGGCCTTCAGAATAGGCCCTGTTTCTGCACCAGGGAAAATGCCCAGCTACCCTTCTCTTGAAGCCAGAGGCACAACTATAGCCATTCTGCACACTAATCTAACTCTCTAGACATGAACCATGAGCATTGCTCTGTTGGAATTTTTAAACAATTTCGTCCATCTTTTTATTCCATGTTACCATTTCCTCCATCATAATAACAGTCTGATACTACCCTTTGGTTTCGCTGGGTTTTAGGGTGAACTTTTGTGTCTGTTAGGGCAGCCACCCAAGAGCACCACACACAAATCCTCACCCCATCTCAGATACACTCCTAACATCCTGTAGCCGGAGGACTGAATCAGCATCTCCTTTATGTGCTAGCTACTTGAGCCTGATCCACAGTACAACACTTTTTAGCAGGTTTGAACACAGTTGTGAACAATGGAGGTAGTGCACGTCATGTACTAAGTCATTGTCAGTATCATGGCAGCTAATTCAATGGTTGAGTCATGGTAAAATTTTGTAGCAGTGACATAACCTTGCACTACGGAGTCAGTCCTAAGTTCTGTACTGAAAGTAGTTCTCCTGCAGTTCGCTAAAGGAATGCAAATCCGGTAGATCTGGATAACCTAAAAATGCCTCGTTCATTTTAAAATAACTTTACCCTAAGCTAAATGAAAAGCTAAGTATCTGGGTTTGGTTTGCTTTGTCAGAACCCAACTGAATGGCAGCTGCATTGAGCTAGTGGATTTTTTTCTGGTGCACTATTTAATGCTGACTCATTGGAGTTGCTTCACTGGGTTCACCAATAAATCCAACAATTTCCCCATGACCACTTTCTCTCCCCAAATACTAAAAATCCTTCCCCAGGGCCCCTCTCTTTGTGATGAACAGAAGGAATAATGCTGATCCTATAACAGCACACTCTTCATTCAGCAGATTGGTACTTTTTGCAACCAAAGGGGAACTGTGAAGAAGATTATACTACAGTCACAGGTTAATGCTTGGCTTTCAGAGCTGGGACAAAATAGTAGTAACTTAGTCAGCAGAGCAGTGATTTGATCCAGGCTCATCAAGAACATGTTACTCACACACACTAGGGCAGCCCACCATTACCCTATGGAGGGCTCCAGGTGTGACCCAGTTAATTTAGGCACCTCTGCCCTGTTTCTTTTGTGGGCTTGGGATGTGAGGGACCCATCCTTTCTTGTCTGGGGCTCAGAGCGAAGCTGGTCAATTTAAGTACCCACCCTTACCACATTTCCTTGGGGCTCAGGGCTCTATGGGGCCACAGGACCTTTTTTCAGTGAAAGTGCCTTACACACTTTACACTCTAAAGCTGCGCTTCAAACATTTATTTATTAGCAACACACACTGAAGACATATGCTCAGCAAAGCTATTATGCTTACCACTTTTAAAACACAGTCTTATTTTATCCAATGGACAGTCAGGTTCCACTTGTATGGGGGTTCCAGTGCCCTTACATCACGGTTGTGCAGGGGGTATGATGTTTTGCAGCTTGTTTTTGCACTGCAGTCCAGAGCTGATTTCCAAAAAATCTTTGTTTTTTATGTACATTATATAGGCAAACCTTTTAAGCCTATTATATTGTTCAACATGCCTAGTTAACAAATTACGCACTGGCACCTATGTGTTTTTCTTTTTCCCAAAGTTTTTTACATTTTTATTTTTTTGCCCAAATTGTAACTTATTTATGATCTTTTTCGTTTGTGCAGATGCTCAGCCTAAACTTGCTGGTCAGAGCTTATTTTATTTACTACCATTTCTTTTTGAGTTTTGTTGTATTCTTTATAAAACTTCTCAGTGGCTGTGTGTCTTTACTTTACAACTCTTGGTGATTATAACTTTTGTTGTTTTTGAGGGGAGGGTGCTTTATTAGCAGCAGAGCATTCTTTTTTTAAAAAAAATTTAAGTGGTGAAGTCCCTGAGTTCCACCCAACACTGGTCCAGGCTAATTTAGTCCAGGGGGTGGGTTAGGCGCCAGGCCTACAGAAATATTTCATATCATTTTTCTGACTGGATTATCAGTCACAAGACCCTCCTTGTGCTCCTATGACATGTACAGCTGTGTGTGTGTGTGTGTGTTTGTATTGTGTGCATAAGCACAAAGTATCTGCATCTCTTTTTTTTGGTGGCACAAAAAGCAAAAGTGTCTTTTTCACAAAGAACAGGTTAGCAACCTCTAAAATATCTGAGATTTGGACTTGTGGAGGAAGGAAACCAGAACAAATAAGGCAAGCTTCATATCACTAATTTCCCTAATACAACGCAGCAGAGTATGCTGAAGATCTCTCATAATGCATATTTGGATGTAATGTTAAGATGGAGTGCTTTGTGCAGCTGCTTAGCACTTCTCTGAAACTGATTGGCTTGAGATGCTGTGAATATCAGCCTTGTTATTGGCACATGTTAAAACAACAGTGTAAACTTTTCTTGTCTCTTTGTCTCCTGATAGTACAGAATATGATGGGACAAAATAAACAGAACAGGCATCCATGGCTTGGAGACATTATAGTTATGTATATGTCTGCTGTATACTGTATTGTACATTATTGTGTGGTAAGAGCACCTTTCTATAATCTATTCTATAGCACTTTATTTATTTCTTTTTTTACATCCCACACTTCTTCCATGCCAACTTTGTAAAACCAATATGCAGCAGCTTTATTTCATTTTTCATTTAGTTTAAAACTCTAATTTGTTGGTCTGATTTAAACAACTGTTGGAGATCAGACTGAAACAAACACAAACAAAAATTACCTCTCATGATGTTGACTTTCAAATTGTCTGAAGGGCCTCAGAGATTAAATGATGGATGTTTGGAATCTTCCTATTAGACTCATTTTTTATTTTTAATAGAAAATTTCTGACTGAGACAAAAAGGCCAAGAGAGATAGTGCCTTGCAAAGTATATCTCATGTGGATAATGCCAATGGAAAAAAAATCCCAAACATTGCGTGACACTTCAAGCTCTGTACATGATCAAGTATCTTTGAAGCTGGTAGTTATTCATCGAGCTTTGGATCTACATGTGTTAATTTAATAGGTGACAAAAGGCTGGATTGTAAATGAGTCTAAACCACTAACCAGGCTTATGCAATAGACATGCTTGTGTGTGCATAATACATGAACAAAAAAACTCTCTTGTTTCAAAGACTTCTTTCTGGGGATGTTGCTTGCAAAAGATGCGTGTCACATGAAGTCATTTTTCTTAATTATTCCTGAAATTTTATTAATCAGATTGTGTGTTCCATCCTCTCACCCTCTAAATGTGCAGAGGTTTTAAAAAAGTCCCTTTCCATGACTCTCATGTTAAAAATAAAAGATTTGTGGTTTGTTTTGTAAAGGGCTGGTCAGAAAGGACCTGAGGCCTGGTCTACACTACGAGTTTAGGTCGAATTTAGCAGCGTTAAATTGAATTAAGCCTGGACACGTCCACATGATGAAGCCCTTTTTTTCGACTTAAAGGGCCCTTTAAACCGGTTTCTTTACTCCACCTCCGACGAGGGGATTAGTGCTAAAATCGGCCTTTGCGGGTCGGATTTGGGGTAGTGTGGACGGAATTCGACGTTATTGGCCTCCGGGAGCTATCCCACAGTGCTTCATTGTGACTGCTCTGGACAGCACTCTCAACTCAGATGCACTGACCAGGTAGACAGGAAAAGCCCCGCGAACTTTTGAATTTCATTTCCTGTTTGCCCAGCGTGGAGAGCACAGGTGACCACGCAGAGCTCATCAGCACAGGTAACCATGATGGAATCCCAGGATCGCAAAAGAGCTCCAGCATGGACAGAACGGGAGGTACGGGATCTGCTCACCATATGGGGAGATGAATCAGTGCTAGCTGAACTCCGTAGCAGTAAACGAAATGGCAAAATATTAGAAAAAGTCTCAAAGGCCATGAAGGACAGAGGCCATAACAGGGATGCACAGCAGTGCTGCGTAAAAATTAAGGAGCTAAGGCAAGCCTACCACAAAGCCAGAGAGGCAAACGGAAGGTCTGGGGCAGAGCCGCAAACATGCTGCTTCTACGCGGAGCTGCATGCCATGCTAGGGGGTGCAGCCACCACTACCCCAACCGTGTGCTTTGACTCCATCAATGGAGAATCACGCAACAGGGAAGCGGGTTCGGGGTACAAGGAAGATAGCTCACAGCAAGGAAGCAGAGAAACCGGTTTCCCGAACAGCCAGGATATGTTTATCACCCTGGACTTGGAACCAGTAACCCCCGAACTCACCCAAGGCGTGCTCCCAGACCCTGAGGGCACATAAGGGACCTCTGGTGAGTGTACCTTTGTAAATATTACACATGGTTTAAAAGCAAGCGTGTTTAATGATTAATGATTAATTTGCCCTGGCAATCGTGGCCAGTACAGCTACTGGAAAAGTCTGTTAACGTGTATGGGGATGGAGCGGAAATCCTCCAGGGACATCTCCAGAAAGCTCTCCTTCATGTACTCCCAAAGCCTTTGCAAAAGGTTTCTGGGGAGGGCTGCCTTATCCCGTCCGCCATGGTAGGACACTTTACCACGCCAGGCCAGTAGCACGTAGTCTGGAATCATTGCATAACAAAGCATGGCAGCATATGGTCCCGGTGTTTGCTGGCATGCAGACAACATCCATTCCTTATCTCTCTTTGTTATCCTCAGGAGAGTGATATTCACGGTCACCTGGTTGAAATGGGGTGATTTTATTAAGGGGACATTCAGAGGTGCCCGTTCCTGCCCGGCTGAACATAAATGTTCCCCGTTGTTAGCCACGCGGTGGGGAGGAGGGGTGAAGTGATCATCCCAGAGAATTGGGGGTGTGTGTGTGGGGTAGTTGGGTTTGTGCTGCATGTTAACCCGGAAACCGCAGTCCCTCCTTTTACATTGCAAACCCATCTTAAATGGCCAACCCAACAGGTGCTTGGTATAGGAAATGAAGGCGCTACTGTTTGAAACCATTCCCACATGTTAAGAAGGTTAAAAAAGCCAAAAGACTGTGGCTTATCATGGCTGCCTGCAAGCCGAAATCTGTTGCCTGGCACTGTGTGAGTGATCTCTCACACCAAACCGGCAGGCCCTCAATATAAGAGGAAAAATTGCGTCCTTGTAACGAAAGCACATGTGCTGTGTAATGTGAACAGCAAAATTTAACGTGAAAGAGTGTATCCATTGTTCTCTAAAATGTCTTTTTTAACCACCTCTCCCTTCTCCTCCACCAGCTGCAAATGTTTCTCCTTCACAGAGGCTACTGAAGATTAGAAGGAGAAAACGGTGGACTCGGGATAAGTTCTCGGAGCTCCAGATGTCCTCCCACGCTGACAGAGCACAGCAGAATGCGTGGAGGCAGTCAATGTCAGAGTGCAAAAAAGCACAATATGAATGAGAGGAGAGGTGGCGGGCTGAAGAGAGCAAGTGGCGGGCTGAAGAGGATAGGTGGCGTCAGCTTGCTGACAGAAGGCAAGAGTTGATGCTCCGGCTGCTGGAGCATCAAACTGATATGCTCCAGCGTATACCTGAGCTGCAGGAAAGGCAGCAGGAGCAGAGACCGCCGCTACAGCCCCTGTGTAACCAACAGCCCTCCTCCCCAAGTTCCATAGCCTCTCACCCAGACACCCAAGAACGCGCTGGGGGGGCCTCCGGCCACCCAGTCACTCCACCCTAGATGATTCATAGAATCATAGAATATCAGGGTTGGAAGGGACCTCAGGAGGTCATCTAGTCCAACCCCCTGCTCAAAGCAGGACCAATTCCAAACTAAATCATCCCAGCCAGGGCTTTGTCAAGCCGGGCCTTAAAAACCTCCAAGGAAGGAGACTCCACCACCTCCCTAAGTAACGCATTCCAGTGCTTCACCACCCTCCTAGTGAAGGAGGGTGGTGAAGCACTGGAATGCATTACCTAGGCTGGCCTTCAATAAGTTTTAAACTGCAGTGTGTCCTTTTCCTTCCCTCCTCCCCCACCCCTCCCGGGCTACCTTGGCAGTTATCCCCCTAGTTATGTGATGAATTAATAAAGAATGCATGAATGTGAAGTAACAATGACTTTATTGCCTCTGCAAGCGGTGCTCGAAGTGGGGAGGGGAGGGTGGTTAGTTTACAGGGAAGTAGAGTGAACCGGAGGGGGGGGGCAGAGGGTTCATCAAGGAGAAACAAACAGAAGTTTCACACCGTAGCCTGGCCAGTCACAAAACTGGTTTTCAAAGCTTCTCTGATGCGCACTGTGCCCTGCTGTACTCTTCTAACCACCCTGGTGTCTGGCTGTGCGTAATCAGCGGCCAGGCGATTTGCCTCAACCTCCCACCCCGCCATAAATGTCTTCCCCCTTACTCTCACAGATATTGTGGAGCGCACAGCAAGCAGCAATAACAATTGGAATATTGGCTTCGCTGAGGTGTATCCGAGTCAGTAAACTGCGCCAGCACACTTTTAAACGTCCAAATGCACATTCCACTACCATTCGGCACTTGCTCAGCCTATAGTTGAACAGGTCCTGACTACTGTCCAGGCTGCCTGTGTACGGCTTCATGAGCCATGGCATTAAGGAGTAGGCTGGGTCCCCAAGGATAACTATAGGCATTTCAACATCCCCAACGGTTATTTTCTGGTCCGGGAAGAAAGTCCCTTCCTCCAGCTTTTGAAACAGACCAGAGTGCCTGAAGACGCGAGCATCATGTACCTTTCCCGGCCATCCCACATTGATGTTAGTGAAACGTCCCTTGTGATCCACCAGGGCTTGCAGCAGCATTGAAAAGTACCCCTTGCGGTTTATGTACTCGGTGGCTTGGTGCTCCGGTGACAAGATAGGGATATGGGTTCCGTCTATCACCCCACCACAGTTAGGGAATCCCATTGCAGCAAAGCCATCCACTATGACCTGCACGTTTCCCAGAGTCACTACCCTTGATATCAGCAGGTCTTTGATTGCGTTGGCTACTTGGATCACTGCAGCCCCCACAGTAGATTTGCCCACTCCAAATTGATTCCCGACTGACCGGTAGCTGTCTGGCGTTGCAAGCTTCCACAGGGCTATCGCCACTCGCTTCTCAACTGTGAGGGCTGCTCTCATCCTGGTATTCTGGTGCTTCAGGGCAGGGGAAAGCAAGTCACAAAGTTCCATGAAAGTGCCCTTATGCATGCGAAAGTTTCGCAGCCACTGGGAATCGTCCCACACCTGCAATACGATGCGGTCCCACCAGTCTGTGCTTGTTTCCCGGGCCCAGAATCGGCGTTCCACGCCATGAACCTACCCCAGTAACACCATGATTTGCACATTGCTGGGGCCTGTACTTTGTGAGAAGTCTATGTCCATGTCAATTTCCTCATCGCCGCGCTGCAATCGCCTCTTCGCCTGGTTTTGCTTTGGCATGTTCTGGCTCTGCATATACTCCAGGACAATGCGCATGGTGTTCATAGTGCTCATAATTGCCGCGGTGATCTGAGCGGGCTCCGTGATCCCAGTGCTATGGCGTCTGGGCTGAAAAAAGGCGCGAAACTATTGTCTGATGGAGGGAGGGAGGGGCGAGTGACGACATGGCTTACAGGGAATTAAAATCAACAAAGGTGGCTGTGCATCAGGGAGAAACACAAACAACTGTCACACAGAATGGCCCCCCCAAAGATTGAACTCAAAACCCTGGGTTTAGCAGGCCATTGATTTCACGGAGGGAGGGGGAAGCAAATGAATACAGAACAAATCTGGTCCATTTATTTTTTACATCTTAAGCTGGCAGCAGACGGTGCAGCATGACTGATAGCCATCGGCATCTTCTGGGTGCTTGGCAGAAGATGCTGTACTATGACTGCTAGCCATCATCGTCAAGACGGTTCAATAGGACTGCCGGCAGGACTGAGTCTCCAGGAGACAAAACATGTCTGCCCAGGTGCCTCTGACCGAACTCACTGAGGAATACGATGACGATGGATACCAGTCGTAATACAGCATCTACTGCCAAAAGGCAAGGAGCTGCTGCTGAATAGCAATGCAGCCCCACATCTGCCAGCACCCAGATAGCCGATGACGGCTACCAGTCATACTGCACTGTCTACTGCCAAAAGGCAATTAGCTGCTGCTGTGTAGCAATGCAGTACCACGTCTGCCGGCACCCAGATGACATATGGTGACGGTGAGCTGAGCTGAGCGGGCTCCATGCTTGCCGTGGTATGTTGTCTGCACAGGTAACCCAGGTAAAAAGGCGCGAATCGATTGTCTGCCGTTGCTCTGATGGAGGGGGAGGGGCCTGATGACATGTACCCAGAACCCCCCCGCGACACTGTTTTTACATCATCAGGCATTGGGATCTCAACCCAGAATTCCAATGGGTGGTGGAGACTGCGGGAACTGTGCAACGCTCCGGAAGTCGATGCTAGCCTCGGTACTGTGGACGCGGTCTGCCGACTTAATGCACTTAGAGCATTTTATGTGGGGACACACAAAATCGACTGTATAAAACCGATTTCTATAAAACCGACTTCTATAAATTCGACCTAATTTCGTAGTGTAGACACACCCTGAGTCTCCCTGCACTTATGCTGATCTAACTTCATTGACTACAATGGAATTACTTCTGATTTACACTGTTGAGAAAACAGGCCCACAATTTTCTACCTTTGATAAGTTTTTGGCACAATAGGAGTAAAATTATGTGCATTGGAAAAAATAGATGGTGAATACAAGCGGAATGCCTCTTGCAGCTCAGTTAACTTAAGCTAAGAAATGTTTTCTCTTGGGAAATGCCAATAAACAAGAGATACTACATATTATTTAATGGTGTGGGAAAATTCCACAAAATAGCTGTATGTGAAATGTATGTAATTTGCTTTTTTCAGCCAGTCAGCAAATAAGGCGAGTGTCATATCACTAATTTCCCTAATACAACATAGCAGAGTATGCTGAAGATCTCTTATAATGCATATTTGGATGTAATGTTAAGATGGAGTGCTTTGTGCAGCTGCTTAGCACTTCTCTGAAACTGATTGGCTTGAGATGTGAATTTCAGCCTTGTTATTGGCACATGTTAAAACAACAGTGTAAACTTTTCTTGTCTCTTTGTCTCCTGATAGTACAGAATATGGTGGGACAAAATAAACAGAACAGGCATCCATGGGTTGGAGACAGTCTCTGGGAGAAATACAGTCCTGATATTATTGGCAAGCACAACTCTTATTGACTTCAGTGAGAAATGCACTAGATTACTCCAGGGACGAGTTTGATCTTCAGTCTCTCTCTAGTAATGAGTGCACTGGCAAGAACATTAAGCACAACAAGCAAAGAATTAGCAGCCCCAGCATTATCAGTGTGTTGTTGTCAAAAGACACGGACAGCAAGCAGGAGACAGAAGGCAAGGTATCATATGTGCTTTACTGGTTTGCAAATATATACTAATTCTATCACATGCAACACATTGACAAAATTAGGGCTTATTTTTCCCCCTGCTAAAACCATACCCGAATAATAATTATTTAAAGCCCTTAAGCCATTTATTAATAAGTTATCACTGTAAGGGGCAAAGGCCCTTAGAAAGAGGATTATAACAGGAATAAATGCAGTACTCCCTGAGAGACAGAGACAAATTGCTGAGAAATGTTTCTAAGGTGAGAGCTACTAGGTGGCACCTAATCATGTTGCACAGGATCCAGAGAAGGCTGGCAACATCTGAATTGGGTAAGCAAGCCTAGTTTGTCCCTCCAGGCCAAAGAAGCTGAAAGAAAGGGCCACTTTTAATCACCTCCAAAGAAAAAGGGAAAAATAAAGGCAGAAGGAAAAAAGACGCAGGAGTCAAATGAGACAGAAAGAAGCATCAGAAAAAGCAGAAGGAGGCAACAGACAGAGGAAAATAATGAATAACAGAAAAGCAGGGATAGTCAGAGACACATTCTCTCCTCTCCCCATTCTGTAACAAACACTAAACACAGCAAAACAATGGCTTGCACCATGCACCATGACTCTGATGGTGCGTTATTTCAGTACATACTCTGAATCTCAGCTGAATCTGGCCATAGCTATTAAACTGGGAATTCCCATCATGGGAAAGTGGAGCTCTCAGCTTGCATAAAGACAGTGGAGCTGGCTCCTGTGCCAACCACTACCTCCTTTACACCCACCCATGGCATGTGGTGGGCAGGGAGGAATGGGGAACTGGTAGGGTACAGTAACTCTTTGCTGAATCCCATTAGGTGTATGGTTCCATAAGAGATTATACCCAGCTGGAATGTTAGAGTGAATTCAGACTTGGACCAAACTAGTCCACAAAAATTAGGTAGCTGCAAGTAGCTTCCAGATGCATTTACCTTGCTCCCCTCTGCTGAGCAGATCTTGACCAACCAAGAATTTGGCTCTTTAATCTTTGTCCCTCTCTCTGTCCTTCCTCTTTTCCCACCTTTTGTTCATTTCCTTCTGTTCCCCTCATTTTTCAGTGTTCTCTGTTTTGTTCCTGTGTTATCCCCTCATTATTCTTACTCTTATTCCTTTGTTCATTCTCCGCTGGTTCATCTTCAGCCATGTGGAGAATGGCTTCCCCCTTCTTTCTCCCCACTCTGAGCCCCAGTTTTATTCCCTATACAAAAGATCCCCCTTCTCTCATCAGGCTCTGGTTAGAAGTCCTCTGTCTCACATCACTGCCCCCCTTTCCACAGGACAGGTTGCTCTTCCCTTCTTTCGTCCATTCTATGCTCTTCGTCATCCTTTCTCTGATTGGCTCCTTACTGCTAAAGGCTAGAGAGCAAGGCAATGTCTAGAGGTTGGGAAGGAGTTGGGCTTTTCCTGGAACAGGTAGAATTGCTCTTGCCCTCACCCGGGTGGTCTGCAAGAGGGGTGGAGAAGGGGTCTCTGATGGAGACTGCAACAGAATAAATCCTTAGGAGATTTCTCCTAGAAATAAGAGAGAAATACAAACGCTGGGCCTGAATCTCCACTCCAGTACACTGGTTCTACTTCATTATGTTACTAGACTGAGTGGACAGCCAGGCTCCCTATGTCTAAAGAAAGAGACACTGTCTTGACTTACACCCCATGCTTCCCTACTGAAATCACAGGGATTGCATGGAGTGTACCCTAGAGTAAAATTTGGCTTTCAGTCTCTAGGAGCTCCTTAACCTCACGCTTTAAGGCCCTGCACAGTTCTCTCACTGCCCACCTCTCAGCTGTCATTTGCTCGTGCACCCTATCTTTGACTGCATACGTTGGCCAGCACCATCTCTTCAGTGCTACCTTTGTCACTTTCTCTCACTCTGAATTCCATGCCTATTTGTACAATGGCTCCTACACATGGAAAAGCCTACCAGTGCCTGTGCCTCAAATCTCTTCTGAAACCTACCTAGACTTCCATTGCTGGTTGACTGCATACTCATGCCTCACTTATTCTTTTTATTGTATTCTTTCCCTTTAATTTGTAAGATCCTCAAAGCTGGGACTTGCCTTTTTTCCATGTCTGTGGAACACCATGCATGTCCTTTGACACTGTATACATAAATAATCATCTCCTGAAAAGCCCTCCTGTGGAGTATGGATGAATGAGGAAGGTATGAATCCTCTTTTTGTTATTCATCACACCTTCCCTCTCCTGCCACCTCATCCCCCATCCCCAGTTTAAGCTAAAATGGCTAAAGTAGTAAACCAAAGACTGTTAACTACAGATTCTATTTTTTTCTATATGTGTGAACTTCCTACTGAAGGCAAAGGAAGCTGTGTGGATTCAGACAGAATATAGCAGTAAAGCTGGCTGAGCTATAAACCCTAAAAAGGAAAACACTTGTGGCTAGTTTAAGATTTGTTTCTTAACTAGAGCAGGATCAGCCATGACCTGCCATGTATGATTGATCAGCAAATTCTGTTGAATGCACCCGTTCTTGGAAGTCACTTGGGGTATGACCGTATACTCAGGTCTATATGAATGCTGCATAGAAATAAATGTCACATTCTCTGGTAAAATGAGAAATAGATGGGCTTCTGTTGTGAATAATGCAGGCTTATCAGTAATAAAACAAAATGGGATGAATGATGCTTATTTTGTTTTCCATATTTACCATTGCAAACTCTAATTTTTTACCCCATGAACAAATAAACTGTGCAGGAATGGATTGATTTCTGATAAAGCAAGGGTTGGTAAAATCCTTGGTGCAGAATGAAGTGTATTTGGTTTGTGTACAGCATACAATTAGATTTCCTCTCTAATCTCCTGACCTTCACTGATGCTACTAACTCAAGGCTATCCTCTCAAATGAAGCAACACTGTACAGCAAAATGTGCACTGTTCTCATGGCAGAGGTGAAGTGGGACAAACTAGTATGAAAATAGGTCTCCTCCTGGGGTGAGGGTCTTTGGTCAGGTTAAAAAATATAGCTGTCCCTCAAACATTTGTTGCTGATCTCTGGAGAAACATTCTTTCCTTTTTAAACAGAGTATGTGTAAAAAAACAAGCTGAAGAGTAATTAATTACTGAACTTAATCTTAAACATAAGAGCCCACAAACCCATTTTTATTCAGTGGGAATCAAAAGATTATAGTGTCTAAAAGGACAAAAGACAGCGTAGTCCATCATCTATCTGACCTTGAGGTAGTACTAATTCATTGGCCAATGGAGCCCATCTCACAAAGACATGCAGTTTGCAGTACAACTGTGGAAGATAATTATTCAAGATGCTGACCAAGGACTAGTGGCTGTTGTTAGAGAAATACATTATAAAAGGACAGAGAATCTGTTACACCAGACTGACCTGGTCTATCAAAAATGTTTACCTGTCTCTGGCAGTGGCCAGTCTTAAGAGGAAGTCAAACCCCCATAATGCACCTAAGCAATTGTGCAATATTATCCATAACTGAGGGATGGGTGGACTTTATTTCTTCTCTCCACTCTTGTGCCCAATTCTGCTCCTGAAGCAGGAGACCACATTACCAATGGCTTGAGTAACCATAAGTGTTATCAGTGGTCACAAAATTAATCAGCCCTTTTTATCTTGCAACAGTATTTAATTCAATAACCCCCGTGTGACAAGAACAAGGAGTACTTGTGGCACCTTAGAGACTAACAAATTTATTTGGACATAAGCTTTCGTGGGCTAAAACCCACTTCATCGGATGCATGCAGTGGAAAATACAGACTAACATGGCTACCACTCTGAAACCTGCCCCCTGTGACAGTGAACTTTATAGGTTAACTACACATTGTGTGAAATAGAGCAAATGAAAGGAAAAAACTAAGCTTACTGGCCATTATATTACAGATCCTCAGTGGTGTGCCGGCTATTTCACACATTATTTCCTTTAGAACTCTTGGACAAGTCTTATTTGAGCCTAGTGATTTACCGTACTTGAATTGTTTCAGTTCCTTCCTATCATTCTCCTGGCTGACATGCCCATCAGTATGATATTTTAGTTCTTCTCTGTCAAGGCCACAGTCTCCAAATTCCATCAAAGTCACTTTGTTTTTCTCCATGACATTTTTGCTGCCTGCCCTAGTGACAGGTGCTTAGTTCTAGTGTTTAGTCATGGCCATGGCGTTCTCTCTGTGGGTCAGCCTCCAGGTTGCCCTCCATTGCTGCACAATCTCTGTCAGATTGGACAGCCAGTGCTGGTTCATGCTAGTCTGCACTCTCCCAGACAGACTTTCTAAGATTTTCTCCATTTTTATTATGTTTATTAGTTCCTCTATCATCCACATCTCAGGCTGGAGCCAACAAGTCACCCAGCCCACTAAGAACCTGGTAAAAGCACCAGGGCCGGCTCCAGGGTTTTTGCCACCTCAAGCGGCAAAAAAAAAAAAAAAAGTCGCGATCGCGATCTGCGGCGGCAATTCGGTGGGAGGTCCTTCGCTCCGAGCGGGAGTGAGGGACCGTCTGTCAAATTGCCGCAGGTGCTGCCCCTCTCCAGAGTGGCCGCCCCAAGCACCTGCTTGGCAAGCTGGTGCCTGGAGCTGGCCCTGAAAAGAACACAACCTCAGTATTTCTCCTCCTCCTCACCAAACAGGTCAAAATAGCCACTTCACAGCCTTGCTCTCTGCAGTTGCATCTTTATTCAGGGCCTTGATCTCTACTTGAGCCCCTCTGCTCTGAAACGAAGTTAACAGCTCACGATCCTTCCCACTAAGCTGCAATACATACCACTCAAAAGTGACCAGATAGTCATCATCGGGTCCAACTTGAATGAGAAAGGTAAGCACCCCCCTGCCAGTAAATCTAAGTTTGCCAAGTCCCGGAAGCAGTTGCTCATGGAACTGTTGCCATTATTGCTATTGGGTTGCAAACTGGGCTTGCTGCCGTTCCTGGAGCTTTTGCCGCTCCCTCCTAAATTGCAGCAAGGTGTAAGCCGGTGACATTCTCACCTTATATTGAATAAAAGCTCTATGCATCATATACAGTTCAATCTTACCCTTCTGTTAGGGTAAATTGTCTTAGTGGTAACTCAACTAAGTCTCATTTTATGTTTCCTCTCCCATCCAGCTTCGCTTTTCCTTGATTTTTCCAGCAGTCCCTACTCTGTCCTCCCAGGGAGGCTCCAATCTCTCTTATATCCTAATAAGATCAGCCCACCATCATGACTTAGCAGTAATTATACTGCTTCTTTGTGCACTTCCAGTATTTGGTCTTAGGGTCACTCAACAAAGCAGCCTTATGTCACAGTACTGGGTCCTAGAAACCGCTATTCTCTCTTGCTGTGGGTAGCTGCTTGCAACCTCCTGTGCCAGAAGAATGTTGTGAACCTGGGGCTAATCACATGCAACTCTCTCTATAATTTTGTTGTTTTATGAGGTGCTATAGCAAAATATATTTTATTTCCATGCACTATAGGCCAGATTTACCACAGGATCTCTGCCATTTAAAGCTGGCATACACCCCAGCAGTGGGCCTCACTGAGAGCAAAGGATAGGGAAGGAATTGCAGAAAATTGCAACCATTTTCTTCCACTGGGAGCTCTGGTGGAGGCCAGCACATCATGAAAATTAGTGCTTGCTAGGAAAGGGGCATGATCGGGGTGACTGACAGAGCAGCAAGTCCTTTTAGCTAGCTCCACTAGCAGAACTCTTATGGAATGCTGTCTACAAGCTAACACTTATCCCCAGTTACCCTCAATCAGAGTAACCTCCTCTGGAGGGAACAGGGCCAGTCTGTCATAGGAAGATGTATTTTATACTTGCCTGTGCCAGCTGTGGTGAAATGGTCTCTCTTTATCTTTCTAGTGGCCCTAAGGTTCTGTGGATAATTGATCAGATAAAAGGTACTCAAATGAGTGATTTTTCTAGTACCCAAATATATTGTACATAATAGAAGACTATTTGTAAAAACACATGATAAGTTGCTCTGAATCCGTGAGATCCTCATTTAATTTCATTCTAATTTCTTGCTTTACAAAAAGGTTATGACATGGGGCTGGGAAGATTCATCCCTTCTTTAGTGCCGTGGGATCTCCCCATTGAAAAGCCTAGTTACTCAAGCTTTGCACTGGGTTCAGGGTTGGCCTTTTTGAGCAGTGTTAAATATATCTATATATTGGGGTATCTCATCATCCTTTGGTATCCTCATTGCATTATCAGATATACTGTTGTTTTCTGTGTTTATATATGTAGCAGCGCCTGCTCCCGGCCCCTCCACAAACGCAGTCAGAGACCAACTGAAGTGCAGCACCCGTCTCCTTTTATTGTTTGTTTCCGTTCCCACCACCTATTATTAACAGAGACCAACACTCTGGGAGACTACTAGCTTCCCAGCTAGCAGGACTCTAGAGCCCACGCTCCTCCCTTTCCTGTCTCCCCATGCTTCCTGTCTCTTAGTCAGCTTTATAGGGCAGGCTGGCTACCCAGGCCTGCAGGTGGATCCACTCTGGTAATTAGGGCGTGGCCCCTCAGCCAGCCCAACTAATACCCTTCTTCCTCTGGAACAGGGCTAACAGGGGCCTAGCTTGTTTCTCCTAGCCAGCACCCTGTTACAATGGTTTCTTTAATTTTGCCAAAATACAAACAAGCCAGAAACCTTAAAATGCCTTGGTACGCTTTGCTTAAAATGCCTCTGTAAAAAGGTTCAGCGGGTTTTGAAAAGTGCTGGATTAGGAGCTCTGGACAATGTGCCCTGAACTGATACACCTTATGCATCCTGATTATACTGCCCCACTCATATGTCACAATTCTGTTCAGAGGGACCAGCAGGGCCACGCAGTCTCCATGTCATCTAGTCCTTGTTCCTCTCATTTCAACAGCTGTCCACTAGGAATTGGACCATTAAACTCACTTCAGATGTATCACTGAGCAGCCATCAGAACTGACACGAACATGAACTAGATTTGAACCCCCATGTTTGTTGACAGATGGCTTCTCCACCCTGCATTGGTTGCACTGGGTCAAAACTTACCTGGGGTTTGGCTTTGTTCACAAGAGGAACTCAAAGTCAAACAATATATTTCTTCTCCCAGACTTGGCTGTTCCTTGCATTTCTCCCTGAGGATTGCTCAACCCACGTGCTAGGTTCTCTCCGGAAAGTCACTCTCACCTCCCTATTTCCCAGTCAGCATTGAGGTACATTGGTAGGGTGATGTGGAGGAAGCTTGAACTACTTCTCTCTTCTTTTGTGGATAAAGAGCAGACTTCAATCTCCAGCTGGCACCTTCTTGAGCACTAAATCCTCATGAAAGAAAATACATTTTCTTAAACAAAGAAGCATCTGCCGAGCATCCTTAGCCAATTCATAGCAGATAAATACATGGTGGGCAAACAGCTGGATCACACTATTGAGATTCTTACCACAGAGAGGTAATAGCATTGGTTTAGAATGTTTTAGAGAGTTTATTTGTTCACATTGGGTGGGCAGGAACCAGTAAAAGTTAGAGAGAAGCTCATTTAGTGTATGGTAGGCTGCTACTTTGCTACTGTCTGTTATTGACTAGATGACACTGACTGCGGTGCTTCAAACACAGTAATTCATCAGACAGATGCTGACTAGATACCCATTCATTGTTTATTTATGAGAAATGAAAGATTTTCAAAGGTGTTCAGAACCCAGCAATCAATGCATATATACTTCCAGTTATAACTCAAGCTAAATTATATTTTATTAACCGAAGTAAAAAAATAAAAAATAAAAGCCCTCAGGGGCAAGCAAACTGTTGTTACTGAAGGAATTGCCCATTCAGGGTGGACTCTGCCTCCCAACTTCTCATTAACTATTTATCAATTCCTTGGAAAGAAAATCTACTGTACAGTGAATCCCCATCAATATTTAATGTAGCAATGCCTGGAGCACTGGATCGACTTTCTCACTTGTGCAAAAGGGAAAAGCACTGCATATACTAGCCAGTTCCTTAATGGGGAAAACTTCAGATAAATCCCAGTGTTTATTATGTCCTTTTTACTGGTTATTTTATTTTATATACTTCTTAGCATTACTAATGATCTGTTGCTGAGTATTTCTGCAAGGGTTCTTACCATTCTCATCCTGTTACACATAGCAACTACATTTATTGATCATCATTCTGTTTTGTCTGAGAGCCAGGGATTTTCCATGTTGACCTAATGCTACCATCTCCTGGCTCAAAAAGTGCCTTTGCCAGCCTTGCTGATTGGTCATTTGTTTGAAGTTGTGTTATGAAACAAAACGATCATGTGTGTGGCTTGAATCACTGCTCTGGTTTTAGTCCCCTGGTTTCTGAAGCTCAGATTGTAATCTGTCACTGGACCATATTATTCATTAATAGAATTTGTTTCCAGTTTTAGATCCATCATAAAAAATGTTTGTGATTCCTGCTAGTCCTTCTGTTGTTCCAACACTATCAGCCTGGCCAATTCTTAATATTAGATATTCTGCCATCATTCCTAATTAAATTTACAGCTGCCAGACTGCCATTAGCCAAACCTCACTTTCCTCATAATTTCTATGCCTCAGATCCTGACCTAGGGTAATGTGATAACAAGGGAGTAAGGAGCAGGTTAGTCCTTTACTCCTGCATCACTTAGACCCAGCTCCTCACCAGCTCAACCAATCCTGAGAGTGGTTAGGCCAGTAATGAAGGGATGCAAAGGGGACTTGAATCTGTTCCATGACTGTGGGGTGAGATGCTACTTAAGAGACAGGGACCTCATAAATGAAGTCACTACCCCTCGAGTGACACTTGACAGATCCTGATTACCCTACCCTGATTGGACCTATGGAGGTTTTGTTTTTCAACTCAAGGCAGCAGTAACTCCCATAGACCTGCTGCAGTAGGAGAGAGAAAGATCAGAGTCCAAGGTCCCTAAAAGGGATTAACCAAACGACCTCAAACCATTATAATTCTGAGGGTTGCCAGAGTTGTCTGTTCTCTCATTACTCACCCTATCTGCCTGTTCTCTCTCAGCCAATGGTTCTATTTCAGGACTGTCATCTAGGACTCCTAGCTCTGGGCTCTGATGAGCAATTTATTCTCCCTGGCAATCAAGTGCAGAGTAGCATGTCCACCCCCATTTGGACATTAAGGAGGAAATAATATCTCCTGCTGTCTGGTTGCCATATATGGCAATCAGGGAGAGGACTGCGGGGACACTTAGGAGCTATCTGGCCACCCTGGAGAGGATTGCTTCAGGGTGTAATCATGGGGTGTCCATGATTTGCAAAAGCCTTCGCACCCAGTGGCTACATTGCCTGGATTTGTCCCTTAGTTAATTATAACCTAATTTGATTTCTTCCATAGCTTTGAAATACTTTGCCTTTAATTCTTTTCCTCTGGCTGTTCACATTACTCAGCAATGATGGCTCTCTTTCTTCTTGGTTCCCTTTTTAACCATTTGGGAGCATCGTGGCAATCTGCCATGCAGTGTTGGGATAGTTTTCTGGTTCTGGTTTATTCCTTAGTCTCCTCAAAATTTATTGCAAAGTTTTAGTTTATGTAGTGCCCAGTCCTACTGGCAGATGCACACTGGAGCTCTCTGAAATTTGGAGTAATTTATCTGTCAGAGGAGCTGCCAGCAGCTTCTTTGCTAGACTGTTGATCTGCTAGTTTGTGGCTGTCATCCAAAAAGCAGGACTCTCCACATTTGTGATGGCAGATTCTCCAAAAGGCTGTGGTTTGGCTAAAAAGAGGTAGATTTAGCAGAATATGTAAACTCATGTGCTACCATTGGAATTAAGGGTAGTGGAAATCCACTTATCGTGACAGTGTGATTTCTTTCAGACCTTGGGACCTGACCTGAGAGGCATAAGCAATAAACCTTGCTCTTCAGATATGTAGGTAATATGGAGCTCTCTCCTTATCTGAGGAATAGGTATTTTTTACATGTCTTTCAGCTAAACCAAAAATCCAAATCCAAAATCACCCTTGGATATCAGGCAAATTTGTGCTATTTCCTGGAGGACTCTATCTCCATAAACTAGATTTACAGTCATCTTCAGACAGCATATAATCACTTCAGGGTGTAATCAGCAAGGTGTACAGATGGAATGAATCTGCTGCCTGCTCCCCCACTGGCCAGCAGCTATTTAAAAAAGCCTGCTTTTAAAAATAGATAGGCTCACAATGTGTCTGTGCAACTGCAGGCATAATTTGCATGTGCACCTTGATTGTACAAACAGCTTATGTAATTGTATATGGAATGGTTAATCATGGTACAGAATTGCACATGCATTTCTTTTCTTCTTTTCATTATTTTCCCCCTTTCATCCTCTCCAGCCTTGCTTGTAGAAGTGGTAGAATAATATTTGTTGAATAATCTATTCCCATGGGCAGAATCTATTAATCTGAAGAAGAGTTGAAATTTGCTGGGTTGGCCATGCCCACAGCAACATATGGAGGTAGCTCTGTTAGAAACTTCTGGAATCAAAGATCTCTCTCTATAGAGAGCTGAGACTGCAGTATTTCCCCGGTATTTTGCTTCTCTTGCAGTGAAGACAGTTTGCTAATTCTCTCTGCTCTTCTTGGAACATAACTAAGCTTTTTCCTTAGAAGGGTTTTGGATCTGTGTGATCTGAACATATTCCCCTCTCTTTTTCTGTATATTGACCCTTCTTTCCCCTTCCTTCCCTCATGGATAATAACTCAGAAGCTTTCAGCACAGGACTTCGGAAATAAGTTAAGAGTAGATGGGCCCTGTCTGCTAATTACTGCTCACCAATGTGGCTCTCTACCACCTTCAGTGATGCCACCCTTGAGTCTCTAGGCACCCCTCTCACTCCCAACACAGGGCCTCACCCTTGTGACATTGCTATACCTCTTCACAGAGCAGCAGCACATTTCAGAACTACAATGAATGGGGCAGTTCACACCCCTGAGAGTTATTGTTTCAGGCTGTTTGCAAACTCAGGTAGGCACCAGTTATACTTAGGTCATGTTTTCAAGCTTTTCTCTGAATCCTTAGGATCTAGAAAAATAAAATAAAATAACCTTCCCCCATGTGATTTTGACCTTATTATGTGATTCCAGGATCTAGGTTCTAGACTGGGCCTTTAGTGCCTGGGCATTAATCTGGCCCTGATTGGGCCCCAGATAATCAGTTTAACATTCAATTACTTCAGCACTCTTGCAGCAACCAGTAAACCAGCTTCTCAATGGGATCTATGTGTGAGGAATTTCAGTGCTCCTAAGTATCAGGGGGTAGCCGTGTTAGTCTGTATCCACAAAAAGCACAAGGAGTCCAGTGGCACCTTAAAGACTAACAGATTTATTTGGGCATAAGCTTTCATGAGTAAAAAAACCTCACTTCTTCAGATGCATCTTAGCTTATGCCCAAATAAATCTGTTAGTGCTCCTAAATGCAACTGATCCAGCAGCTGTCAGGAAGACTGAATGGGAGACTCCATTACAGCATATCTGTGCTTTGTCACACCTCTATTTGCAGGTAGAATGGAACATTGTAGAGTGTGGGGTTCCTGTGGGTGCTCTTTCTTTGTAGGGAATCTTCTAGCTTCTGTGAGTTCAATCCACTCTCATTCATTCTGTGTATAAGATAAGACAATTTTGTTCTCACCCATACGTATGTCTTCTCGTTATAAGATTGTTATTGCTTTGAGGCAGGAATTGTGCCTATCTCTGTGTTTGTATAACATTGTAGCAGGATGCTGGTGCAAAAGTACCTAACTAACCCCTGCCTAGTCTTTATCAAGGAACAGGCAATGGTGCAGCAGCAGCAGCTCCTGCAGAGACTGGTGAGTCCGGTGGGGGGAGATGGCACCCGGCCCCTGGGCCTTAACCTCTATAGGATGGCCCCAGTGGACGATCCTGACGCCTTTTTGGGCACCTTTGAGTGGGTGGTCCTGGGCGTGGGATGGGGCAAGACAACCTGGGCCCTGCGGCTAGCCCCATATCTTGCTGGGGAGGCACAAGCGGCGTATATGGCCCTGATGGATGCCCAGGCTAGGGACTATGTCACAATGAAGGCAGCCATCTTGGACTGCCTGGGGCTTTCATCAGAGAAATACCGCCAAAAGTTTCAGGCAGCCCGTGGGGCGTGCAGCCCCGGGCCTTCGCCCAGAGATTGACAGACTGGGCGACGGGGTGGTTGAGGCCTGACCCCCAAACTGTGGGGCAGGTCATGGATCAGGCGATCCTCGAACAGTTTGTACAGTGCCTCCCAGACAGCATGCGGATCTAGGTGCAGCAACATCAGCCTGCCACCGTAGAAGCCGCCGTCAAAAGCATGGAGGAATATGCAGAGGCAGACTTCCCCCCTGAGGGAGCATTGGACCCTGCGAGATGCAGAGGGAGACAAGAAACCCCGTGAGCACACCGCAAGGAAACCCCTAGCTGCCCAGGGTAGCTTGAGTGCTGGCGCTGTGGACAGCCGGGGCATAAGAGCCGTGACTGCCCAGTGATGGACTGTGGGGTTGCTGAATTCTGTGGGTGGACGAAGGTCAGGGGGCAGAGGAAGAGGCATGGAATAGCCACCATCCCCATGTGGGTGGGGAGAAAGCCCCAGAGGGGTCTAGTGGATACAGCCTCAGCCAGCTCCCTCATACCACGGTGCTTGGTGAAGCCGCCATTGGCTTATCCCTGGAGAAAGGATGCTGGTGGAATGAATCCACGGGGATGGGGAGTATTGTCCCATGGCCCAGGTACCCCTGGAGGTGCAGGGAAGGTTTGTCTGGAAGCAGGTAGGAGTAATAGAGGGGTTGCCCTACCCTGTGGTCCTGGGGTTGGACTGGAACCCTTCCCTAAAAGGGAAAGAGGGCACGGGGAGGAGACCAACAGAGAAAGCGAGAGAGAGAACCCTGGAGAGAGGGGGCCAGGCCCCTATGGGGGTGGACCTTGAGAAAGAGGAGTCTCCACAACCTCAAGGGGAGAAAGATACAAATCCTAGACAACACAGCCAGGATAGGGATCCTACGGGAGGGACCGATGAGGGAACGGAGGTCCCAGGACAGGACCACCCAGGGGAGGGAATCCCAGTGATAGAGGCAGAGAAGCTAAAGAAAGATCAGAAGGTAGAAACCCAAAAGGGGGAGGCCCAAACTCCAAGAGGCAGAGGGCCTGAACCGGAGACAGTGGGTAGCCTTGGGACAGTTGGCTCTGATCCATCTCCCCCACCAGGGAAGGAAAGAGAACATCCGAGGCGACCTGCCCAAGGTTGTGACTGGTGTGGTGACCTCTGGGCAGAGGTGGACTTGTGGGGTGGCCCACCTCCTACCTAATGCACCTTCTGTGGGTGGGGCATGCCAAAACCCCACAGAGTTGAGCCCGGGGACCACCCCGTTGGGCAAGGAGGCCACCCCCAGAGTAAAACCCCAGGCTGAGGAAAGCAGGGCTGAGGAAGATCAGGCCCAGCATCAGCTTAAGGGGGGAGGTATGTAGCAGGTTGCTGGTGCAAAAGCACCTAATTAGCCCCTGCCCAGTCAGCTTCAATCAAGGGAAACAGATTGGGGATGATGAAAAAGGCCTGATGCTGGCCTGAGGATTGGCAACACCTGCTGGCCTGACAAGCGAAGGGCTATGAAGGCTGGGAGGAAGCCAGAAAGGGGTGTGTGTGTGTGTGTCAGATAGAAGTCAGTCAGTCAGGGCGGGAACTGGAGGCCTCCTAGCTGAAGGCTAACTCTGCCTGTAAAAGAGATTGAATAATCCTGTAAAGCTTGTAAATAGAAAGACACTGGTGGTGGGATAACTGTAGGTAAATAAAGACACGGGTGTTGCACAACCCTGAAGCCTCTCTGAGCCTTATTGGGGCAGCAAGGGCCTCAAGTAAAGGGGTGGGTTGTGAACCCTGTTACAAACATCCAGTGCAATAGGGCACCACTCCTGACGGGCCTCTGTGAACTAATGCACTATGTCATCAACAATCATGTTAATATGGCATAGTGGCTTAAAGAAATTTATGTAACCAATTGCTGTATTTGTAAAATGATTAGAACAACACTTACAGAACCAATAGTATTTCCCAGTGATGTTCTGATAGCTAATTAGTATTTGTAAAAGTGCTTTGAGATCCTTGGATGAGAGGAGCTATATCAGATCTTAGCAGGCCCTTAAGCATATCCAACCTGTTTTACCGAGCTCTATTTATGATGATTAAAGAAAGGGGTCCATAATCCTTTTACGAATATCATTCTTTTAAAAAGATGCTGAAATCTTCTTTCCTTTATTCCAATTAATGGGCCCAATCCTGTTCCTACTGAAGTTGATCAGAAAATGTTCGCTGAGTTCAATATTAGAAGGACTAGGCCCTATGCATATATCAAATGTATTTTCATTATGCTATTCAATTCTTAAGTGTGGTGTGAGATGGATGTAACTGCCTGTGTCATTTATACTGTTTTCTTTGTTGATGACCTCACCAGTGCATTAGCTGAAGTGCCTGGATCTTAACATAATTGTTTCTCCTTTCACTATGGGAATAACTGCATAATCGCAAAAGGTCAGGTCACATCAGCTTAGTCCAATAAGACAGAGTCAAAACTGGTTTTGATGGTTCTGCTTTGGAACATCTTCTAATTAAATTCAAATACAAGCATGTAAACACCATGGAGGAAGAATTGTTTAGGGCTATAACTAGCAGGAGTGGGATGAGATTAAAGCAAAGAAAAATGTAGCTCAGATATCAGAATAAAAATCTTTATGGTTAAATCTGTAAGACTGCAGACTATTCCCCCCAGAGAAGTGAAAGATTCATCATTTGAGGCATTTAAAACTCCACTGTCCAAATCACTGGAGAATATACTGTAGGGAGCATTTCCACCTCCGTTTTCTGTGCAATTCATTTTAAAGCTATTGTATTTGCTGGTACAATGCTGCTTTCTCACTGTAAGATTCTGTTATTTAACTGTCACTGATACCATTATTACCATTATCTTAAAAACAAGTCAAAGCTTAGCTGCAAATATGCATTTCATTAGTCTTTTTTTACTAGAATCTTTTTCCAGTTGGAAGATCAGGCTACAGCGATCTAACTAATGCAGCATTGAGAACAGTGAATAAAAATAAATAGGCAGACAAAGCAGCGTTTACTCATTGTTTGGGTAAGTGGGGAGAGGGAGGTCCTAGAGTAAGGGAGGAGAATGAGAGAAAAAGAGACAGTGTCCTTAGGAGAGGAGATAGAAGTGGAAGGTATGGTGGTTCTGGGAGAATTGAAGGGGGTGCATGGTGGGAAGAAGGAGGAGATAGGGAGAGAGAGAAATGAGGATGTGTAGGGGAAAGGGAGTAATGTGATGGGGATTCTAGTAGGATGGAGGCTCTCAAAACTAATCTGGCTTGGGGTTCTCAATATCCTAAAGCAGGCAATTTTAATTTAAACATATAATGTCAGATTTTTTCTGGCAGGGAGCAGAGCAGGATGGGAGGGAGACTCAAGAATCATCTCTGATTTTCCCCTCCATTCTAAAGCCATTCATTCGAAAGAAGATTTCAATATGGGGGTCCCCTGTATACACTGGGGTTGTGTTCTTGAAAAGGGCGATGGATACAGAAATGACGTATACTGGGGAGTTTGTCCCCATAAGAAATAATGGAATGGGGGGTGGGGATGCATTCACAACTTCACCACACTCGCCTATGATAGTGCTCTTTTTGCCTAAACAGTGTTTGTTTTTACAATGACAGGTTATACAGTACACATTTTACACATAAAACATTGAATAAAATAATGTAGAACCCTACTAACACCATTCAAACACACAGAAATTTTAATACAGTAAATTCAGTAAATACAGTACAGTAATACAGTTTAAAACGGTGTCAATTACGCTAAACTTAGGTAGAGGTGACGGCTGGGTTTTCTTGGGCTGGCTTTTTGGTTGCAGAAGTCTTAGAAAGGATTTTATTGATGTCTGCTCTCCTGCATGAATCTTTGAATGATAGATCTCCCTGTAGCAAGCCACTGCATCATTGAGAGCCCTGGAGACTTTGGCAGACCATTCACGAAAAGGATCACAGCTCTGTATGATTTCCATCATTTCATCCAGAAATCAAAAGAAATGGGAGATATTCTTTGTTGTCAGACTCCTGGCTTCCTGCCCCATGTCATCGTCATCATTGTCCTTGCTTTCTTCGGATATCCGTTGTTGGTCCAGCTCAATCAGTTCTTCATTTGTTAGTTGTTCAGCGTGAGACTCCAACAACTCCTGTACATCATCCTTCCTGAAGCTGACATCTGACAATTTCTTGCTCAAGAGCAGGAACGGCATCAAATCCCATGAAGCTGTGGACAGCATCTGGCCATGCATGGCACCAAATACCATTCATACATTGCGAAGTGACCTCTTCCCACGACACATCAATGTTTTCCACGCCATTCAAGATGTTGTAGGACTTCCAAAACTCCTTTATACTGGGCTTTCCTTCACCTGCCGTCTCCTTAATCAGCATGGAGAACATCCTCTGTAGGTAATAAGCCTTGAACATGGCTGGCGGACGCAAGTACAGTACTGTACAATAGGGGAACGTGCTCCAATTCACGTCAATCCTGATCTGTGCAAATGACGGATATGCAGATCAGGATCAACATAAATCAGAACATGTTCCCCTATTGATGAGCCATGGATATCCAAAACAACCAATAAGGGGAAGATGTATACCGGGACCCCCTGTATGCTGCTGTTCCAGGGTAACTCCTGCAGAATGCAGGCTTAAGATTTTGTTTTTAGAGTCTAATTTTAAACCCATGGTATTTGGATAGATTAGAAATTTAAGCAAAAGAGTTCACTCTTTCCTAGTGATTATTAATTATTATTAGTAGTAAAACATGTGCTTTAGTTTGGCCAAATGCAATGTCTAGGAACGAAGACTGGGGGCTGTAGGCTGGAAAGCAGTGACTCTTAAGGACTTGGAGGCCACAGTGGACAACCAAATGAATAAGAGCTCCGAATGCAATGCTGTGACCAAAAGGGATAATGTAGTCCTTGAATTAAAAAATGGGGCATATCACATAGAAGCAGGGAGGTTATATCACCTCTCTATACAGCACAGTTGAGCCATTTGTGTTCAGTTCTGATGCTTATACCACACACATCAAAAAGAATGTTGAAAAGACTACAGAGAAGAGCAACAGGATTGATTGGAGTACTGGAAAACATGCTTTACGTTAGGGAGCTCAATTTATTTTGATTATTGAAGAGCAGGTAAAGTGGATCTATAGATCACTGTCTATAAGTACCTACATGGGGAATGAGTTTCTGACAGATGAGAAGGGCTCTTTAATCTAGCCGAAAAAGGTGTAACAAAAATTGACTGGATGGAAGTTGAAATTTTACAAATTTAAACTGGAAATGAAGTTCATATTTTCAACAGTAGGAGTAATTAACCATTGGCACAACTTATCAAGAGATGGATTCTCCATCACTTGAAATCTTTAAATTTAAATCTTTAAAGACTGGATGTAATTTGAAAGATATACTCTAGTTCAGCCACACATTATTTGGCTTGGTGTGGGAATTGCTGGGTGAAGTTCTATGGCCTGTATTATGCAGGAGGTCAGACTAGATGATTATAATAGTCATTTTTTGCCTTAAAATGTATGACTCTAATAGTAACACTTTGCTCTAATATAATGCCCTTCATCCAAAAGATCTCAAGTGCTTAACAGACATTAATTAATCCCCTCAATGCCCATGCAAAGTAAATAATTGCTAGACCTACTTTACAGAGATATAAACTGCAGCTCAGAGAAGTTAAATGAATTGTCCAAGGTGTCACAGCATGTGAGTAGCAGAACTAGTAATAGAATAGGTGGAAGTTCTGTTTCCTAGTGCCCTGTTATAGCTACAATGGCTGACAACACTTCTTATGTAGAACAACTTTCACCCTTTCATTTCTTGGTGGAACAATGACAGAAATTGGAAGGTATTCACAATGGTGAAGGACATGAATGTTTCCAAGATATCAATCCTGAATTATCTTCAGAAATTGAGAGATGAAATATTATCCATGAAGGACAGAGACTCATAAAGCATTTCAGCAATGACAGGAAGTGCATTTAATAATACAGTTCAGAGTATTAATATTGTTAGTGTGAGGGGTGCCATGTTTCTTACAGTAGAAAAGAGATAGTACTCATTTGTAATGAATATAGAGAGGATTATTTATTGACAAGGATGCAGACTGACAAGATCTCTCTGGCTCTCCAGATCCGAGCCTAAGTAAATGCAGCTTCAGGCAGTCTAATATCACCACTCAAGGTCTCCATAAATCCTGGCCTGGATTATACAGTCATGGCTTATGCTACATTTGGAATATTCGGGTGAAATCCTTACTTCATTGAAATCAGTGACTCTTTTTGACTTCAGCATTTCACTTTTTTTTTTAAATTGTGGAATGAGTCTAAAGTCTCAGTCCAGACCATTGTTTTCCCAGTTTATCAAGTTTTATTTTTCCCTGTGTACTTTTCCCCAAAGGCTCTCTTCTAATACTTAGGTTTATATTCCCATGGAGAAACCTGTGACAGCAGAAGGAAAACTCTGTCATTTTGCCCTTGTGATGTTTCCTGCTAAGCATATCTACCAAAGAGAGGGGTTTGGACCCTGTAGAGTTTGCAGCAGAAGGAGATCCCGGGAATCTGTGGAGAAGAAACATGGTGCTGCACTACTCAATGGCACCTGTTTCCTGGTGTGATGGCTCCTACTATTGGCTGAGTCCTCCTCCTGCTGACCAATAGCAGCTGAGAAGTTGATGCAAAAGGAAACAGTCCATTTCTGAGCTGTATTAATGACAAGCCCAATTTCTGTGCAGAAACCTCATGGGATACAGAGGACAGTGCCCCATCTCTATTCCCATCTCCAAACTCCATGGAGCTACAAAGGAGGCATAGCTATGGGATAACATGGAGCAAAGGCTACTGTGAGTAGAGAAATTACCAAATCCAAAATGAGCTCAGATTTGCTTCTACCCATCAGGAAAAGAAAACATTCTTCATGATCTTTAGTTTTTAAAATGTATTTAAAATCTTTGGGTATCTAAAATCTGACACCATGGCTCAGGGTGCATCATCAATGTCCAATTGCTTCTCATTACTGATTGACTAACCATGCACTAGGTCATAGATTCCAAGGTCAGAGGGGACCATTGTGATCATTTAGAACAGGGGTCGGCAAACTTTCAGAAGTGGTGTGCCGAGTCTTCATTTATTCACCCTAATTTAAGGTTTCGCGTGCCAGTAATACATTTTAACGTTTTTAAAAGGTCTCTTTCTATAAGTCTATAATGTATAACTAAACTATTGTATGTAAAGTAAATAAGGTTTTAAAAATGTTTAAGAAGCTTCATTTAAAATTAAATTAAAATGAAGAGCCCTCCGGACCGGTGGCCAGGACCCGGGCAGTGTGAGTGCCACTAAAAGTCAGCTTGTGTGCCGCCTTTGGCACGCATGCCATAGGTTGCCTACCCCTGATTTAGAATGATCTCCTGTATCATAAAGGCCATAGAACTCCAAAATAATTCCTAGAGCATATCTTTTAGAAAAAAATCCAATCTTGGCTTAAGAATCCACCATAATGCTTGGTAAATTGTTCTAATAAATTTCCCTCACCATCAAAAATGTAGACCTCATTTCCATTCTGAATTTGTCTAGCTTCAACTTCTAGCTTTTCTCTGCTAGATTGAAAAGTCCATTATTAAATATTTGTTCCCCATGTAGGTACTTAGACTGTAATCAAGTCACCCCTTAACCTTTTCTTTCTTAAGCTAAATCGATTGAACTTTGTGAGTGTATCACTATAAGGCATGTTTTCTAATCCTTTTATGATTCTTGTGGCTCTTCTCTGAACTTTCTCCAATTTATCAACATCTTTCTTGAATTGTGGGCATCAGAACTGGACACCGTATTCCAGCAGTGGTCCCAGCAGTGGTCGCACCAGTGCCAAATAAGAAAGTAAAATAACCTCTCTACCCCAACTTGAGATTCCCCTCTTTATGCATCCCAGGATCTCATTAGCTCTTTTGGCTACAGCGTCACATTGGGAGTTTGTGTTCAGCTATTTTACACTCGCACCTTCAAATCTTTTTCAGAGTCACTGCTTCCTAATATAGAGTCCCCGATCCTGTAAGTATGACCCACATTCTTTGTTTCTAGATGTATATACATTTACTGTTAGCCGTACTAAAACACACATTGTTTGCTTGTGCCCAGTTTATTGCCTCTATATTGTTATAGACTTCTTTGCCTGTTGGAATCATCTCATATTTGCATATAATGTCAAACAAAATTGATAGTATAAGACTTTGAATATAATGCACTACTCAATTCCAACTCACTATCAGCAGCATATGTTCTCTCTCTTGTCCATGACCAACTATATTTTTCATATATTCTGCACTATACATCCTGACTAACCAGGATCTATTATTGGTCATACCACATTCAGTAAATCATAGAACTTTCTTTTAAAATTTGTAGACTCCTTAAATCCATTAAAAATATTTTAGTGTGTGAGTTTGTTGCAAATAAAACATGCTTACTTTGGCGAGCGCAAGTCCTGGGAGCTGATTGGCGCCGCAAAACTGGGAGGCGGGAGAAGTGGAGCAGTGATGGCGTGCTCGGGGAGGGAGCGTAGCAGAGGTGAGCTGGGGTGGGGAGCCCTGCGGCAGCTCCCCACCCCAGCTCACCTCTGCTCTGCCTCCTCCTCGAGCACGCCGCCCCCGCTCTAATTCTCCTCCTCTCCCAGGCTTGCGGCGCCAAACAGCTGATTGGCGCCGTAAGCCTGGGAGGTGGAAGAAGTGGAGCAGGGAGAGGGAGTCTGAGCTGCACGTGTCAGTGCGCCGCCGGCAGCCCAGCCCAGGAACGCTGTTAAAAAAAAAATTGGGGGCACCGCTTTTTGGCGCCCCCAAACCTTGGCGCCGTAGGCAACCGCCTAGTTTGCCTTAATATTAGCACTGGCCCTGGTTAAGCTGCTGCTCTTTTTGAACACATGCTACCAAATTACAGCCAGGCAGCCTTTATTATAAATTAGTGACAATATCAAAAAGAAGCTAAGAAGGATCACAATATCTCTCATGTGTAACCTTACTTGCTATTAGTGCAGTTACTTAAATGAGTATAAGTAACAAGGATAAATACAGGAGACGAGGAAAGCGAGAAAGGGTAGTGGAAGGTTCTTGGGAAAACAATATAAGGCATCTGTCTTTAGATTCTCTAAAAGACTTGTCTGCAGGGGTCCTATTATGTTCTAACTTTTTTTTTTTAAATACTTACAAGTAGCTTTAATATATTCCATCCAACCAACTATGCTTAGAGAAAATAATGAACTGAATAGTGATGATACTTTGAAGGGATTAACTGATTGCTGCGGAACAAACTAAATCAACTGCAACTAAACCAAGAACCTACTGGACTTATTATTTACAGTTGCTACCAGACAGAAAAGCAATATAGTCAAAATTAAGTAGTCTTTTTTTGAAAATTGTAGTTATTTTGATAAACAGTGCTGTCAAAACAGCAAACGTGAATGCCACAAACTCTAGATCATTCACTTTCATGTAAGGTTTGCAAGGTTTCTAGTGAGAATACTTCATAGTTAAAGTATGTCTTCCCTTGGGGATCACACAAGCATTTAATTTTTGTTCTGGCATTGTGCCTATTGTGTTTGAGGTTCTTTGGAGAAGTGGAATTGATGACCACAAAGGAAAAATTGAGAGTTACTTATTTTAAACCACTATTATAACCTTTTAAGTTTTTCAGGAAAAATATGTTTTCTTCCAGATATAAGAAAGAGGCTTTACTGTGAAAAGGTTTCAGAGTTCCATATTTATCCTACCAGTAAACATTCCTATCAGGCTTTGTATTGTAAGGCTATCTATTGTGTTATGATAGTATCCTTTGCTCTTCTGCCCAGTTACATTAAACTATTATGAACTATATTCTCTTGATTTATAACATATAAAATGTCTGTTGGCAAGTATAATTTTACAGGCAACATTTGATTTTTCACATAGCCCTTTACATTGTTAATGGCCATTTATTGTGCTTTTAATCAATAATTATTTCTTGATAACGTGTACATTTACAACACATATACAGTAACACCATCTTTAGCAGTAAGCCCTATAGCCTGTGCAGCAGCAAATGACCATATATTGTGAGGTACGTGCATAGCAAGAGAAATCCTGCTGTGGCAGGCTATCATGACACTTGCTGGTCTGGCTCTATTTGCTACCTTGTTGCTGTTGCCATGGCCTCTGTCATGAATGACTTGCATGCTGCTTTGTTGGCATCTTGCACAGTTATATCATGGTTGCACATACACTTTTCTAGTTTTCCATCTTAGTGTCCACCTTACTGGACACATTCAGCATCTTACAGAATCAGGCAATTTGTGTTTAACAACACACTGTTGTATGTTGCGGTAGAATATCATATTTACCTCAACACTATGTGAAATGCTGCTTGTGCACTATATTTGGATAAAGTACACTAATTTAGGAAGGAGAATTAATATGATAATGGATATTTCCTTAAAAATTACTTCCCAGAACTGTGTTTAAGGATATTTCCCATCATCTTGGGAACGCTCCAACTCGCAGAAAGCTTGGTTCTTTAGACCAGTGCTTGTAGCCAAATGACTTATATTGCTTAGATGGAAGAGCTGAGTGCCTCCAGCGATAGGAGCTTGGCACAGCAGCTTCGCTGACCTGGCCACTAAAGAGCAGGTAACATTGTCAGAGAAGAGGAACCTCAGACAAATTGGAAAGATCTGGTCTAACATTTTAGAAACTTTTGATTAATTCCTAGCAGATGGAAACTGAGCTTTCGATCTCCTTTACCCTCTCCTGACCGCTCTTCCTTTCCTTTCCCTCCAGTGCCATTCCTTTACTTTATTGATCATTATGTCTTCCCCCCATCTCCTCCCTTTATTTTTTTTTGGGGGGGGGAGTCAATAAAATATAAATATAAAAAATTGTACACCCATTTTTCTGCTTGTGAACCTGTATAGACATGGGGAGAATTTAACCTGCATCATATAACAAGTATGTGAATATGCCATGTGTGAAGAGGAGATGATGATGATAATATACCATGTAAATCTCTTCTGATGAAACTCAACTACAAATCATATTCTAATATGTTAGAGAAATACTGAACTGGTCAAACCTTAACTGCATTGAAAAATGTTCTTATTTTTAATGTGTTTTTGCCCTAGAGCATCACATTCTGATTTTTTTCTGAAGTAGGGCCTAGTAATAGGGGAAAATGAATTGTTATAATCCTGTTTCATTGCTCAGGGAAAAAGTGGCAATGTTTGCACAATAGATAACATCGGTTGTCACTCAAAATGAAAACCTGTATACTGTCATAAAAGATAGCTGATTTCATCAGCAACCTCTACAGTGACATGATTTTCTACTCTAAGTGCCTCCTCCGTATCCCAGTTGACATAGGATTTTAGAAGTGTAAAATAATTAGTTTCTTTTCTTTTGTTTATGCAAAAATGCTAAATGCTGTTATACAAATAGAATGCACAGTAGATTTTGTTAGATATTAATAATCGCCTTTCATTAAGAGATCTTATTTTGGAATTCTCTTCACGATCACTATTCTTCTCTTTTATGACTTATTAATTACTCAATTCTTGACTTCTGTGCTCCTCCCTTCAATTGTAAAATATTAATATATTTCACATCTATCCTTTATTCATCTATAGCTAAATTCTATAATCTTTGGTGACTTCATCACTTTGAAATTGAAGTCTGATATATTTTGATTCCAAGAACACCTTTCAAAATTCAAATAGATGACATGTGCCTTTCAAATATTTGTGACAAAGATCCAAAATGAAGGACTGCAAAACAAACATCAAAATAAACCTTGAAAAGGTGTGGGATTAATTTATTAAATATGTATGAATATTTCTATAACTTTGTTTTCAAGAACCAGCATTTTCTTATGTCAATTTACAGTAAACAATGAGATTATACTAGATTTGTGTGTGTAGAAGCTAAATTAGGGTCTAACATGTATAGAATAATTCACGATGAAACATTTGAAAGAGAAATTGTGAGCTAACTTTTCAAAAGGAAGTACCTCCTATATTACCCCAAGGACATACACAATTTAGTGACCCTATCCACCTTGTAGTTGTGGGATTAGTAAAATATAAGATAAAATTCTAACATTTAATGCATTTGGATCTCTTAAATTATAGCACTTTGTAGCTTATGCTACTATAGATGGTCAGGGGAGCAATATTAATTTGGAATTGGTGCAAGCAGACCATGGCATGCATACCATTGGAGATATCCTGGAAAATGAATTAATGAAAACATTTCAGTTTCATCAGGATTACAGCCTATCCAAAGACTGGTTTGGACACTATATTCTAATACGTTAGAGAAATATTGAACTGGTCAAACCTTAAGTAACTTAACTGCATTGAAAAATGTTCTTATTTTTAATGTGTTTTTGCCCTAGAGCATCACATTCCAATTTTTTTTCTGAAGTACAACACCACATAGTATTTTTAGAATTTGCCTTGTCACTGATTTTATATTTATTTCATATCATGTTCATAATCAGACAGACCTTCTCCGTAACATGAACATGCTTAGACCTAGAATCAGATTGAACAAATGTCTTGGTGCCAATGTACAAAAGAGACCATATCCAAAGGGATCATGTAACTTTCTTAGCATTAGCTACCTCTCAGATAGGCAACAACTCGGAAGCTGGAGCTGCCTAACTATGTGCCTGTAGTCTGTAAAACCTACCCGTGGGAAGAGAATCCACTTGTTCCCAATGTTCTATATCAGGGCAAGTGCCTCCACTGACAAGAAAGCAGAGCTGCAGAAGCAGCTGCATGATCCATAGTAACCTGCATTGTTTCACCTGCTGTTCATCCCCCCCTCCCCCCCGTTGTCTCATCATCACTAATGTGAGTAATGCTGGTGGTGCAGCATGAGGAGAGAATGGTGCCAAAGCCTATTATTTTGCTATGCACTCAAGTTAGGCATGAGCAAGCACAGGATTTTGCAGTAAATACAAACTATTTATGTGTTGTTGGATTGTAATTCATAGGTGAACAAGGTCAACAGGAAAACTTGAGGAAGTTTTGCAAACTGAATTGGTAGGGTTTCTTCATCTCTAACTATTAAAATGTATGAAGAATTAAAGGGTATCTTGATAATATTTTTAATTTCCTAATAATGTTTAGGCTTCATGAGCTTTTATCGCTAGCTATTTTCTCCCTTGTTACAAAAGTAATTTGTTAGAACAAAGAGGGAAAAGGACTATTACATGTTCAGACTGTGAAAATAAGAACAAAAATGGGAAGAAACATGACCATACTGTTCGTGAACAAGTCACTGATCAGTGTACATAAGCGTTTCTCCCTGAGTTTGGTGAAAACACCTGAAAAAAATGAATTCTTTGCATGTTGTTTCCTTTAACTGAATGTTCCCAGCAACAGCTGGTGACCTCTGAAGCTGCATGGATGAACGGGGCACAATATTAATGCTTAGTCTGCGTTAAGCCTCTCTCCTGCTTTTCTTCCATTGCTTTACATTTTGTCTCACTGGGTGGGCTTTGTACATACCTCTGAAAGTGGCCTGGACCATCTCCAGCCACTGAATGCTTAAAATGTACCCTGAAAAGCTAATTCTCCTTACTTTGTAAATTCTGAAGGAACAGATTCCCTGTGTGGGCCCTCGGAGGATACGTAACACATATCCCTTAAAAACATCACTTGGTCAAACAGCATCTCTGACTATTTACCTGCTTGTTTATCTGGTTGGTGAGCCTTGATCCTGAAATGACTCCACACCTGCACACAGCTTCATAACTTCAACGGAGTTTTCATCATGAGGCTGCCTTTACAGACCCATAATCTCAGACCTTCAATGGTGCTTCATTCCTTGGCCTGCCTGCTGGATCAGGGCTATATACAACAAGCTGTCTAAAAGTTTCCCAATGTTTAACTTTCATTTATTTTCACATATCTATTTTACCACCCAGACAATTCAGTTTAACATAGTCTTTCTTAAGACTAAGAGGTCTTTAATGTAAGAACTGTTCATTAAATGTAGTCTTACATGTAGTGAGTCATAATCAATTAATCCTACAAAGAAGATACTCTTTAATTTCTTAATCTTTTTTATTTAAAAAGAGTGCATATGGGGAGAAGTAGAATGTATGGGCAAAGGGAAGTTAGAGGACTGTCTAAAAACTATGGCTTCTGTTGCTTAGCCACAACAGCCTGAACTGCATCAGCTGGTTTGTTTTACCATACATTTATTCTCATTGATTCATCATTAATGACAAATCAAGACAGCTGAACATGACTTCCTTGGGTGGCCAGAGAGACTAAACTGAAGATTTAGACTGGATAGAGAAGCAAACGGTTAGTTTAATATTTTCAGCATGGTAGGATACAGAATATTGTAATTTATCAGTAAAACCCACATGATATTGAAAGCAATTACACTTTTCATTTGACAGCTATTTTCAATTTTACATATATTCTGTGATGATATAATTTCATATGAAAAGATTTTCCAAAGAGTAATCAGGTGCTTAACTCCCATTAATGGCTCTGAAAATCTCCCCCGTAATGCTTTGTATATCAAGTTTCGTTGAAAAAAATGTTTAAGATGCCAGTTTAAAGTTCAGGGAAATGCTCTGCTTTCTTCTCAAAGGTCTTTCTTGATATATCTAAACTTTAACGTTTCCAGTCTAGCAGGCAAATAGACATGTGCAGAAGATGTCTATCAACCACTCTGTTCTCTTTTTCTAATTGGTGAGTTCAAGTGCTTCCGGGTGCTCAGACAGATACACAGATTTTGTACTGACAAGTTGAAATAGAAACAGTGTGGATGGTTATTGATAACTTTCATTAAAGGTATAAATAAATTCCAAGAATAATTTGGCAAAAGAATAGGCAGGGTTTCTGGGGGTGTCAGACAGCTGTTGAGAACAGCACCTGGTGAAAACACAAATGAAAATTTGCAAAAATAATAATATGATAATTTTCATTTATGCAGCTCTTTTCAACTGAGGATCTCAAAGTAATTCATCTGAAAATCTACAACCATTAATTAATTGAATATCAGCACATTCTAGTGAAATAGGTGTATCTATACTAGCATCTTTTAATACATGGGGATACAGAGGCTGAGGGGTTAAGTACATGGCCAAGGCCACACAGTGTCATTGAAAGAATTGCAAATAGAGTCTTCAATTCATCCTCTGTTCTAACTAGTAGAAAATGTAATTAAATATTTGAGGCAGGTTTATCTATGATCATTGGATTCTCTACTTTTCCACAAAATTATACACACTAAAAAAATGAAATAAAAAATCCATGTATACATTACACACATGCTTTCTCACTTAGGTAAATGCATCTCTAAGAGGGGAAAGAAAAAAAGAAAACAAATCCTTAAGTCAGAAAATCACCCAGCAAGGAAGGCTTTTATCTGGCTCATGAATATTTGCCTATGCTGGAATCAAATAATGAATACACTTCCCTGTAAAGACCTGAATTATTCTCTCTAACATTATTATGTATCCCTTTGATACTACTCACGTTGTATGAAAAATATGTTCAAGATTTTGTTCTGTATTACTCTTTGACAGCCTACAGCGTCAGGAGTTGCAGTAAAATAGGGGAGGATTTATAATTATTAATCATTTTGTTCACTTATTAATTTTAAAAACAGTCTCAACTACAAGTTTTGAAAGTAATACTTCAGTAGTAGTTTTATGGAATCAGGAAGGGATTTTAAAAATGTAAGAAAATGTGATGTTTGGAAGTTCTGAAACAGACATTTCAATGTTTGCAATAGATAAAAAAAAGCTGGGCTTTTAATATATATTGTTCTTCATAAAGAACATAAGATAAGTTACAGAGAGTCCACTAAGAGAGTCAGCTATATAAATAGGATCTTGTTTTAGGTTAAACCCAATAAAATTCCACTTAAACAAAAATGTAATGAAAAAATCCCCCTCCCTTTGTACAGAACATACACAGAAAATTCTTGAAAGTTACACTGTTTGCAGTTTTAAACTGATTCTGCAGGGGGTCAGTATTTCTTAAAGCATTTCTCTGCACTCTCGCCCATTTTTAATTATAGATAAAATTCTAGTGGTCAGTCCTTTCCCCAGTGAAGTCATCAGCTTCAGTAGGAGCAGGATTGGGCCCCAGTTGTTTACTCTTAAAATAGGACACAAAATTTATACCTCAAAAAGCAACACTGCAAACCAAAAATGCTATACATATGCTACAGGAAAAGTTTTAAGGTGCTCTGTCTTATTGTTTATATTTGTGCATTTAGTAACAGCTAACATCTGGCACTTATGACATATACAAATTATTTTAACAGAACTGCTTGCATAAATCAGACACGCAGGATTTGGCTCAGTATGTAATTCATACCTGTTTAAATGTCCAACTATTGCTCTTGATTAATGGTTCAAAACAATTAAAATACTGTGTAGTTACTTAAAAGTCCATGAAAAGCCAAGTATTTCTCTACAGCTTTCTCAGGTATATTAAAGGAAAACCCATTGTAAGTGTAAGTCTAAAGCTAGTCTTAGTTATGTACTTTACATTATTTCAAGATACCTAATCAGTTAGCCTAATGCTTAACAGCAGCACAGTATAACCAAGGCAGTTAAAATACTATGTAACTGCCAGAAAACACATATTACAAAATTCATATTTAAACATTTGTTAAGATTCTCAAGCCGGGGATAAGGTGGCGGCAATGGAAGCCATTCATCAGCCAATTCAGATCTATTGCTTATAAACTTGGAAATACTTTATTCAAAATAGTTTAACTGAACTTAATACTGAACAGTTCCCTGTTAACAATCCTTATGATTCCACTAAATGCATACAAGGCCGAGGTGCTTATTGGAATGCAGTAGTAGTTTACATCTTTGACGTCAATAATTGCTTAATCATGCAACTACAAAAGGGGGCATTAGACAGTGGATGACATCTTGTTGGATGTTAGATATTCAGTATGCGCACATAAATTGCTCATGTTGTGACATCTGCAAAGAGAAGTAGACCTTTCAGTCACTAAAGAATTATTTTTTAAGAGACTGTTTTTGTTTTGTTTTGGTTCAAAGTGCTTGTTTCTCTAATTTTCTGCATTGTCTATAAACTAATAAAATATAGCCATCTACAGTTTATTAAACAAAAGCAGGTGGGGAGAGGGAGACAGTACCATGACAGCTATGTCTTTCTGCTACAGCCAGATATTCTCACTTTTTTACAGTTACAGACAGTATTAATTTTACTCACTTTACTTGTGTTCTGCACCTCTCTATTGCTGTTAGTATACAAAGGGTCTGCTCCTGTATACCTTGCAGAGTATTGGGTATGCAGGATTGAACCTCAGTGGAAATATAACAGACCATCTATCAAAAATGGCTTAACTAAAAAGTCAGCTTTTTCCTACAATATTTCTTACAAGACAGCAAGGGAAAAATAAATTAAAGGAGCAAAAGCCAACCACTTTTCTTTTTAGCTGTAGTTAAGGAGATCCCTTGAAAGGGTCTATAATAAGATTTCTTGCCCAGACAATGCAATGATTTCTGTGTATAATATTCCTATTATCAAAATAGTTAAAGGAAATTTAACATAAGATGTATCCATTCACGCACAAAGAACTCAGCCCAAGCTATCAAAATTTGGGAAGCCTACAAGAGTGACAAAAATAATAAAGGTCAGAAAATTAGAAATGCTATTTTTTTTATAAAATAAGAAGTACTTAGCTTTTTGGGGGGTATTTGTTACTTCTAGAGTCTTTGACAGTTTCTGCCCCCCAGGAATATTTCATGGGCTGCAACATGTTAGAGTAGAAGGCTGAAGGTAACCCTGGTAAGTGACAGTTAGGTAAATCTTTTTAAATCCATGATAATGAAGTAAAAACAAACAAACAACCACTAAAGTTGTAACTTTTGTTTAGATAGATTTTTTTAAATAGTTCAAGTGCTATTAGTCCTTGTCTTGTAATTGAAATACATACTTTTTTAAATGTGGCATTTAATATCCATTCACAGCTTCAAAATATTTGAATGTAATAGAGTGTATACAAATAGAAAATATTAATCTAAATATACTTTAGATGTAGAGAAAAATGCATAAGATCAAAGCCTAAATCTAGAGCAGCTGTGAATACTATTTATATGAGGGATTTTTACTCGTTTAAAGGGAAACACACAACAAAACAGAGAAATTTAAGTGGCGTTTGACCTATTCTTTTTATTTGGTATTTCAGACTAGTTTAGACCCATAGACTAATCCAGTGTGTGGACTTTTATGGGGCTCAGTTTTCTAGTCGGTTTAAGAAATACCAACATGAAGTGCGGCATGATAATCTACCACTGGAGGGAGTCTGGGCGCTTTCAAACAGCTCAAAAGCACCGGGAAAACGGCGAGCCACATGGGGAGATTGAGTGGGCACGGGAGAGAAGGACATGGTGAGAAAGGTTTTTATTGAAGCAACAGAAAATACACTGGGGCAGGCACGATTTCAGTCCAGAACTAAAGGTGCTTGGTTCAGAAGAGACAGGAATACGTGAGAGGGACCTGGCAAGGGGATTCTCTTTGGTAACTGTAGTACTGCGACCCTTCGCAGTCGATGCCACCTCTGTCTATAGAAAGAGGGCAAAGTCCTCGTCCACAACTGTTGTCCCATTCAGCCAACATCTTCTAGAGGCTTTTGCAAACTTCGGAGCTAAACGTGTTTGTAGCTTGGGGGGGGGGGGGGTTAGTGGAAGGTAAAAGAATGTGTGTCTGTATAGACACAACACACCCTTTAAATTAGGGATGGAAAAGCTCACCTGATCTATCTCCCTGCCGGTGCAGCATAGCACATACAGCTGGTGCATAGTGATGGCATTTCTGCCCTTTGAGATATGTTAATGAAATAGAGCTGAGTAGTTCCATTATTATTAGCTCATCCTCATAGTTTACACGTAGAACTTGCAGTGTTTTTTGGCGGTTCATTTTGCCGCATTAACACCAGCTCCACCGACGCGGGGTTACGTTTGTGTCTGATCATTGTCCCATGAGATATTTACAGGACACGCCCTATTATAAACTCTCACTTGAATAAACTACGTAAAGACACAGCCGTTTAGCAAGCCAAAATACAATTGTTGGAAGAAGATTAAAGGCAAAACAAAGCAGAGGAGAATCTGTTTTCCAGACTGCTAAACAACCGCACGATTTTAATTTGATTATGTAATATTTAAGATTAGAGTTAAAATTTGCAAACCAATTCAATTGGTCCTGTCACATCTCATCCAGTAACAGCTGATGTCAGATCCCTGGTGGCGTATAAATCATATATTTAAATCTAAACTAAGTGATGAAGGAGCTTTATTGCACGACTGAATTATTTTCTACACTCCTTTCAGTGACAGCTGTCCACTCTTAAGGATGAGTTTATGGGCGTGTATGTGAGTGAGAGGACCCCTAGACAGAGCCTGTGTTGAAATGGTTACATTTAGCAGCAAGACCATACAGGGACCACTGGGATCTCCTTGTAATTCAATTAGTCAGGTTTCAGGAAGGTGGGGCTGGATAATATTTTGGCATGGAGTAGGAGAGAATAAGGAAACGCCCCCTTTCTCGCGTTGTAAACCAATCCGGGTGGAGTAAAAAAAGGGAAAAAGCAGTCTGTAAGCAAACAGCAGGCTGTGCCCTGACTGGCTGCGGCGCCACATCTCCCCTCCCTTGCCCAAGTAAACTGCATGCAAAAATCCCACATGATCAACCAGCAGCGCCTGTGCTCCGAGCTAGCTGTCTGCGCCTCCTCCGTGCATCTACTCCTCGCACACACCAGCTTCCAGATCTCTCTTCTGACGCACACGCATGTGTATGTATGTGCGTGTCTCTATATACCGTGTATATATCTATGTAGCTGTCTGTTGTACACGCACATGCACACAGACACCCAGCGCGCTAGGCTCCCAGATTTTCCTAGGCTGCTGATGTCGGATTTACAGGCAGTGAAGGGACCAGCATTGCAAAAGGGGGCGTGACAGTTTAAATATCCCCCCCATAAAACATTTTTTTTTGCGAAACTGACTTTTGCCCCCACCCCCCGCCGCTGCATTCAAGTTTATTTGCTTGCTAGGGCGGAATATTTTTTCTTCAGAGGGAAAAGCTGCCGGGCAAGACCAAGACGAAGGTTTGATTTGTTTTCTGATGTAGTCCTCTGAGGGGTGCTTGCTTTCCTCCCCCTTCCCTCGCTCTTTCAAACTGTTTCGTCCTTCTTCCCAAGTCGATGGTTCAGGGATGGACCCTGCTTTATTCTAACACAGACACTTGGGGAAGCCGAAGGAGGAGATTTCTGCTGCTTGTCCTGCGGCTCCAGCTCGTTCCCTGTGCAGAGGAGGCGGCTTGACACCAGCATCACCAGAGGAGTTTGTGGGCTTTCAGTTTCCCCTTCTGCGAGGTTCGGCTGGTTTTACAGCCTCTCCTAAAACACCCTGATTTCCATCTGCTTGGGTCCCGCGCCGCAGTACTGCTTGGATTGGCCGCTTTTTGTGCCTTTGCTGTGGCTCGGTCCGTAGTGCATCCAGCGCCCAGGAACAGGAAGGACAAAAACCCACCCCACGAAGTCTCCTCCAACCAAGACACACACTCCGCTGCAGAGCAGGCTCCCCAACTCCATCCGCGCAGCAGCCGGACTCTTCGGGGCTCGCTTGCTGCCCTTCTGCAGCGTGGGGGGGGCAGAGCGGCAAACTTTGTTCTTGCTGCACGGATTCGCCTCCCGCCCGGCCCAGCTGCCTGGACACATTCCCAGGACCCCGGGGGGAGGGCGCCAGGGAGAAGATTTGTAGCTGCTGCTTCCCCTCCATCCTCGCGCGCTTACCTGAACCGGTTGCAGCTGCCTCCAGAGCCGGAGGGCTGCGAAGGAAGGACGGACATTGAACCCCCTCCCCTCATGTGCCACCAGCCACCAAGTAACTTTGCAAAAGGCCGGAGAGCAGTGCCTTGAGAGGAGCCCCCCCGACTCCCAGCCTAGCGCTAGCAGCCTCCCGGCGCCAGTGTATGTCTCCCCGTGGGCTCCGCACTGGACTCCCGGTGAATGTTCCCCGCCCGCCGCCCGCTGCAGCCGCCGCCTGGCTCGGATCCCACCTCCCCCTGCCGGGGTGACTAAGCTCCAGCGGCTCCTGAAGGGACCCAAGGACCCCCCCCCTCGGCACACCCTATTGGGGGGGCGTCTCGCTGCGGCTCGTCAGTGCAGCCTCCTTGTGGTCCCCTCCCTGCCCTCTCTGTGTGTCTGTCTGCGACTCGATTGACTGACTGATCCCCCGGCGGCGGTGTGGGCCGGGACTCAGTGATGTTGCACGTGGAGATGTTGATGCTGGTGTTTCTGGTGCTCTGGATGCGTGTGTTCAGCCAGGATCCCGGCTCCAAGGCGGTGGCCGATCGCTATGCCGTCTACTGGAACAGCACCAACCCCAGGTAAGAAGGGAGCGGGGCTGGGCGAGGGGCGGGCGTGGGAGCCGACCCCCTAGCACCCACTGTGCCGGGTTCGTCTCCCACGGAGGGGGTGAGACGCGGGGCTGCTGCCCAGCAGGCATCGGAGTGAGCAGCACTACAGGCAGGGGGAGCTCGGAGCGCTTGTCAGGCTGTACACGTGCTCAGAGCAGAGGGGGCAAGGACTGCGAAGAAGAGGAAGGGGCTGGCCCCCCACTTCATGTAGCTGACAGAGAGGGGCTTCTCGGCAGCGCGCTCCGGGGCTGGAGTATGAGGCTCTCGACCAGCGCCTGGAAACCTACTTGTTTGCAAGAGGGGCGAAAACTTTTTTCTTTCGGCTGCGTTAAGTGCAGCAGGAGGGGGAACTCTTAGTTTGGATCTTCCCGGTTAGCCATAGCAAACAATATTGCATCAGGCTAACTGCCCCCCAGTGCTTGGCACTCTGGTTTCCTTAGAGTGTCAAATAGTGATACTTTTGTATCAAAGTGTAGGTGCAGCATCTACAGTTAATAAACTCTGGGTATAAGTGTCTGTACATATATAGGCGTACGTGTAAGCATATGCGTTTATAAACACTTTTAAATCTAATTCCCTATTAAAGCTAGGTCGTGGAACCCATTTATACTGACCTCTGCTGCAGGGAAACTCTTTATAATTATGTGAAATGAAAGTCCTGCACTGTTTCACTATAACCTAGACGGCAGTGCACTGAACCTGTTTCTAGTGGATTTGTTCTCTCTTTCTGTGTGTGTGTGTGTGTGTTGATGTTGGGGGTGGGAGAATGACTTTTCTGTAAGAGGGAAATGTTTTGCCTGGATTGAGATTGTAGAGGAGCCTGGAGCTGGCTTCCTGGCAGCCACATGTGGCAGCTGTTCCATGTCAGGGCTTCAGAGATGGAGTAAAGGAGCAGCTTTCCTCTCAGTGAATTTATTTAAGCTGGTTAAGTCACATTAACGGAGCAAAGAAGCCTCCAACTTCTAAAACTTCAGCACTTGTAGATGAGTCCAGGATTGAACGTTTCCCATGGAAAAGGGCAGCTTCTCTTGCTCAAGTTCTCATATCAAATTCAAGTGCAATAGTTAGTGATGCACTCACAATAAAAGGGGCATCTGATGGTTTAGAACTACATTTATAAATGTTGGCTGGTGGTGGGGGTGATGGGGGACCAGTTGTTCACTGAGCCACTTAGTGAGAATCAAACTGTTCTTGAATTATAGTTGACAAGACGAATAGAGCCCAAGCTTTCCAGTTGGGATTGTGCTAAAAGATTTTTTTTGTACCTCTGCATGTTTTTGAATAGTGTCGCTATAAATGAAAGATAATTTTTTATTTAAAAACTTTCTATTCATAATGGTAAATGAACCTTTTTTGAAATAAGAGGTTTTATTTAGGATCTAGCAGTGTTCCTGTTATTTCCCCTTTATTTCAGTATAATAATATTTCAGTCCTGTTCCAAATGGTATCCATATGTTTCGGTAAAAAGTCACCTGTTGTATTTTTGTCTTTGTTAAAATAAATGTGAGCATTTTAACCTGTCAAGCTAGTCAAAGTAAATTTGAGGACATTTTACTTTAGGTTATCTCTGTTTTATGTTTCTGATACTGCTGTTTGGTTTGAGATTAGCACATTGATTTTTTGTTACATGTCATGTTTTTTAATACATCTGCATTGCTTGCAGAATACTGTTGTATTCTGTATATCATTGGCTTCAAAATAGGTGATACCAAAGTTAACCGGCAGAATTTTCAAGTGCCCGGAGTTTGCTAGTTAGCTTAGTTCTTTAATGTTATGCTTGTAGTGGCAGCTTTTCAGTTAAGTTACCCTTATGTAAAAGAAGGGTGACAGAAAATAATGATTTATCTGGATAACTTTTTAGTTGTGATGAGTAACTATCCTTTTTTTTTTTTAAGCTGTCGCCATAGGCATAACATTAAAGTACTATTAGAGTAGAATTAAGGAAGGTCCTACCTCCCATCACACTTAGATATATTTTAAAGCATATGCCTCTAAAAAATTGTATGTCTCATTTAAGTTTTCTTAAAATAAAGTTGAAATGAAACACAGTAAAATCATTTAAAAAAAACAACCCTCAAACAAACAATCTTCACCTACTCCGCTGTAAAGAGAGAGAAATTTGAGGGAGTAAATTTGACCAAATGAAAGGCACGTGTTGCTAGTATGGAGATTTTTTTTTTTAAACAAAGTCTACAATTTTAACTTTTCTGCTTCTCTCTGTGTGGTTATTATGCATGGTTTGTAAATAGGTGAAGATACTTGAAAGTAGAAATAATATTTAATGTGACAATAAGTAGTATGTATTTAATGGGTCTCTTTGTAATGCTTTTATTAAACTTTGTAATATTACATCACTGTAAAATGAAAACCTTTTCTAACTTAAACTTTCAACATTTGCAAAGAAAACTTTGTTTTGTTTTGCTAAGCTTCAAAACACAGGAGGAGCATAAGTTCATTACAAATTATTTTAAGCCATCTCTTCTTAAAAAACAAAGCAAAACTAAACCAAAAACTCTTTCTTGATATCTTAAAATATAAGGAAGCAGTTTTTTTTTAAGTATCTGTTTCTATATGACATGTTTGTTCAAGAGTTAAAAATGTGGTAAAGTTATAACGAGCTCAAATATGCTACTCTTCTGTTTTACAGAGTAGTGGCAGTAAAAATCTGTATTTTGTCCATGCCTATCAAATTCCTCGATCTTGTGCTATAAAAACAGGCAAACATCTGTTTGGATAAACATAAGAGGATGGGAGGAAAAATTGCTTTGTATTTTGTATTGCCTCTGTCAGGATCTAAGTTCAGAAGATAAAATTCAGTCTGGTTATCAAAATTTTAAAATTAGTCAGTTGTTCAATAATAATAACTTATCAGTAATTTTTCTTTCTATGTCAGAGGATTGACTGCATTTTGTTTTTACTAACATGTGGCAATCAAAAACAATACCTAATTGGATAATAACGATCTGAATTGGCAGGTGTCAAAGAAATAAAACATTATTTCTTTGACCTCTAATATAGCCATAGTAGTTTAGCTTACTTTTTTATAATGTTTATCCAAAGTTACCAATCCACTGTGAACTAATAGTCAGTTAAAAATTTAGATTTAAGTTCAAGCGCAAGAAAATAGAAATATGCTCTACAATACAGTTTCTTCAAAAATTTTGAGTGAAGAGATTTTTCATGTACTTCTGACAGCTATCTCTTGGTTTTATAGTTGCTAACCTAACTAAACAACTTATGAAAACAGAAATAATTTCTATTATTATTATTATTAAAAAGTCATATTAACAATCTGATGAGTGGTGCAAATAGATTAGTGCCTCCAGTATGAAACACACTTCCTTTAAATAAAACACCATGAGTATATTATAAAGGTTTGTATTGGATATTTTTTGAATAGATGCCAAAATCCTGGTAGAATAGTTAAAAATGTCTTCTGTTATACTGTTAGTATATGAAAGAGTAATATAACATAGTAATTTATTTTTAAATCACCCAAATATATTTTCAGAAAAATCACTTAGAAGTATCATTTTGCTTGCTTCCTACTATGTCACTTTAATTAACAAAATATATGTGTCCTCATAAATACCATACGCTGATTCCAAATAAAAACATGTGTTCCTCTTCTGTTAAACATGAGGCTTTCTAAAATGTGATTAAAATAAGGTTGCTTTATTACATGTGAAACTGTGTGTAAAAACTTGTGGATAGAATATTTTACAATATGTATTCTTGAAAATTTATGCAAGTGCTCTTTATATGTGATTTTGTAGATGTTAAAGTGCTTGTGAATTCTGATCTACTCTTAAAACACGTTAGTCTTACATCTATGACTGCAGAAGTACCACTTCACCGTAGAGAAATAGTAAGAATCTTGTCACAGCCACGTTCCTGTGTGCAATGTTTAACATAATTTTGAGAGTTCATTCAGAATGCAACATATTTATTTCATCTGACTCATCAGTACCATGATGATGATTCAGTCACCGACATTTCTCCCTTTTAGGGCCTGATCCTTCAGTTGCTGAGCGCTTGCCATTGTGAGTAGTATTACTGAAGTCAAATTGGACTACTTGCCGTAGTAAGTGCTACGTGCTGTACTTTTTACAGGATTGCATTTCAAGACTGCAATTTCTGTCTAACTATATAAGTTATTTCAAGAGTTGTGTTGTATAGAATTTATAAATTGATGGTGGTTTCAAAGAATTTTAAATAGTTTGTGTTTCTAGTCAGGTCAAATCTCTTATCACTAATACAAAGGGCCAAATCTTGCTTGTCTCACTCAGGAAACTAATTCTGTTGAAATTAGTGGTGTTTGCATGAGAAGGGTGTATACCGTTGGCCGTAATAATTAAAAATATATGTAATTAAAAATTCAATATAATTATTTGTATTCATGGACTGATCGCTCTAGATATAGATATGTATGTATTGTGTGTGTATGTATGTATGTATGTATACATATGTGGGTCTACTGGAAATTATATAGTCAAAATAATTTTAATCTCTAACTGTATGGTTCTAATAATCATAAGTGATGCCATAATTGGACTCATCAATATTAGAGTTCTCATTAGGATAGTTGCTTGAGGTCTCAAGTACAGAATAGAAAATAAGTGTGTTCCTGTAAATTCCATGACTAGATCAAAATTTCCAAACGCAGGTGTATAAAGTTAGGAAGCTGAATCCATAGTTAGGCACTTAGTCCTTGATTCAGGAAGTATCTGTGTTCACAAAAGCACTTACGTACCTGCTTAAATCCCATTGTAATACACAGGACTTAAGTATATGCTAACAGATAAATGTGCACTTAAGTGTTTTCCTGTATCAGAGCCTGAAAGAAGTGGACTGATTTTTCAGATTCGTTTTCAGAGCTTATGAGCACCCACAGCTTCTGTTGACTTCTCAAAAATGTGTCATACCTCAGCATGTCTTTATGCGCCTGCGTTTGAAAATTTGGTCATAATATGTTGATTACAAATGCACAAGTCGTATGGATGGGTTTATTTTTTAAAATCATGAAATATTCCTGCAGAAATGAGGGAAATTATATGGAAAGGGTTGGAGCTCAGAGAGTATAGTGTTCAACTGATCAGTTTGAATCAGTGTTGGGAGCAAAGTGGGGAGAACCAAGGCGTTTGATATTGATAATTTGTTAAACTTCAAAAAGGGCTTAATGCTTTAAGTTCCAGAAGTATTCAGTCTTTCCTTCTTTGGGTATGATATGTCTTGTATTTGGAGGAATAGTTTTATCTGGCAGCTCAAATCCGAAAGACAAAAAGATCTCTGGCCCAATACATTTCTTATGATTAAACATGCACCAGTAGAGACTTCAGTAGTTCATTTCACCTAGTTTAGCAGATTTTAATAATGTTACTGTACCCCTTGTGACTCTGGAAAAAATACCTTTTGGTTGAATCAGTCATGGCGTCCCTCTGTAAAACCTGCACAATGGACAATAGTTTTACAGGCCTTCACCTTTGCAGGAAGGAAATTTAGTTAAGGGGTAAATTACTCTCCTGAAATTCTTCCCATTTAATCTTTTGCAAATGCCTATAGTGAAGGCATTTCATTGCATTCTGCCCATGGCCCTATTTCCTGTTGGAGAAGGATAGATAAAGATGAGCCTTTCTTTTTCTCCCGTGTTGCTATGAACCCAGCAATCTACCAGTGCCATGCTGGGCTGGGAAAATGAATGAATACAATTAGTCCTTCAGGAGTCCTGGCCTTTACAGTCTTAGGGAGGGGCATACATATATACACATACATGAACATAAACACACAGAAGTGTCTTTAAAAGGGGGTGGTGCCGGGCAGAATAGCATAAATGTAACAACAACCAAGAAAAGAAAGGAAATATGAAAGTTTTTTTTAATTAATAAAGATGGCTAAACTCACAGGATGAACAGTTTGTTGTACAAATGGTTTCCCAGCCATCCTCTTCCAATAAAAAAAATTACAATTTCTTATTTGATTAAAAATAAAAAAATATTTGTAAGGTGTGTTTTTTTTTAGTTCTTGGCCTCCCCCACTACCCTACTTCTTTCACACATTGGTATTCCCTTAGTAGCAATGTATATAAACAAATGTAATATGAAACACATGAAATTACAGGCCTCTGCTTCAGAAAACAAACCACTCAGAATTCTCCGCATTTATTAAAATACAGTGCTACTGCTTTTTTCCTGAAATAATCCCACATTAGGAAGTATGCTGTACTGATTAAATATTAGGCTTTAATTAAAAGAGCACATAAATGGGAGGGTTGTGGGGAGTTCATGTTGCTATGAAGCAATAGTTCACGTTGGAGAAAACAATATTGAGAAGAAACCACTCTTGCCGTTTGAGAAACTATGAGTTGAGTGTAATTCCTCTTTGGTTAGCAATATGTGTCCTTTTGTTTTGGTTGACCGGTTAAGGATTTTATGTAAGAAGAAATGTCTTAAAATTGAAATGCAGAGAAGCTCAAGAATTTTTTTTCTTTTTCTAATCACTCCATGTCCCTCTCTCCAGTTCTGAGCACTGCTTTGAAAAAATGTCTTTGGTCTCATGATTAATCTAATCTTCTACTGTTTCTGAATGATGTATTCATTATTGAGAAGAGAGAATTCTGTTTTGTTTAAGTTTTTTCTTAACACTTCTGCTTAAAGATGTAGTCAGTCAGCAGCATCCTAACATAATTAAATGGACATGTTTAGTTTAAAACAGACATATTATTGAAACCGCTTTCTGGTGATTATTACAGCTATTGTGAGTAAACCCTAATGTAACGTACTTCAGCATAGTTGAATATAAAAATAAAAATCTTCATGTCTCAGAATTCTTCCTGATACTTTTGCTTTATTTCTGTTAACTGTACTCTCTACAGGATAGATTACAATAGTTGAGGCCATTTAAAATGGAATAGTATTCTTTAGTGTGCAGGGCTCTATATAGTTGAAACCCAGGTTTTTAAGGATCCTAAGATCTATTGCAAAATAGTGAAACCATATATTCCGGCACAATTTAAAAAAATTAAGAATCTATATTAAAATCAACCATTTGAAAAGAAAAGAGAGTATACACTATTTTACAGTGATCATGAGATTGGATTTCACTCAGGTAGAGTTCTATAGTTTCCAATAAAATAAAACAAACCTTTGTCTTAAGGAATATCCCTTATATATTTGACATTTGATAGGTAGATGAAAATGAACTGTCAATCCTTATTTTTCATTTAAGTTGAGAATAAAAATGGGTTTGACTAATTTATTTTTCTTCAATACTTGCTGCAAAATGTAGAGGAAATATTTGTAATTGATACCCATGTTCGGCTATCTGGTATTCTAGAGCTTTTCCATGATTTGTTCTAGTTAAATGAAGGAGCAATAAAATGCATTCCAGTGAGAGATCATCTAGTAGCTAAATGTGTGAACGTTCTACTAACTGACAAGGTATATACTTGAGTTGCCAATACCAATGTTTGATAGCAAGTTCTTCATGGTCGTCAGTTTTCATTTATAATCTTCAAGCCTGTTTGTTTTTTAGTTTCTATTGCAACTCCTTTGTAATCTGTTAGTATGAATGGGCAATGATTCTGGAATGTCAAAAACTTTCAATAAGGTGAAATCTATAAAAATAGTATTTACAGTAGAAGTGTGTTTTTTGTTGTTGTTTTTTTTTTACTTTTAAAAATTTCCTTTTCGATCATTAAGTGAATATATTTGTCTGGGAGACAATTGTGCAACAAAAAACACTTTGCTACATTATTATTGGTAGGTTGCTTGGCTAACTTTTTACTTTCATTTCAGTTACATCAAGTACTTTCCAAAGAGCCATTTTTGGTTGAGTTGAGCCTATTCAGCTCTTGAGGAGGGCAGTGAAATGGAAATGGAGAGTAGAGAAGGACTAAACCATTTGAGAGTCATTTGGTGAGATAAAAGCTGGACTGGGAGAAGCGTGAGGTTTCTACTTTTGTCTCCCTTCAATTTGCTAAAATGTTGCTAAATGCTGTGTTCTCTTTTATAGCAAATATCTGGCCTTTTTTCTTTTCAACATTAAAATTTCTGCGTCACGTGCTTTTGTATAAAACTCACTCACTGTGCCAGAATGAATCTTTACTTTGTAGCACAGACATTCGTTGTTCATTAGAAGAAAATAGTCTCTTTTCTCCTCAAACTTTTTTTTCCATTTCTTTGCTGTTGGGTGAATGCTTGCCAGCCACTGGCAAATCCACATTGCACTCAAGTGGTCCACCAGCACAAACTGTGCTGTGTACCTTAGCACTTCCCTAGTGGCTAGTAAGGAAACATTGCATTTTTGCTTTTTGCGTATTTTAAAGTAGTAATCCACATATTCAGATTCTTTGTTATGAAGAACCATACATGCATACTCCTCAGCCCCCACAGTCCCATTATATAATCTCATAGGGAACTATTAAGGGATATAATGCTTTTTTGATAATGTACATTTATTATACTGCGTGGTTTTGGTTTGTATTTTGTTTTGCTTAAAGTGTAATTTCCCTGCTGAGTATGTTTCTCCAGATATCAAGTTCTTATCTTTACCGTGGCATTGGGGTTCAGTAAATTCTAAACCACTTAATAAAAACAAAACTGTTCTATTTCTGATGAAATATTTGTGGCGCTGTGTAACCAAACATGTAGATTTTTGTTAGAATAAATTTTAAAATTGGCATCATCTTAGCTATCTGTTGATATGGTATAATCTTTACTGTGCCTATCCACTGTATTGGACTGGCAATATTGGTTAGCAATTGGATACGGGCTGCCAACAGCTTTACCAGCTCTGCCATTGTTTTTCTTTGAATTAATAAAATGGCTCCAAAGAACTTTAAAATTAAATAGACATTTTAATTAATTAAATAAACATATTTTGATTCACTCTACAGGTTTGTGACAGATGTTTTATAATAGTAAATATGCCCTATAATAGTGGGGGAGGGAGAAGGAACGGAGAAATGACATGCTTTAACAACGAACAGATAACTTGTTCCTTAACTGACCCCAACAAAGGCCTCGAAACAGCAGTGTTGCCGAAATATTTTTCCTCTGATTAGTTATGTGGTAAACACATAAAAAATCTTTATGTAGTTTATTTGCTGTTCCAAGCTTTTGAGGTTTCAATTTTTAACTTTCCTCCAAGTTATTAGTGTTTGTTAAACCTGTAATTGCAGCTACTGTTCTGCCTCTTGTACAAAAATACAACAGGAAGAGAAAGTAAATAAAAAGCATTTTTTCCTTATGACAACAGAAACTTGTAGTGCTTTAGTTAGCTCAGTTGGTGAGTTAGCGGGTTGGGTAATTTGGACATTTATTTTTTGCTTGCCCTTGATAGCATTAGAAGTTTGTCTTTCCCTGCAGTTTTATTGGTATCAGTGAGGTTTTCTTTGAGTTGTACTGTAAAGTTGCTGTTGAACAAAAACAAACAACAACAATAATTCAACTTAAAAGAACAGTAAATATGTTCATAGAAAGAGGAAATGTATTCTCCTGTGTTTAGCAAGTAGGTGTGGACAAAGTAGGAGCTTTCAATTCTACTTTCCCTCCTAGTGTTTCAGGAAAGAAGGGAATAAAGAGAGATGCTGGAATTTCAAAGTAGTGACCTTCTGACACTCTCACACAGCATGGTCATTGCACTGGCACAGAAAGTGCCTTAAGCTACCAGAATGGCAAACTGTTTTTTGAAGTCACTGATATGAGAGCCAGCTGAATGGGGGATGGCGACTCTGCAATTGACTCCACAGCTATTTGCAAATTCCCATTTTATTGCAAGATACTTTCACTTTTAAATGCCAAAACTTACCATTTAGGAATAATGTTGCTTTGTTCAGTTTAGCCAGGGATTTGTGACTGTTACATAAACTTACTACCATTTGGTCCAGAATTCTGTGGTCATTCTTCATAGAGAGCCGCTTCATAAAGTAATTTCGTTCATCTGGTGGTGGGGAGGGATGAAAAACAATGAAGGGAGGTTCATATCAACATTCTTCTGCAAGGAAAATCCTCATCCACGTTATTTAGTCACTAGAGCCTTTTTTAAAGATGGAGGCAGAGATTTGGAACAGGTAGCTAAGAACCAATTCAGGCCCCCCTCTTCAGATTACATGTGATTTCCTGGATACATAGTCTAGAAAAAGACCTAATATTTTACATGCTGCCCTCTTTCCCTTTTGTATTTGTTTACTGTTATTGCCTCAAAACACTTAACATCTTTTTATAGTTCTCTTAGGGCTTAGCTTATTAAAAATTAGTGATCCATCACTAAGAGGAGTACAGTACAAATAGCGGTGCTCCCATCAGAGTTTTTTTGCCAAATCTGAGGAAATACTAGGGATACGAAAGCTGCCGAAAAGTGTCTCCCAATTGCTAATTAATCAGGCCAAAAAAAAATAAAAAACACACCTCTCAGTGACAGAACTAGAGAAGCTGTCATAGTTGGCATTGGGACAATGTCCTGTAAATATTGAATAAAGCTATTTTTTAAAAAAAGTAAGGGGATGTGTTGTCCCTTTAATGGCTATCACAATATATATATTATTTTCTGAAAAACAATTTTTAAAATGTGAACTACAAATTTGAGTTGGTGGGAAATTTTGTTGTTGTTGTTCCTGATGTTGTCAATAGCTTGAGCTTTTTAAATAGCACATCACTTTTTTGAATGAACACATACTGTTTTCCCTATTGAGCATTCCCCAGTAATTTTAAGGTGGGGGTCATTTGAAGCTGTGTAGCACTAGAGTATGTGGTAATACAGTATAATATTAGTTTAAATTGTCAGTAAACAGTCACAGGGAAAATATATTTTAAAAGCCCACATTTTCAGTAATTTGGGCAATAGAATAGGGAAGAAAGACCTATTTTTGTGAATATCTGCTATCCAAAGCTGCCAATCACTTCTGGCACAGATCCCATCATAGTTGCTGTGCCTATAATTAAACGCCTGCCATTAGAGTATTTTTTCCATAACATTTACAATGGAAAAGGCAAGGGGTCCTTGCAGAGCTATGACTGTCAGGAGAACAATAAAAACTAATTACACACTCTACTGTCATCATTGTCAGCGCTGCTTTTAGGGGGAAAGAACATGGAAAGTGTGTGTCTAATAATATATAATGCATGTGCATGTATGTACGTGTGTGTGTGTATAGATATACACACTTGTCAATATAACTGAGTTTACCCAAGAGTTACAGTGTATTTATATATAAATAATTGTGTGTACAGATATACACAATTATATTTATCAATATACCTGAGTTTCCACAATAGCGTAAGTCTGTGTGTGTATAACACATATTGACACTGTTGGGGAAACTCAGTTCTATTGTGAGTGTATGTGTCTATATTTACAGATATAAACACATGCGTTATATATTTAGTGCCCACATATTAGCACTATTGGAAACTCAGTTATATTGAAGTGCCATTTACATGTATGTTCATAATTTCTGCCTTCAAAAGACTTGAATTCTTGGAGTATTTTTCCCCATCCAATTTGTGGCCAAGTCATTCATATTTTTTTTATATACACCTCTACCCCGATATAACGCTGTCCTCGGGAGCCAAAAAATCTTACCGTGTTATAGGTGAAACCGCGTTATATCGAACTTGCTTTGATCCGCCGGAGCGCGCAGCTCCGCCCCCCTGGAGCGCTGCTTTACTGCGTTATAGCCGAATTCGTGTTATATTGGGTCGTGTTATATCGGGGTAGAGGGATGTGTGTGTGTGTATGTATGTGTATATATATAGATTAGATAGATTAGATTCCTCTTGCAGTTCACCCACTTTTCCCTTTCTTTCTGTTGCACATGCTTTCTGTGAACTGAGCTTTCCAATAAAATTGCAGGAATCAGTGCTCTATTTGCATTTATTGAAAGGGTGCAAGTCATCTGTCCTATTGTAAATTTTAGATTTCAGGCTGGATAGTAAACTTGATCAAGCGTTTGAATGAATGCAGCCAGTTATTTTCAAATTACTCTGTATAGTCAGTTCTTTTTTTCTGCTTACAATATGGGGATATGGGCCATGTGCAGGGCCCTTTGTTTTCTGTTTTTATTTTGTTTTAAACATTTTCAGGAATTTATTGGTGGTTATTACAATGCTAAAAGAATAGGTAAAAATTTGGGCAAAAAATTAACTTCACAGTTTTCTGGGTAAATATCAGGGTTATTTTTGGAGGAATGGAAGTACAGAAAAAAGCAACAAATAGAGAATAGTAAGAGTGTTGAACGTAAAAGCGGTTTAGGCTGTGGTTTATTTAATGAACTGTTCATTAACAGTATGTACACACATGCACACGCATTGCCTTGCTTTAACAGATAACTTCACGTTTACACTGACTGTTTATTAACCTAAATACATACTATAAATGTAATGTATTGGATTTTCTTCACATAATCTGTTTTTTCATATACTTGAATGGTCCAAAATTTGGTTGAAAATCGGTAAAACCCCAAACAATAGTTTTGTAAAACCCAGGAATCTTTTGGTAAAAAGCGAAAGATTTTAGTTATCTGCAATGAAATTGACAGGCTATAGGGCTTTGGGATGTCTAACGCTGGTTTTGTCAAACATTTGCCCAATTCTGTTTAATATAAAAGTCTATTTTCAAATATAAGGATATAAACACAAATGAGGATAGAATTCAAATTTTATCAACATTTCAAGCAGTAAGTAAAGTCAAAGAGAGAGACAGCACATCATGCCACTTTTTTATTATTACTATTCCTTGCATAGCCACCAAAATGTAGACTATGCTTTACTGACTGACTAAGCTCAAGAATTCAAAAATGGTTGAGTAACGTTAGGCTCTTACTTTCTCATTTTTACCATATAATATAAAATAAATCAATTGGAATGTAAATATTATGCCTACATTTCAGTGTACAGTATATAGACCAGTATAAACAAATCATTGTCTGTATGAAATTTTAGTTTGTACTGACTTGGTTAGTGCTTTTTATGTAGCCTGTTATAAAACTAGGCAAATATCTAGATGAGTTGATGTACCCCCTGGAAGACCTCTGAGTACCCCCAGGGGTATGTGTACCCCTGGTTGAGAACCACCACCTTACACAATACAGACCAGTTTAGTACATAATAACTAGGGTGAATAAAGTCAGAAGTTTAAAAAGGTAAGACCATAATTAATCAGATATAGGAGTGCAAAAAGTGTAAAAGCAGATGAAATCTCCTCAAAATCATGCTGTATCATGATAGGTTACTCTTTCAAGACCACCTGGAACTCGTGAACACTTACTTGTGTGAATAAGATTATGTGGTGTCCTAACTTTGTGACCAGCTTGTTGTATTCCTTTGAGAAGTGGGTTTCTACTTCTGCAGTATAGCTCTAGCCATCAACTCTCCTTGCAGTATGAGCTCTGTATTAGATGATTCAGTCATCTCTCTTCCATTGCCTAGAATCTCAAACACTGAGTCCTGCACTGTAAGTTTAACTAAACTAGGGCTGAGGGGGGTAGGAGGGTGCAAATTTTAGAGATTGTCATTTAATATACTCTCATGTATTTGTTTTGTTGAATTTAGGTGGACTGGAAGATCCCTTGTGAGGTGTGATGTAATGGGGGAAAATGTAGGGGAGATTGAAATCTCAGGAAGTTGGGGTGTTGATAGAATTTTAAAAGACAAGACTTGGTGAAATAAGCCCATTTTACTTCTAACTACTCAGTAAGATAAAATAATTTGAAAACTAAGCTTCTATCTTATAAATTGATTCAGCCCTTCAGTTATGTGGAGTCCCATTTACTTCAGTGGGTCAAGGGGTCCATGTTAGCAGATCCCATTGTAGGATCAGGGCCCAAATAATGTTTTCATATGTATTCATACTTATACATATTTGTCTGAAAGCATCCAACATGTTTTTGAAAAATGTGTGCGTAACTTGGTTTTTCAGGTGAATTTCTTTGAATTTGGCAAAATATTCCATGGATTTCCAGTGGCATTATTCTGATCACTTCACAGGCTCCCTTTTAAAAGGATCCTATTATAGATTTATTAAGAAGTTAATTTCTGAAGCCATCTCCAAACAAAAATACCAGGAACATTTCTTGCACAGAGCATCATTTTGTAACACATTTAATAGCATAATTCTCATTTAAATCCATGAAGCATAAATCAGACAGTCTCTTATTAACTTGGCACAGAAGTTGTCTTGCAAATAGTGTCTTTGCTTTCATTAGCAAATGTACCAGAGGCAGATTGAGCATTTGTTTGAGAACCATAACGAGAATCTTTATTAAATAAAATAGTGGCATTATGTTAAATATTCTTAGTATAATCCAGGTGATGGGAAATCCATACGTGTCCTGGAGTGTCATTTTATGTATATTCGCATAGCAGGTAACGAGTGGCATTGGGGTAAAGGGAAGGAAAATAACTAGAGTGGGAGATCTGTTCTTTTCCTCCCCATTACTATTTCATGGCTACCTACCACTTGATAGCCATCAGCAAACTCTCTCTGCCTGAAACTTACAACATTTATTTGCCAAAAACGCTTAAGGATAGATTCTCTGCCCTAGTTTCTAGTCCCACGCAGGTTAGTTTTTTTTTAATGGTTTTGTGTTTTACAGTCTCTTTTCTATTTTACTTTAGCAGACCCTGTCACTGAGTGAACTGTATTTTATAGTTCAATATAAAATGGAATTCTAGCCTTTCATTTTCATATTAGCCATCTTGATTTACTGCTGCTATAATGGCCTTCTTTAGAATAAAACATTTGAAAGAGTTTCATAAGCACTTTATTTTAGGTGCTGGGTTTGGAGCTAATATAATTTTATTGATCAAAGTGTGTTTGCCTGTAGACTATAGCGTAACTTCTCTGGGTAAATCAGACCATTGTGCTCCTTAGCAGTGACATTGAGGCAGTACCCAATTAGGACTTTTGTTCTCGTATAGAAAGGAAGAAAGTCTGAATCTACTCTGTGTGTGTGTTTCCTATAAAGCAGGTGCTCTAGGTGCCTACAAGATTGTTGATTTTTAGATTAGAATCAGTATGAGGTAGGTTAAGGTCTTTGAACTTGTGTTTTCTTGCATATCAGAAAAGTTACGCCCTTAAGACAAACATGTCCTCTACATTCCACATGTTAATCAAAATGGCCAAGGACAAAGCTAGGTTTGGGAGGGTCTCAAGCCTTAACACACCTAGATCAAGGCAGAGTATCTGGATGAAAATTTTAAAATGGAATTAATATCTGGTAAGATGCTAGAGATTCATATTTTTCCTCATGGTTACTACTCGTAATGACATTGCACTTAAATGTGTCTGCATGAGCAACGTTTTCATGTTAGCAGTCAGGGGACAAAAGATCAAAATTGGGATCAAGTTCTTGGGCTGTACAAGCAGGCTATCTAATTTTGAAAAACATGTAGGTTAATGAATCAAAATTACTAATTTAAAAGAGGACGTTTTCTGCTCTAAGCACTTATATGGTCCACATCACAATTGTGCCAGATATTATTAAATATTTCTCAGTGAGGGACACATGTGGGGAAAATATATCCTGCCAATTCAAAAGGCACCTGAGTGGCATGAGGGATCCATAATCATGACAATAATATGGGGAAATGAAGATGAACCTTACTGTGCCCTGGGAGTATTAATCCATATTTAAGTGTTGTGGAGATGCTAATAAAATCAACATTTGGTATATACTGTAAGTACGTAATAGTAATATTTATCTGAAGAACCTATTGTGAAAGTCTGAACAGGTTGCATACTCACAGATGTGCTGACAAGATGCTACAGCTATTTGCATACAATTCCCATTGCATACATCCTACCAGTGAGGATTAAACACAGAAGGACTTGATTTTTATTTATAAAAGTTCAACTCTAAATACAGTGAAATAGTGTCTAGCTAGTAGTTCAGCTAGTTTTAGTAGTGTCAAAGTATTTCAGGAGTTAGGGCATGATTGAAAGAGTTCCTTAAAGAGATTTCCCATGCACCACTCTTATGCTTAATATTTCAGTTCTGGTGTTTTAAGTCCATTTTATTTTCCTATTCCATTGGTTTTCACTGCATGTTTTTATTCCTTTTTAAAACTATTTTCTTCCCAACTTTGATCTGTGGGAATTGTTTTAAGAATGATGTAACACTCCCTTAAAACTCTGTTTAGATTCAGAAACGGGAGAGTACAATATGAAAGGGTGGGGGAAGAGAAACTGTCCGTGAAGTGATTCCTGGATAAATGACTCCAGGTTTCTTTCTTGAAAACATCTAGTCTTGTTCCGTTCAGACTCTGCTTTGCAAAAGCAGTACACTCACAGCATCTTTCATTCACTCTGGAATCCCTCTCTGTCATAGCCATGCTTGTCTTTAGTCCGTAATCTGATTGCACTAATCCTTTGTAGCTTTTATTTTGTCCTTATAAGCATTGCTGTTTTACCTGTAAAATGGAAAAAAGGAAAGCAGCTTAGAATCCTTTCTATTCTCCATTTAAAAAAAATATCATAAAAGTGAAGCAGGAAGAGGGGGAATCTAAAAAACAAAACAAACTTCCCATCATTTAAAAAAAATAGTAGTGAACTGCTGTTGCATGCCCTTTAACCCCAGGGCTGTCATAAACTATAATTTTCAATATGTCTTGACACACCTGAAGTTTAAGCTGTAATTTTTCCTATTCTAAACTATGGCTTGTCAGAGTCTTTGGTTGAAAAGTATATGTAAACTGGGAAAATGTGAAAGCTACGTTTGGACAAGTCTCTAAGCATTTTAAAAAATACAGCTACCTATCAGTTTGAACAGGTAAATGGTGATCATTATGGCTCTGGTTATACCTAACCTTCATAATTTTTTTTAGTTCAGTAGAAGACAGTCATATTTTATTTGGTTTTTATTTTAATGATTTCCCTAAGGTACTGTACTAAGAAATCATTTTAGTGTAAATTTTTAAAAAAATTGGTCCCTAAGTTGTACCTACGAAATATATATGTGTGAAAAATGCTTACCTAAAGGTTGAAAATGTGTAACTGCCTACTTCTTGCCCATGTAAAACAAGTCACTTAATGTGTTTGCAGTGACAATTACTTCTGTGCACACAACCTAGGTCCTTAATGTCATAGCGGGGAAAAAATATTCTGTGTCCTTTTTCTAGTTCTGTTCTGCTAGCAAATTTCAGGTGTATTTTTAATTATAATTTCAAAACATCATCAAACAATATGTTTAGTCAGGCTAAAAGAAAATGGTACATTCATGATAATTTATCTTTAGTCACGCTATAGCCTAGGTGTTGCCGTTGCATAAAAAGAAGCAAGGTCTTTAGATAGCTGACAAGGTCAGTGTCCTTACATATGTGGTTAACTAGGGTCACTTTAAGTGGATTTGAATACTGTAGCTGTCTGATATGTGATTTTCAAACCCTTCTAATCAGCTTTAGGGGGAAGATGATTTTCCTAATTCTAAATTGCTAATTAGTCTTGAAACCTAAATTGTTTCATTGTTTAGAATCTTCTGCAACTTTATGGTCTTCCTCCTTCTCCTTTTCTCTTTGTTTGTTCCTTCTCTCGCCGTGATTATTTTCATGAAAAAGTGGTTTTGGTTGTGATCTGTTTACCTCCTCATTTCTTCCGTGTTAAAATAAAATCCTGCAGCCTCTTAGGGTTCCCCACTGGTGAGTTCTGCTTGGAAGGAGCTGTAAAACAGTGGTTCCAAACTGCAGTAAATATTGACTGGGTCTCTGAGCTGAGCCCTTCTCAAAGCCTGCTCTGATGACTTGAAAAGCTCCTATTGTTGCTCCTTAGTCAGCACTCCATAGCCAAGGCTAAAGTATGCATGTGTTAGAAAAAGAAGAAAGGCAGTGGGGGGGAAATTAAACAGGGAACGCTGCTGATCTCCTAACTGCTCAATGTGGAGGAACGGGAAACCTACAACAAAGAGGGCAAGAGCTTACTCTGGGTTACAGAAAACTTTGCAGAAGTGGAGTGCCAAACATTGGCTGCCCTCTCTCTGTAAGAGAAGTTAGATACATGTAGCTGCTTGGCTAACAGTTAGTTAACAATATGTGGCTAGGATTAGGTAAGGCTCTTAAGTGAAATCCTAAAACTGGTCCCTTCTGTCAGTCTCTGGTGGCTGCCCATGTTGTAGTTAAAGATTCCCTAATACATTTTGGAACAACTAGGTAATGAGCCTGGATTCTTGGCTAACAGTCGTTATCAGAACCTGAGAAAAAATGCAGTGTGTTAACTATTTGTGAGTGCTCAACTGCTCCCATGTTTAGCAGTGTCCAAGAGGTGTCTATCTCCTTACTGTAAAACATATTGAAAAGTATGAAAAAAAAGTATAAGTATGAAAGACACTGTATAAAAACAATTCTTTTTATTTCTGTTCTGAGAGAGCCGTTGTCTAAACTTATTACTGCATTGGTCCTTTCCTTAGGAAGCGACAGTGCATGACATTGCCTGCTCCTAAAAATGAGTTTGTAGTGTACTTTAGTTGTCTCCTACAGGACTATGGCAAGTGGAATCCTAATCTTTCGGAAGTGTATGTATGATGAATGGGAGTAAGCCTTTACTGTATCCTGTGAAAATTGTCTAATGATCTGCAAGTGTTCAATGTTATGCACTCATAAGTGCAGTGAATATGCAGAGTTGGTTATAGCTGATGAAAACAGTTTTCTAAATCCATGTTGTGCAATATAGTATTTCCCGGAATACATGGAATACATGGTTTTTAGATAAGTGTGGAAATAACACATGGTGTGCATTGCTGTGGGGGTACTTGGCCAACCTTCTGTTAAACCAGGAGTGTCAGTTAATCAGAGGCTGGCTAAACAGGATTGTAAAGTAATTCAGTATAGAATATTGATTAATGACTTTTTAAAAAAAAATTGAATATGATGGTTTTCAGATAAATTTTTATCCTAGCAAGCAGAGAGATTCATGCAAAACTCATATCAGTGACTGCAATAGTGTAAGAATACTCAACCACTATGCTGAAGATCTATGTCAAGTATCATTAGCTATTCTATGTTCACAAATAGTAGAATAATCAAGGCCTATGTAGAATTAGAAATGAGACAAAAAAGGGGCAGATTTGTTTTTTCCATAATGTATATTTTTTTCCTTTAAACCAATAATCTATAATCACATTTTTTGAGTGTGCCATAAATAGTAACTATCACTTGTATTTTTACCAACAGCTGGAAATTTTTATGTTTTAGTGAAAACCACATATATTGACTTATAAAAGTAAACATCCTTAGAATAATTTCTCATATGCTTCAGATGCAAAGTGACTTTCAATAAATACAGTATAAGGAAACCAAATAATTGGATTGGATCCAGACCAGTTTTTTTTTTTTTTTTTTAATTTTTATCATCAGTCTTACTTAGTCTGAATGCCCAAACTCCTGGCTTCTTGCTGGATACAATGACTACAGTGTTATGGTTGATATTTTATATGCAGAAAAGTAAAAAAATTCAGACTTATTGTTATCATAGCAACTGGTATTCGGCCCTCTTGAAAATACTATAAGTAATATTTTCTGTTTCCATATAATGGGTGTGTATTGGGGGTAATTTTTCTTCCTAATGTGCAGTATGCAAGTGGAGCCAAGTTAACGCTGCTATGAAATCCAAAAATTAGAATGTCCTGACTCTTGTCGGTAAAATCTCAAACATAATTTTTCTACTGGAATAGTTTGTGATTTTTTTTTTGGGGGGGGGGGGGGGGCAGGAATTTCTTGATTAAAAATAGTGTTTGTGACACATTTATTTCAACATTCTCATATCTACATGCCATCACATGTGAAAACATACTCTTCTCTTTATATATATAACCCTTGAAATAAATGGAGCTTTATTTCATTGAGCAGATATTTATTTACTGGTATATGCACACCCATGTTAATATTGGAATAACAACACTTGGAGCCTTATCCCGCACCATGGAAATCAATGGGACCTTTGACACTAATTTCAGCAGGAGCAGGATTTTGATGCATACATAAGGGCCCATCATGAGCCAAATAAAGTAAATTGTGCACCTGTTGCTGAATGGATAGGAGCAGGATTGGGCCCTCAAACTGGGCAGGGAACCCCCCCCCCCAATATATCGGCATACGTAATGTGGTGTTTTCACTTATATATTAATTTTTTTAATTCTCGTCTACTATTCAAACTAAGGCACATTCCTAACTGAGGACTACATACTTGTCAAATTTGAATATTCAAAATGAAACGATCAACTCGAAAATGAACTCTCTTCTATTTTAAAAAAAAAAAGTATTTGAAAAATACCTTAAAGCATAAGTGCATCTTTCTGACAGTTGGGTCACTCAGAAATGAGCAAATGAAATTGTAATAAATTATTACACCTGGCCTACCCCCGAGCTCCACCTTAAAAACACAACCACCACAAAAAAATCACACTCCTCTGACTGAGAAATTTCAGTGTAATAAGTAACTTCCTTAGATAGTTTGTATGTGCTTGAAAAAATGGCTCTATAATGAAAATGTCTCCAGTTCTATTACATTTGTTTGTCTGACAGATTCTTAATACATCCTTCTCCTTTGCTGCACAAGTTATATTCTTATCAGCCTCTCCAGCTTCCCATTTTTAAAAAGATACCAATTTAGAAAACAGATGTCTGTTGTTACCACATTACACTGTAATATATGTTTTGTTCAGTTTCCACTCTAATGTCCCAGTCCTGCAAACACTTATGCAAGTACTTAACTTTATTTGATCCTAAATTAGTATTTTTCCTAGAAGGTGCAATATAAATTTAAAGTTTGTTTGTGTATAATTGATATTTGTTTTTTCTTAGATGCTGTCACCCACCTTGTTGTCAACATTATTTATTTTTCCTCACCTTTTAATTAATAGAAATTTATAAGTAAGTAGTATCCCAAAGTTGAATGGATTTACCATAAACTTTGAAAAAAATTTCAGTGATTCCTTATTTTACAGGATTCATTGTAGTTTGAAAGAATTTCACAAGAACTGAAAAGTTAGATGAGCTGAACCTATCAAAGAAAACTTTTGTTTTAAATTAAGCTTTATAGACTGAGAGTCAACAGAGGAAAGAAATGAAATAATCTAAGCACTTATTAAACATGTTTGCATGAAGATTGTGCTAATGTATGCAGAGGCAGGTTACAATAGTGTTGAGTTACATAGCCTAATGCACCTGTTAACCATCTACTCATGCTTCACAGTGAAATAGACCTGCTTAAGGAGGAAGGGGGAAAAATCTCATTTATTTACTGACCCCAAACCCCATTTCCCTTAGCTGTTCCCAATTCAGATTCAACTTAATCAGTTTCCTGGTTGATTGGAACTGATTCAACACATTTCCTCTGGCACTGTGGGTTTTTAATGAACTGATTGAAATCACAGAGCACAATGAAGAATGGTTCTCCTAGAAGTTAGGGCTTATTCTCAACCAGCCATTGCTTCAAGTAGATTGATCAAGAAACACACACACCAGCCTAGCCATTGCAAACAGATGAATATATTCATGTTTGCCTGTGTGTTTGCATTCAGAAATTTGTTGAACACGTTTTTATACCTTTTCCTGTTTCTCACTTCCAGGTTATCTAATAGTTTAGTGACTCACTCTCTGACCCTGCTTTAGTTTTCCAGTGGCATTTGTTTCTTCTTTATGTGCTTTCTAGTTTTTTAAATACAAACATAAAGATAGGTGATTTTGTATTTTGAATGACCAAGGATGGATTTTATACATTAGTGCAAATGATAAAACATTATTATTATTATTTATTTATTATTATTCAGTTTTAAAGAACGGATAATTCGTGATCTAGGAATAGGAAGTGGAATAGAATACATAGCTGTGTAATACAATTTTAAATCCTAGAATGTGTGTTTAATTTGTGTTTAATTGATTCTTGGTTAGGATTACTAGAATTTGTACTACACTCGGTACAAGTCTGTGAGCACATACAAAATGTGTATGTGTGAACACGTTACATTTTTTAGAAAGGTGGTTGTGATGCACACCAACAAAAAACAAAGCAGTGCTTAGGAAAGTGTTCTTAAGTCAACCCATTATGTATTGCAGTGAATATGTTACATAATTTCACACATTTTTTGTAATTCTACAGTACTTTAAAGCACCTGGTCATGGATCTTTCACTTGATGCATTATAAGATTTCCTTTGAAGCTATTAAAATATATTCTATCTGTGCTGTGGAACCCTTATCATGCATATCTTTTGGTGAATTATGTCCATGTATATTCTTATGGTGCCTCTAATTGATGGGGGTTTAACCCAGTAGATTATGTTGGTTCAGAAGGATCTATTATAGAATGTAGTAGTGGGGATGAACTACAGATACTGAACTTCATAAATTATGGAGTGCTTGCAATCAGAATGTGAGAAGTCCTGTTGAAGTCAACGGATTTTATGGAACCCTTTATAATGAGAGGTCCAACTGAGTGCTAAAAAGCAAAATAGTTGCCCTAAGTGCACAGCAGTCTATCATCTCACATTAAATCAGTAAACTCTGTTTCAGCTCTGTCTCTTGCTGTACCAAATATCAGGCAAAATCCTAAAATTAGATCCATGTGGGTAAGCACTTCTTACTGTATAGTTCGCTGTATAGGTCAAAGTAGCTAAAAGCAGTGGGGTTCTGCTCAGGCATAGGAGTCTGCCTTAATGGATTTGATTGGAGGATCAGGATTATTTATATATATGGGGGGACAGTGTTCACCATATATGGGTGTTACTATTATTGGCCAAAAAAGTGAATCTATTCCAGTTCATAAAATTGTTTTGAGTACATCTAATAATTGCATTAGCCTATATACCCCTCTCTCTCTACTCACATACACACTTTTATTTATTTATATATATACACACACACACACACACTCATACACAAATACTAGAGAGAGAGAGAATATGTGTGAATGAGTAATATTTTACAAAGCCTGAAAAGGAGAGAGTTTGGCTGGTTTTATGTATGTTAGTTAAGAGATTACTATGCACAGGCTTAGAATACTTTTAAAGATTATTTAAAGATTATGACAAAAATTAAGGCCTGAGATCCAGACTGGTATGCATCATGTTATCCAGAGGTAGACTTTTAGGACCTAATTAAGGTTAAGGGTCCAATTAACATAAGTGGGTTTATCTTTGAAGCAGTGAAAGCCTCTTAACTTTAAAAAAGTATAGTGTCATTGTTTCTGATTTTATTACTGAAGAATTATTGACATCTCTTTATGCCTAGAAAACATTTTTTATATACCAGTGTATGAAATATTTTAAGGTATTGAACAAATTATTATGACAATATGTTTAGTTTCAATTTTTAGGATATGTTTTGTTGAACTGTACTGAAACATGACATTTCATAGCTGAAAGTCTTTGGTTACTTCAGCCTCTTCTCTCCTGATAGGTGTCCAGTAGTGCCTTTTCAACAGCTTGTCTAAATAATTGTTGAAATGAGAGAAAGCATTCACTTACTTGGTGAATTATAAAACACACACACAAAAATCCCTGAACTTTGGAAGGGTTAAAGCTTTTCATGAAGGTTAATAGAAAATAAAGAAGTGTAGCAATGTAGTGTTAGTCTGAGGAATTTGAGCCAAGGTGTCTATTTATCTCTAATGGAGGATGACAACGAAGGATTTAAGAAGTCATCCCACTTATTGTCTCCAACACAAAAACCTTCCGCCTTCATCTTTCAACTTGCTTCACCACTTCTGAAGGAGCCATGGGCAAACTGCTGAATTTTTATTAACCAGCTTAACCTAATGAGATGAAAAGACCTTTTCAGAAGAATGGTGAGAGACATACATACAGAAAACTGTTTTCGAATGCTTTTACATAAACAACATCTAGGAGTTTTCTTCATAGAGGCTGGGGGAAGACAAGTTTCAGTTCTGCTTCTGACTCTTTCATCTGGCCTTTCTCTCCCTCTTTCTTTCACCTAATTTTAGACTTTCTGTAACCATATGTTGAATGGTTGGTTGGTGTTTTTTTTTTTTTTTTTTAAGACCACTAAAAGGAAGACTTAGTGGGGGGAGGGGGGAATGGGCGGAAATACCTTTGGGAACTGAGGCAAGAAAGCCTAAGCTGATAAAACGTGACTCTTTTCTGATGGGGGGCCCTGTTTGGATAACTTGCCCTCTTCTAAATTCTTCTTCTCCCTTTCTGCACCCCCTCCTCCCTCTCCTTTTCTCTCTCTTGTCAAGCCCACTTCATAAACGGTAGCAGCTGGAGGTCTTTTTAGTGGCATTCAGGGATTACTGCCCTTCAGGATTTTAATAAGCCCCAATGCCTGAAATGCCTGTAAGGGTGCTCTCTGAGACAATTACCATTCAGGATGGGGATTGAGGACCCTTCAGCGGCCCAGATGGCCAGGGTTCTGTGCACAGGGAGATAGCATTCCAAGAACAACAGATCACTGGAGCAAAGAGGGTTTTGTTGTTGTTGGTTGAAATGGGGAGTGGGAGAGGGAGAAAGAGAAGGGAAGAAGGGGGTTTGCTCACCTTACAGCTAATCAGAGCAGAGTTTACTCATCCTCCTGTACGTAACTGGATTTAAAGCTGTAACCTCTTAAGAGCATCAATTTTAGGTTACACAGTCCTACGGTTGACTTGCACAGGACACTGTAAACTGTAAGGCAGCTGCGCTTCGTAGTTTAAAGGTACAGTACTCCTGATGATAAAGAAGTATAGCTAAGTATTCCTTTTGTTAGGACCATAATGAGGTGGCTACCCTTAATACTTAAATACTGAGAGTGAGTGGCAAAAGTTGTGGCGATAACAGATTTTTAGCTATGAGTGTTTGGAGGGGAAAGACTGGAAAATGCATTTTTTCCACAAAGGGCAAATTTCCAGTCAGGAAGAACTGACTGTTTCAATCTGCCTTTACCTAATGTACTGCATGGCTTCCAAAGGATAATTCAGAGCCCATGGGAGAGAAGTGGTTTGCTATCTCAGAGTCCTGTCATGCAGGGATTTCCCAGAGAGAATCTATTTTTAGCCCCTGGGCTGATATGAAATACGGGGGTGGTAGAAAGTTTGGAATTTGTTTGGGGTATCAAGACCCTCTGATTTGAGCAATGAAAGGGCTTCAGTGGTGACTTTGCTACAATCAAATCAGTTTGGTCTTACTGTTCCATACAATGGGTGGGGAGGAGTGGCTTACTAGCTGAACAGCTGTTCTCCATCTGTGTGGACAGACATTAATTTTTTAATCCTTGGATCCCCTGGTGGCAGAAAAATCCATTTGGGGCTCTTTAGATTAAGGTTAATATTTGCGGTACTGAGTTCAGATATACCATTTGCTGGCCACTTGTGTTTGATTTTTACAATGTATTCTTTATTCTTGTATATCAAACTTAATTATAAAAATAAATAAATAAAATAAATACAGTGCGTTATTACATCATGACAGAGCGAGTGAATTTGCCTTAATAAAAAGTGTACAGCTGGACTAAGCCTCATGGTTGAATAGTCTAGATCTGTGGCTCTCAAACTTTTTTTTTCACAGACCACTTGAAAATTGCTGAGCGTCTCAGAGGGACACTTAATGATCTTTCCAAATGTTGTTTGTACCATTAGCGCTTTGGATAAAAGCGCTATATAAAAAAAAGTAATAATAATAAACTTTTTTTGTTCTACAAATAAAAGCACACAACTCATTTTAATATCAGTAGTCTTATCTTTCTAATGTGATGGATGTGCCCTCTCTCCCTGGCCACGGCAGCCACAGAACTGAGGCTGGGAAGGAGGGCCGTCTCTCCCAGGCAGCCGCAGCCCTGGAGCTAGAAAAAGTCGCTTCTTTCTCTGGCCACCGCAGCCCTGCACATCCCAAATCCCACCCCCCCCTTTTCACCCCACTGCACCCTCCCACTTACCCCCTATTCCCCCCAAGGCCAGCACCTCACCTCACATGTGCTTCTTCTCCAGGGTCCAGGCACCTAATTAGTGGTGTGGCTCCACTAATTAGGTGGGTGGCCCTTCATTCTCTTGTGTGCGGACCAGAGTTTGACAACCTCTGGTCTAGATGGATGAGAATAATTCTGTAGGTATTGATTTAGAGGCTTTTGTCCTGTCTGCCGCCGCTCCCCTCCTCCGCCCAGTTAGTTGCGGCAAGCTAATTTGTTGAACTGCTAGAACTATCAAATACAATTTTTTTAAAAAAAATATCATTTTTTATTTGACTAGTGTCGTGGGAAATAAGTAAAAAATTGGTGACAGAGCAAATGAGGCATGTTTAAACAGCTATACTTCACAAGTGATTATTTTTAAAAATGGATACAGGAAGGCAAAAATGGTACCACTTTCCCCCCCCGACTCCTGAAGGTGTGGAGAAAGTTAAATTGTGAGGATAGGCCTTCTGTATTCAATACCCCCTGGCCCTTCGTCTCTCTTAAACTACCTGTACTGAGGATACTTATAAGGTGAAGAAATCATTTGTAATATGAACAAGACAGCAAGACAGTCAGTTCACCTGCAGCTAATGTTTCAGTAGCCTCTTTCAAACTGACAAGCTTGGCTGCTTGAATATGCTCCCCTTGTGAAGCTGGAAGATCAGGTTTGTTTTTCTTCTGCATTGCTTTCACAGGTCATTTCCCATAAGAATCCTGCCCCTTTGGCTTTATTAGGGAAATAAGTTAATAAACAGATAAATAAATCTCATAAATCAGGAAGGACCTAACCCACTAGTGGGTGTCAGTTGTTGATGTTTTGCTGACCTTGGTATGAATTGTAAAGTGGGCAGGCAATGTAAATCTTGCGGCAGTTTCTAAATGAATGCCGATATTGGGCGAAATCCTTGCTTGTATGAGTTGACTTGCTAAAGTCAGTGGGATGATTTATGTGAATAAGGTGAGTGGCATTTGGCTCACTGTATAGAAATAGTATCTCCTTACAGCTTATCTTTTCTCTCCATTCTCCAAGTTCAACTCTCGGGAGATTTAATATTTTAAAATAGAATAATTTTATAAAATATGGAAACTTAATTCTTGCCTGTTTTCACAATTGAATTGAGAATACCACAAAAATGTAGTAAGTACACGTGTACCCTGATATAACGTGACCCGATATAACACAAATTCTGATATAACGCGGTAAAGCAGTGCCCTGCGGGGGTGGCAGGTGAGGCTGCGCACTCCGGCGGATCAAAGCAAGTTCGATATAACGCGGTAAGATTTTTGGGCTCCCGAGGACAGCGTTATATCGAGGTAGAAGTGTATATACATTTAATGTTATATATAATGAAAACTATACAGTTCCCCACCCATGAAGTTCATTAATTTCAGTAGAGTTACGCTAGCATAAAACTCGGCTAATGTAGTAAAGTGGTGAATCAGGCCAGTGTTCATAGAGCATATGTAGAATTATATAAAATAAACATGATGTTACTGTGTGTGTGTGTGTGTGTGTGTGTGTAATTATGTATCTGTTTGTGACGGTGTAGTTCTTCTTTCTGATCACCATGATGTATCTCTTCAGGATGATTCTGCTTTCCCATACCTGTGAAGGATTCTAATTTATATTAAGGATGGTGCCTTTTCAAGGAGATTTCTGCTCTATTTCTGTAGACATTTATACCATGTGGATCACCATGATAGGTGAGCACCTCTGCGGTATCTAATTGCTGCTAAAGAAGGGGTGCACAAAAGAGATTATAGTGCATATCAGCGAGGAGAACTTGAGCCCAGTATCACAACCTTTATTCTCTCAGGAGCCTTTAGCCCTAAGTGGCATCTGTGGTTTAAGTTACAGAGAGAGACCGTGCCCCAACATTCCAGGTCTTGCCACATTCTGAAGGGTTTTTCCCCAGTTCCCATCCACTTCTAAGGGAAATATAATTTTAACTACATTGACTTAACACACACAATCCTTCCCTGCATTGTCCTCTGCAAAGAATTCTTTGTCCCTATCTGAGCCTGTAGCATTCTTCATTAATAAGTGAGACCTGAGAAATAGACCATGATCTTGGATGTTAACCTGTTTAAAATCACTGTTTTAAATGTATGGCTCTGGAGTTTTTATTCCTTATTTTCCCCCAACAGGATGTATCTGATTTTAGTCTCTTCACATTTTTTTCATTTCTGCATCAGTGAATTGAGTATGAGCTGTGATTTGCCTGATGCTGTGTACGACTGCCAGATGCTAGAAGGCTGATGGAGTCATGGAACAGCACTACAGTGCTTGTCATTCTAGATCTCTTGAATTGAGAGGACTTCTGTAACCTGATTAGACTCTTACTTTTTTTTTTTTTTAAAGCTATAGTCTCAAGCTACAATACTTACAGTTTCCTAGTTACTACTAATGGTTTTCATTATTTACTTTATACATTGTTGGTTACAAATGTTGCGGTGGTAGGGCGGAGAGGAGAAAATGATGAGCTCATTTGCTATAGTTGGATTGTTAACAAAAACCTAAACAGTCTGCACTATTACATGGTTGCATAAATCAGCCTTGGAAAATTTGCAATAGTTTTAAGGTCAGCTAGGTAAAATAAAAAAAATATATAAAGTGGCATGCAGATATTACTGTAATTCGTAGGTGGCATTTAGTAGAACATACTTATAAAACTGAACCAGCAATTTTGAATCTGCTCTAGTGGAACTAATGGTCTTGTATTCAAAGATAATTTATGTTAGAAACATGTAATTCCTTCAACTAATGCGCTACTAATTGTAGTATTATATTGTATAGGTGCTAAAATAATATTAGAGCTGTTTAATTTTAGAGACTTGCTTCAGAACTTCAAAAATATTTTTATTTCCCATTTGAGACAATTTTTACTAGGTTTACGTGTTTAGCCTTCTTCTAACACAGTAGCATGTTGCTGCTATCTACCTATCTCCCTGTTTGTCCATCCTCCCTCCAGGCTCATCACCATAGGATCATACAGCATGATGTGATACACTGGAAATTCATTGATGTCAGGCTTACGAGGATGACTTTCAATGAGATGGGCTGACATGTCAGCCTCTGTAAATATGGAAATCCATAAAAGTAATGATAAATGCATAACAGTATAGCAATTAAACTGGACTTGCGTTCAGAGCCCTCTACAAATAGGAAAGCTGTGAGGATTAGGTACTGTTCAGTAAGTGTTATGAGTTGAGAAACTGACGCATAGAGTTTTAAATGACATGTACAGGGCCACAGAGCTAGATTGGGTCAGAGTCTTCACTGGAAGACAATTCCCTGTACCCATTCCCAGCTCATGGTGCCAGACTACACATCTCTCTCTGCATGAATGATCAGTTGACTCTTAATCAGTGTTTTATTTACTCTGTGTCCCAGTCAGTAAACACCAATAAAAGCATTCGAAAGCATCTGCTCGTCATTTCCTAAAAACTTGCCATGACTCCCTGGCGCTTCTGATTTTGACAGATTATTAGTCTGTGAAGGAAAAGATAAAGCATTTCCTTGTATTAAATTTGAGCACGCTCTGTGCTTTGGGCTGAATGAAATATTAAAGGCTGTTTGCGATCTCACAGATGACTAGGGCAGGCAAACTTTCGCACGCACATGGGTGGGGGGGGGAGGGAAACGAGGTCGAGACATCTATAGGCAACAAGACATGCATAGGCAATTTGTTCATGTTTGGTGGTAATATTTCCCTCCGATGTGCTTTTGAAAGGAAAGGAAGTGATTAACACCAACGGCGCATGTTTTATATTATTATTTTAAATGTACTTAGGCCACCTACATTTGTTAAGCCTCTGATTTACCGCAGCTCCTGAACCCTTCAGTCTTCAGAAGACTATAATAAATTCTGTGAATAACAGGATCTAGTTTACAGGAAAGTGTGCATAAAGTATAATAAACATACAGAAAATCTCATATAAAGGATGATGGGGAGAGGAAAATTTTTGCAGCATTGGCTAATCCTTCTAATATTATATAATAATACAGAAGTGGTAATTGTCCTGTAGAGATTTTGTCCAGTACAATCCTTCTTGATTAAAATTACCTTGAGCATTGGCTCACTGCTGAGAACTTTCATCCCATGGATGGCTGGTTTTACAAGTTTGGCCTTATCTGTCAGTCTGTCTATGTGGAACTGAATGGAAATGCATCTATATTACTTAATGAGAAACTTTGTCTTAAGTGTAGTGAATCCTCTCACTATGAGGCTGTCGGTTACCTAACGCTTAAAATCCATGATAATTACCATGTCTATAAAATGCCCCTCATTACAGCACATAAAATGCTTGGCTTCAGAGAACCGCTTTGTGGAGATGGTTGCAGTGCGCCAGTCTGCATAAAATAAAACTCCTGGGTTTAAAAAATAGAAAAAAGCATTGCACTTTGTTTCATTTGCGCATCATTCAGTAAAAGATATCTCCAAATTCTCTGGCTTTGGTCTGGTAGTGACTTAAAGCATGTGCTGTTCATCAGCAAGGCACTAATGGAGGGCAAAGTGACACTCATAGAGGCCTGTAGGCCCCACTACAATAAAAGCTATGGCTCTGGGTTAGCACTGTTCACAAGGGATTAAGCGAGGCTGTCCTCAGTAGATCAATACTGGAAAAATACAAAGTAAGAACCTAGTAACCTGCCAAAGAAGTTGCATTGAAGTGTTCATATAACAATAAAGGTGCAAATTCCCCTTTTATTTGAAGGGAACTTAGCAAAGATGCACCTAACATGAAGAAATACAAAAACGCTTTTACTCAATTACAAATGGTTAGCTCAAAGCAAATAATGAAATCATGTCAGAAAATAACGGAGTGATTAGTTATTGACTTTGGCCACATCGATTTGCTGAGTCATATGGATGCTATTAAGTAGGTATGCTGTTTTAAGCAACTACTTCCCCATCTTCTCTACATCCTCTATAATTTGACATGGCTAAATCCCAACACATTAATATTTCCAAACTTGAAAAAATGACATTTATGAATGCAATGTTTCCTTATTTCTTAATCCTGTCCCCCTCTAATATTTTGGAGTATTTCTGTGTGTTGCAATCGCATCTCAGCTAGAAACAGTATTGACTTGAATTATGCGCTGCTTGTTCAAAACTAATTTTCTGAAGTGTGGACTAGCAAGTGGAAACATTCCATGTGTCCTCTATCGCTGTGTCAAATTATTAGTGAATTTTCAAAGCAAACAAAAAATGTAATTTAGATCCATTCATGTTTACTACACTTCATTTTGAAGATCCTCTCCTTTTAGGTCACTGTGAGCTGGACCTATCACACTTTAAAAAAAAACCAATAAACTATAAACTGCTGTTGTTAGAAATGCTGAATCATGAAACTGATGTTAGAGAAAACTGTGTGTATACTTAAACTAATCCAGTGCTGTTTTGAACTTGTTCCTCTGCTGTTTTTGTCTGAGCAAAGCCCTCATTTTAAGTCTTTGTCATGCATTTGAAAGGTTGGTGTTGCACATTTGATTCTTGGCAGGTTGTGAGCTTGTTTTGAATCACATATTAAAACCAAAATGAAAGCTGTTTGGAGCAGAGATTGGAAAATGTCACATTTTACATCATGTCTAAATGGCAGCAGACGTACTGGAGTGGAGAGGAAGGAAATGAACTTACTGTCATTAAAGTACCAAATAATATTTTCCAGTATATTGTTCTTTAAAGAAGATTCTGTCCCCCATTAAGTAGCCAGAGAATGCTTTTTGTGGCTATTTTTTAAAACGTTAACATCTAATGTTCTGTCTGAAGACCCCTTTTTCCCTTTCCTTCGAGTAAGCAGTAGAGGAGGGAGCCTAAGAAGCTCAGAGTTAAGCAGAGACTTCCAACTTCTCTCGTGTATAGATCTTTGAAACTCGCAAACTATTCCAGCATTAGTGATGCTAATATATTTTTTTCTAATTAAAAATATTTTTTTTTACAGCTCTCCTTTCCCTCCCCTCTTCATATTTTCTCAAGTCGTGGAATGGCAAGAGCCTTAAAGGCTAAAGTATGCAGCAGCCCTCCCCATCAGCAAACTGGGGAGTTGTCAGTACATTAAGAAGCTGAGCCTTCTCTAGCAGTATGTTACATTTTGCCAGCCTCATATCACTAGTAAAAGGAACATGGCACGCAGGTGTTTAAATTATTTACACTCATAATAGGCCTTTATGTTACATTGCCGAGCCAGCCTCTGTTATTCTAGTGCATAATTGATGGTGCTCAGAAGTGGAAAAGTTAGAAAAGCGGAAGTAATGTGATGCGAAAGTGCAGTGAGGCAGCTCCAGCTGGCACAGCCTATCGGGACTGAGCAGTATGAGGCAGAACAGGATGGCGTGCACACGCCCACCAAGGAGAAGACATCAGAAGTAACCAGTCTTGACTTGGCATGTTGTCAGGAGTTTTATTTAGGAGTTGAGTGGGGAAAGGAGTCAGCACTTCAGATTTCTTCAGCCAACTCACGTGACTAACAGAGAGCTAAAAAGTTGTAAAGGTTTGTCACAAAACATCTTCATGAAGCTTTCAAAGAAATTGGAGATCAGTATTCCCAGACAAGGCCAGTTTATAGTGAGACTTAGCAAGCTTTTTGGATGGATTGATGACTGGTACAAATGCACTTTATGGCAAAAGGGACTTTAATCCCCTACTACTTTTGCTACTGGGAATCCAATAACAGGAACATTTTATAAAGAGACTTGGAAACAGGGCTAAAAACTGTTAAAAGTTTTGACCATTTTATGTTACACAAGAATTTTGTCATAATAAAATCCAAATACTTCAAATTTTAGGATCATCCTTTGTAACATTTTTGGCGTCTTGGATGAAAATACAGTATAGAACACATGGAAGAGTAATTAAGTTAGCTGGAATTATTACGTGAAGTAGTATTTAGAAAGAGCTTGCATGCATGGAGTTCAGAAGATGTCACTTTTGTGCATAAATAAAATACTTGTAATGCCCTGTTTGGAAATTAACCTGGGAATCGTTCCTAAAGAATGCATCCCATTTAGATGGATAGAAGTCATTTTAAATTTTATTTTATTTATAAGAAAGAATCAGCAACTTTATTTTGCTGCCTACTTTATATAGGTTGTATGTGAGTCTTGTATGATGATGCACCTTGCATCCTGATGGTGCCTATTTAGAAAATAAGGTTGCTTTCCCCAATAAGAACTGAAATAGGCTTTTCCTTAAATAAATAAATGGTTGTCATTTTGGGCCAGACTTGCATCTATTGACATCATTAGAAGTTTTGCACTAACTTCAATGGGTGCAGGAGCAGGCTCTTTGCTTCCAGTTCTTATGCATGAACGTCCTAAAGGGCAGAAAATAGCAGTGCTTGTGGGCAGGTTGAGATCCTGGGGAAAATGTAGGGATGAAACAGTCTTGTGTGTCTAATTTTTTTTCTCCTTGTTCCTTTAGAGCTGGCCAGAGACAATAACAGGAGGTTAGGGCAGGCAGTTGAGGAAATGTGATGCGGATGATTATTTTCAGTCTCCAGGTTTTTAGCACTGGAATTCTTTCTTCAGTAGCAATATTTGTCCTTAAAACAAATGAGTGTTTAGCTATTTACAGTAGCTGAAGGTAAAACTCCTTCATAATTGACAGTGAATAGTGCTAATGAATTGGACTTTCTCAACTCTTGTGAAAACAAGTGTTGAAGCTTGTATAAATACTACTGATGTAATTGAAATGGAGATACTGTAATGTGGGACACACAATGGAAGTAATGAAACATTCCATGTTTATTTTTTGTTTCTAGTAGAAACTGATTAATTTCTATGAATTGGGGCGTTTGGACCCAAACACAATGGTTTAATGCACTTTAACTAAATATGTATTCTTATTCTAACAAACACCCAGTGTTGTTTGTGTGCATGTTGTAAATGACCACACTCTAGTTAACTAAACCTCTGCTGGTATTACCTTCATACAGAGGTAGTGCTAAATACAGGCATTTGCATGCTAAACACTCCCTCTGTGACAATTCTTTAGTGATAAAGTGGCTAATAACTTTTATTATTATTTCTATGCGGAGAAAATGAATGTTTCATTCCTATTCATTGGGAAGAATAGTACAGAGGTCCCAAATCAATTCATACCCGTGCTTTAATAACCCTACCTCATTAACATTTCCTATATTAATTCTGCCAATGAAAGAAACAAACAAATAAGAAAAGAAAAAAGAAATAAAGGAAATCATACAAAGATTATTATGACAATAAAAATGACAAAAAAGGTATGAAATGATATCTCATAGAGGAAAAGGCAGTCTCGTAACGTTTAATGAAGCAACACAAATCCTTACCACTCCTTTGGTGCTGGTACTATAAAATATCCTAATAAGCTATAAAGAAAGGAGCCTACATTCTGTTGAAAATAATGACTGTTGCAAAGTCACATGCCACAACGTTAAGAAGACAAAAACAGAGAGAAAAGTAGACCGTGAAAGGAAGAAAACCTCAAACGGCTTTTTCACAGTGCTACAGCTATCAAGCTCTCTCTATGGAAGTGCTGTTAAGAATAAGTGCTGTTAAAATATATTTAGAAAGGACTTATTTTTTTTTTAAAAAACTACACTTTTAATTATTTTTTCTTATTTATTTTTATTTTTCCTATTTCTGTCTCTTAAAATGAGGACCCATCATTTAAAAAACTTAAAAACAAAATGTATATTTTACATATTGTCTTGCAATACAAACAGAGGAAACCTAGGAATTTCAATGGTTAGGCTGAGACTTCACTCAGGATGTTGCACAAAAAAGAGGACTAAAGGCTCACTGTTGTGAATTAAGAGCAGGGGCCTAATTCTCCACTCTCTTGCGCCTTGTCAAATTCTGTTGCAAAACATTTAAAAAAAAATACAAACTATTTTGATATCATTTTATACCCACGTTGCACAGGTGTAAATGACTCAAGGTTTAAGGCAGCAGAGAATGGAATGTCAGTTTTAGCTTTAAAACTTGCTTCAGGGAGGTTTTGCTATTTAGGTGTTATTTATCCAAATAAATACTGACTCAATGCTGTTACAGTGCATTATGTACTGTATCTTATTGAATTATAATATATGGAATGCCATAATATTAGTACAGATCTGTATATAATGAAGAATTGTGAAAATAGGGTTCTGTGATTTATGCTGTAACACTTTCAGATATTACCTACTAAGGTATTAATTTCTGGTTTGTGTGTGTGCAAGGTTTTAGTGTGTGGGTTAGAGCAGAAGACTTCAGGACTTCTTGGTTCTTTTCCCTTTCCTGACACTTCTTCACCAGGTAACCTTGGGCAAGTTATTCAGGGTATGTCTGCATTTAAACCGCTACAGTAGCACAGCTGCAGTGCTGCAACTGCTTTGCTCTAGTGCTTCAGTGTAGACGCTATGTACATCAACAGGAGGGGTTCTCCCATTGGCATAGGTAATCCACCTCCCTGAGAGGCCGCAGTTAGGAAGAGAGAAGAATTCTGCCTCTGTCTATGCAGGGGGTTAGGTCGGCATAGCTAAATCTCAGAAGTGTGGATTTTTCACACTCCTGAGAGACCTATCTATACCAATGTTAGCTCCCAGTGTAGACCAGCCCTCAGTTTCTCTGTGGCGTGGTTAACCTACCAGTACAACAGGAGTGTTTGTAAACTGCTTTGAGATACTTGGATGAAAGGTGGATTCCTGCTTAAGAAGCCCCAAACCAACAAAATTTTGCTTCTGATTCTGCAGTCTTTGTCCAGGTAAAAATCCCATGAAGTTCAATGGCAGTATTGCATGCATAAGAATGTGGGGCCCTTCCTTTTGGAAATATGAATTTCAGCTGAACAGTAACTTTTTATTCTTCCAGTTATAGACATATGAAAAAATCATTTAAGTTGAACCACAGAAACCTGTGTAGAGTTTGACTGAAATCTACAAAAACAGCCCAAAACTTCATCTGACGCTTGTTTCACTGTGCTTAATTTTTGCAATCCTCTCCAGGCAGGAAATGATTTTATTTGTGTTGCGGTACTTCAAGAGGGTGAGAAAGGAATTGAGTTTTTGACCTGAACTCTGAATTTTTCCTTGCTTTTGTGGGATTTAAAGTCAGACCTCTTAACTTTATGTATTAAAACCAGAAGAAACTATATACATATTATGCCTGTTGTGTCAAAATCTGCCATTCTTATGTTAAAGAAGGAGGCCATGTTTAATGGCTAAAGCATAGGATAGAACGTTCAGAAATCAAGCTATTCCTAGTTATGTCACAGACTTGCTTCGTGACCTTGGGTAAGTCACACAAATACTTGACACCATGCAAGGCAATCTATTTGTGACTCAGGGCCGGCTCTAGGCACCAGCAAACCAAGCATGTGCTTGGGGCAGCACATTTTCAAGGGCAGCATTCTGGCCATTTTTTTTTTTTTTTGCTTCCGGCGGCAAAAGCCTAGAGCCGGCCCCGGCAGCAGCAGCGTGTCATGCGCGGGGGCGCCCTGGGGCCGCTGCAGTTCGCGCCACGGGGGAGCAGCGCCCACACCTTGTGGCTGGGCCGGGCAGGCTTCGAGCGGGGGACACTCAGGCTGGGGGACACCCCACGGGGCACACGGAGCCGCCTGCAGGTGTTGCAGGGTGGCCGCCTCCCAGTGCTGCAGCCGGGGCTGGGCGAAGCGGCCCAAGCCGCCCAGGGACTGTGGCAGGGCGGCCAGAAGCAGCAGCAGCAGCGGGGCCATAGAGGGCGGGGTGCTGTCGTGCGGGGCCTGCGTCCCGCTCTCCGGGGCTCCGCTGCCTCTGGGGCTACCCTGCCCCGGCTCCTCAGCCCTCTGCCGGGGTGGTCCCCCGGCTCTGCCCTCCCGGGTCCCGGCCGGTCCTGGAGGCGGGAGCCCTGGATGGAGGGACCCTGGGCTGAGGCGCGGCCTGGGAGCCCCGCTGCTTACCCTGACCCTGCCAGCGCCAGACCGGCTGGAGGTGAGGGGGGAGCGGGCAGAGTCATCACTGGTGGGGGGGAGCCCAGGGCTGGGGCGGCAGGGGGTGGGGGGGGGGGAAGAGAGAGCCCAGGGCTGGGGTGGCAGGAGGTGTGGGTGGGAGGAGGGAAGAGAGAGCCCAGGGCTGGGGTGGGGGGCAGCCAAAAATTTTTTTGCTTGGGGCGGCAAAAAACATAGAGCCGGCCCTGTTGCGACTGTTTCCTTTTTTTGTAAAATGGAGATAATATGACTTGCCTAACTCACAAGGGTGCTGAGTCTTAATTCACTAATGTTTATAAAGTGCTTTGAGATAGGCAGATGGAAGTTGCTACATAGAAGTGTAAAGTATTATTGATTTATAATTAATGAAGGGAAAAAAGGGATCTCAGTCAGGATGTATCAATACTGAAGTGTGCTTGGCATGATCTTTCACTCACGTTAAAACAAAGATTATTGCAAGTGATGTCCATGGAATAGTGTTATGCATTCACTGTAACCATAATTTTCAAAATATGTTGATTAAAGGAAACCAAATGTTATGAAATAAGATGAGTGCCTCCCTTTTTGCTATATATTTCTCATAGTTAAGCTATGTGGTCATTTTTAATCTTTGAAATTAAAGCTATTGCTCAATAAAGAGCAGGATGCTAATTAAAGCTCCATTTTGGAAGCTCTTCCATTCATATATTGCTCGTTTCAATGGCAATTTTGCATATGGAAGGACAGCAATAATCCTGTAATACTTTGCAGTAACTAAGTGTTAATTAATGCTCAATTACAGTGGAATTTTTCTAGAACTAGATCTTTAATTGACCCCAAATCATGAAGTTTGTTGTATTTAATGTTTCATGACTGAATGTGAAAGGCCTTAATGTGAGTGAATATTGTGAAATCTACCATCTTTGTATCAAAACCTCTTGCTCTGCAGAAGAGCTTGCGCTGGAGGCATGTGTTGGGAGAGATTTTGTTTTTTTAAATTTTTTAAAAAGAGGAAGCTCTGGAGACATTCGTAGGAGGCTAATGAATATACTATCTAAAGGATGACTGTCAAGTACATGAGACCTTGTGGTGCCGTGCCCAGATGGGCCTGCGACAGGAAGCTCAAACCACTCATCTATCATAATGAATTAGAAGGCACTTACCTATATTTCTGAGATGGTATCTCCATCTCCCAGTTGCCATTCAACTCTTCTGACTCACTCGAGCATCAAATCTTTCCGTGATCACAGGACTTGCCCTCTGTACGCTATCAGTGCAGAGAGAGAGCACTGCTGGTATGGAAAAAAATTTAACCCGGTATTACCCATCCCGAAATGAGCCAGCTCATAGAACAGGAGATGGGAGATTTCAAGAATGATGGTTCACTTCATTTTGTTCAATAATTTGTTATTTTCTTTTCATCTTCAGAGTTGTATCCGGTCTTAAATTTTTAGTAAATACGATCTGCTGTACTGTTTGATTTAATCACCTATTAGGTGTTTCAGTGTAAATACTAGTTATTATGTACACAATGCCATAAATGTCCAGATATCTAAAGATGTTTCATTTCTAAAACAAAAAAGTTAGGGAAGGATGTTTCTAGGTCTAGGTTTGAATATATAAACAAATTGCCAGCCACCTGCTTTGTTGCCTTTATATTTACTCTGCCATGTCTATCATAAAAGCATTGTAAAAGCTGATACCTCAGAAATGTATTTGCACAGATAACAGGACATATTTATCACATTACATGTGTTTACTTGACCTAATTTTTTGTCACTACACACTTGTCCTTTGTGTTCAACTGTATAGTTCTGTGCATAATTCTGTCTAGGTGAAGGTGTCTTATGGAGAAAGAGAGGATAGCTTAAAAAAGTGGCAGCCATGCAGATGATTTTTAGGGAATTGGACATTTGTATGTTCAGAAAAACTTCATGACATTTTCCTGAATCCTTACGGGTTTTATTTTATGAATGTTGTGCCATTGAAAAGGAACAGAAATAGCTGGACACCGAAATATACATAATATAAATATATATCATTATTATCTGCGGAACACTACAAAGCAGATTCAGGGAGTTGGTGCTTTCCAGTATTTAGCTTATCTTTTTCTGGTGGAGAAGGAAGAATTAGTGCATCCTTCAGGGACACAAAGGATTTTTCTGCCAGAGTAATTTATAGCATTGACTAAGTATTTTTCATAGCTGCCAAGTGCTCTTTTTTATGTTTTTGGAAGTAATAAGGCAGGATTACAAACTATAAATTATTATAGTGGTCATTGCTCACTGGGTTGCCCACCCATTCACGCTGCATAGTACTTTATGGAAAGTTATGTTTAATGTCACTTAATGAGTACTTAGGACCGAGTGCTCTCAAACGCTTTGATGGGCTGTTAAATTTACAAATGTCCTGCAGCTATAAATTACCATTAAAGATTAGCAGAAAGAGACAGAGTGCATTGCCATATATTTCACTGATTTACTTAACTGGAAGGTTCTTCTCCCAGAACTGGAAATCCACAAATGAAGGGAGAGGATTTATCAACCATCTGTGGTGACTCCTGTTTATATGTTAGAATGTTACTTCCCCATTTTTTGGTGAATTTTGGCATGAGTCTCTAATTGGGGGGATTTTTCTGAGGAAGCATTTAAAAAAATTATTGAAATTGTTACAAACAAGCAAATTAGAGTAACTATCATTTCTATAACTAATAGTACTACCCAATCAGGGTAGTCTATAGGCGGGCCGCGGGTCAAATCCAGAGCACCAAACGCTTTTGAACAGGCCCCAAAATCTTTTTTTATTTACTTAATATCATTATTGTTGTTTTTTTATTATCTTCTCTGGAGTCTGGACCTTTACTGTACCTTTACCAAGAAATTTGGACCTTGACAAAAATAGACTACCCCTGTACCCAATCTTAAGAGTAGATAAGAATAACTTTTATCACAGGCATAAAAAGAGGCAATGACTCTTATTCTCAGTAGTTATTTACTGTTTCTCCTAAATAAATAACGGTATTAACCAACACAAACTAAGAGATCAATCCTGCAAAATATCTACTTAATCATATAGTCCTTACACAGGGACTTCACTAAGATTTACTACTCATGTGAGGAAGGGTTGCTTAGGTGAATAAGGGTGTGCTGGGTTGGGCCCAGGCACTTGTAGCTCAAGCAGTGGTTTGCAGCTAGGGTTTTAGGGGTCAATTTCTGGTGAAATGTAGTCTCCCATCTCTTTTGGAACAAAGATGTGTATTTTTCCACATGTAAAAGAGAGTTGAGAAAGTGCAGATGACTTGGGTAGAAGATGAAAGTAGGAAAAAGAGATGCATTGATTTAATTTAGGCTCCAAATTGTACATTTTTTTTTTTTTTTTAAACCGTTTAGGGCAAATTATTCCCTGATTTATACTCTTGGTTTTCAGATGAGTTATACTGCATATCAGTTAAGGATTTGGCCTCTTAGGATATTTTTACCACCTCCATTGCTCTTGTTCTCCCCACTCCCCTTGCAAAAGACTCTTTCCTTTCCACTTGTTTTAATAACTGCACAAAATTTTGGAAAATTGATTGCTACCAAATTTGTACTGAATGAAAAGTGCGTATGGGCAACTTAAGTAAGGAGTAGCAAGAGTATGCTCCTGTATTTATGTCAGATGATAACTGAAGACTGTTAGGATATAGATATTCAGGCCTGTCTGCAAAGGCCTACACTTTAAGAATTTAGGTGTATTTTTATCACTTAGCTAGTTATAGAGGTATAAAAGAAAGAATCAAAATCACTGTCTGCCGGTGTAAGGGCCTTTTCTCACTGTCTGCCGGTGTAAGGCCCTGTTCTTAGGCTAAGTAAGGCCTTTGGCTAAGCAGCAGAGGCAGCCATAAGCTGGAAACTAAACGGTCACATCCTTACATTTCAAACTAGTCACATTGAAATAAGGCAATCTGGGGCTGTTAGAAAGGTGATTCGATCTATCACCTCCAGAGAAAAGAAAGAGCCTAAAAGATTTAAAGAAAACTTAGTTTAATAGCATTCTGTCTGGCAAGAACTTAGAATACAGAAATAAGGATTTTATACCCCAACTATTGATAAGTATTACTGTAGTTTCTACTTTCCTATTGTTTGTCTGTATAATCTCTGTCTGGTTTTGTAATTGTTTCTGTCTGCTGTATAATTAATTTTGTTGGGCGTAAACCAATTAAGGTGGTGGAATATAATTGGTTAAATAATCATGTTACAATATGTTAGGATTGGTTAGTTAAATTTCAGTAAAATAATTGGTTAAGGTATAGCTAAGCAGAACTCAAGTTTTACTATATAGTTTGCAGTCAATCAGGAAGTAAGGGGGGAATGGGAACAGGGAATAGGGTTGGGGGAATTGGAATCCTGTTTCACTAAGGGGGGGGGGGGTATGGAAACAGGGAATGGGAACAGGGACACAGGCAAGGCTCTGTGGCTTCAGAGCTGGGAAGGAGGACAGTGAGAATGGAAACTGGAATCATGCTTTCTGGAAGTTCACCCTAATAAACATCAAATTGTTTGCACCTTTGAACTTCGGGTATTGTTGCTCTCTGTTCATGCAAAAAGAACCAGGAAAGTAAAAGTTTAAAAAAATAAGCCCCTTAACAAAGACCACCTGGTGACAACGATTTCTTTATTGCTATAGGTTTACAAATCAAAACCAGTGAAACCACTGTGGTATTTAACTGTAGAGAGATTTGCAAAATCAGCTTACTCTGAAGAAGAGTGCTGTGGTTTTAAATGTAAAAATAAAGATGACAATATCTTCTGAAATTTACCACAATGAGATGCTTTTGGGATGAACTTTTCCTTTTCAGAGATCCAAGAATACCATTTTGAAACTCTTCTTTTGCATATTGATAATGTTGCACCAATTGCTATTCTCCCCCACCCCCCTTCCCATCACCTATGCAACATATGGAAGTAGATTTAAAATGTGTGAATAGTTTTTAACTTCATTTTCGTTTCTTAGCTCTGATGTACATCAGAGCTGTTGGACTAATACCTACAGCCATGACCCTCTATTTACTTCCATGACCCTGTATGTATTTCCCAGGGCAGCTGATATGGAATCACAGACACGATGTAACCTTTTGGAAATAGGATATATCGCAGGTAAATTTATTCCTGATAATTATTTATCAAATAATGTTAGTAGAGGATGCCGAGCAGGAGTTAATGATTAAAATACTATAATTACTGATTTGCACACTACTATATTTATAGTCCCATTGAAATGAAAATGCTCTCTGGTTCTTGTCCCAGGTAATATTTTTCAAAGTTTTTGTATATCACAAAATACACACACAATATATCCCTCCTGCTTCTGTGCCCTCTAGTAAGTCATATTTACTGTCTTCAGAATAGGTTTGAAGCAAAAAAAAAAAGGGTTTAGGAATGTTGTAATTGCTAGTATGTATGTTAATTATGTGAAGGACATGTCACATACATGCTTCTGTGTGTTTTATGCTACCTATGCTGTGTAATACCACTGCTAAATTAAGGAACAGCACAAGTTAGACGGTATGCCACTGTTGAAACAGCTGTGTGACATGCCTTTCACTTTATTGGTATATGGTACATGTTGCAAAATGCAGCAACCCCTTCTTTCAGATTGAAAAATTAGTAATTGTTTATGATGAGCTGTACGTTCTAAAGTCTTAACAAGAATATTGTATACAGATTAGTCTTCCCCCAAAATTTGACACTTCAGAAAATGATTCCAAATGCACTTTCACATATGTTTAATAGTTTACTCAAACTGAGAGTTACTACTTTTCTTTCAGAGTAGCAGCTGTGTTAGTCTGTATCAGCAAAAAGAACAGGAGTAAATAAATTTGTTAGTCTCTAAGGTGCCACAAGTACTTCTGTTCTTTTCTTTTCTTTTGTCATACTGTTGGTCTGAGGAAAATGGGTACAATTATTTTTTAAGGAGCAGGACAGATGTGAAAACACCAATATATTCAGAAAGTTTTATGCTAACGATGTGTTAGCATTGTAGAAACGGAGAGAGACTGCTGAGTATGTGCAAGATGAAACTAGGGGGCTTAGACCCTATGGTAGGACAAGTAGTAGCAGTAATTAATATTTTACTGGCTGATATTTAAAAGGTTCACGTTTATTGTACAAATTATTGTACTGTGAGGGAAGCCTCAATTTCTGCTCTATCAAGTAACTTTCTGTATGCTGTTGTGCAAGTAACTTTAACGTCTCTCTTTGTCTGTGACCCCATCCATAAAACTGGGATTAAAAACAGCCACCTTTGTAAATTGCTGTGAGAGCTACAGATAAAAATGATTAAGTGATACTTTATGTAGAACTAAATTAAAATAGGCCAATAAACATAATACATTTAGTAAACATTTTTTAAATAAATGGATACTTTCTCTCAGATACACACATACAGGTGTTCCTATCGAGTATCTGTCAGCAGAGACTAGTGAAGACAAGTTATTCCAAAATCAGTTATAAATTTGCTGTCTCCAAAATGTGTGTGTAACTGAATATGTACATTATGGAGCATCTTTACTTTTATTTCCTAACCACCAGCTCCCCATCCCTCATGTCTTCATGACTGTCTTTGTGCCCTGAGTCACTAATGTGGGTGGGGATGGTGAAAATTGAAATCCAGATTCAGTTGAGTAGAGTAGATTGTGGCCAAATCTGAATGATCTCTGGAGACTGCTAATGCAAACAAGATCGCCCGGTATCAACCTTTCTCCTGAAATCTGCAACACACATTCCAGAAGACTGCTGTGTCAAATTTGCCCATGATTTTCAGCAACTCTACTTGATAACTGACTTTTTGTGAAAAAGTTGCTGTTGACGATTAAGCTCTCATCAGCTTTATTAAATTAAATTTCTGAGCAAGTGTGGTAGATTGTTTGAAAACAAATAGCAATTTGTTTTCAATGGTGGCAAAACAGTGGACAGTTTACCTTAAAAAAACCCCAAACAAATACTCCCCCACCCTTGTTTGTTTGTTTGTTTTTGACTTAGTCTAGTGGAACTTGCAGCTCCTGCCACAGTTAGGAATAATGAAGCAAAGATAAACTGCATGGTGCACTTTTGTTGATTGCATCTCAAGGAAAGTGAGGTTTTGAATGATGGGCTGGGAGAGTATTTAGTCAGATTTCATGTAAGAACAGCATTTAAAGTCCAAGAACTGGAGAGTTGGTGCGGGAGGGAGGGAGGTTGTCCCTCCTTTAGAAATTTGAGAGGAAAAGATATAGACTTGTGCAGTTCAGCGAAGATCTAATCTTTTTGAATTCATTGCTTGTGAGTTATTATTTCTAATCACACGCTTGATTGGCTCCAGCTAAATGACTTGGACTGAAAAGGCAGGGTGTTAAATCTAAAACTGCAAGTATATATTTTAACTGAAAATAGGGATCATCATGGAATGTGTTCTCAATCAGTTCTTGACACCCCCACTGAATATATAGTTAAAAAAGAAAAAAAAAAGAAAGTAAACTGTGCTGTCCTTGGGCAGGAACAGAGCACAACAGACCATGATTGAGCTCTGAGGAAGAAAATGAAATTCAGGAGGGTATATCGGAATGATAAAACTGAGCTCTTTGATGCCATGCTATATATAGTTAACAGGCCACTTTACTTTGACTGGAGAGTCAGGTGCCCCTTAAAACTCCTCGCTATGATTATGGTGTCATTTTGAGGTTTCAAAAAAATTTTTTATTAGGGAATTGCTGATTACAACAAAATGTGGCTACTTGGGGATATTATTTATGCTGGGAGCAAACATGGGGCCGAATTTGGCCAAACCATTTCTCATATAAATAGTTCTTACTCAAAGGAATAATCCAGTTCTCAGTAAGAGACTCATGAAAACGAGGTGGTGGGATCAGTCCCAAATTTCTTATGATCATGTATTCCAATTGCTTGCAGAATCGTTGCGGTAACTGAAAAGCTAACTTAATTTGGTTTTGGTACAATAAAAAAATAAATCAAGAGAAGGAAGAATCTTTTAAAAGAAACAGAAGAGATCTGCTACCTGCAGATCTCCTTTCCACAGGCATTTCAAAATTTTCTTTTCCTGTGGTTCAGACATCTGACTTGTCACTTCCCCTTGCCTTTTAATACACATAATACATTCATATACTGAGGTTTTTAATACAGAGAGCTCTTTGTAGTTTTACAGTTTAACAGTAGCCCTTTTCTTAATTTTCCTACAAATTTTATGATAAACTGAGTACTTCTAGTCCTGACATTATTGTGTGTGGTTTGTGTGGACATCCAAAACAACAAAGGGAAATCAAATAGCATGTTTGAACACATGAAATCCTAATATGGAATTGTTAATTTCACATAAAAGTGGAGCTTGCAAAGTGACTAATATCGACAAGGTATAACTATAAAGTCTTTTATTTCTAAGAAAGGAAAGAAGATGGCAGTCATTGCAGATAATAAATCTAAGCATGTCATTTGTTTTGGTTATTTTAGGGCCAAATCATAGTCCCATTTAAGTCAATGACAAAATTGCCATTGACTGCAATGATTTTGACCCTTTTGAAAACAAAGATAGTCAAACATTTCTAATAAATACATAAGAGTGCCAGACATGTTTAAATGTTCTCTTCAGCATATGTGAAGGAAAAACAGACATGGGCAAATTGTAAAGAGTAGGCAATTTTAATTTCCTTTGTGAGTTTGAGATTAGGATGATTTCTGTCTAGATAAATTAAAGCATTTCTACATGTTAAAAACAAATATGTGGTTTTTCTCTTGCTTGAGTGACATTAGGAATACTCATAGAGCGTTTACAGCTTTTTACATGTGAGCATTTGGATAAAGTTTGTGCCATGGTAGAGTTTTAAAAAGAGAGGGAAATATGGAATGTGTTTGTGTCCGCATGTAGATTGTGTAGTACACAGTACTGAGTTAATCTGAGATTTGAGTTAATCTTTTTATGATGGTTATCTGATAGTGACCATGGACAGGTGTTGGAACGGCTGTCGGGTCTCCAGGGATCAGAAGGTTAGACAAACTGCCCCTAGAATTTAAACAGGGCAGTTGTTTCATGTCAGTTTAATTATCCTTATGTTTTATGAGACAGTCGGTCAAGTCGTCTGGAAATCTTAAGAAATTGGAGGCTTTCACAGCTCCGAGGGCAAAGTTCTGATTGGATTTGTTTGGTAATCATTCTCTTTGTGATACTCTTAATGCAAGTGGTGGGCTGATAAAACCACAAGGCATTCTTAGTGCCAAAACAAAATTTAATCAAGATGGTATCATTCACTGAGAAATGCCTTTCATTCCAGTTTTATTTATATGAATTTACTCCATAACTCAGTATATCTGCTTGGGGTCATTACTTTGATTATAATTTAGCAATTTAACTCCTGAAGTGCTTCAAATAAAAATATCCTTGAAGGAATAATAAGTTTAAATAGTGCTGAATTGGTAGAAAATAGTTTTATATTTTAGTTCAGGCTGGGAGCACAAACTGCCAGGAAAAAAGAGACTAAGTATAAAATATATCACACTGTGCCATGCAGCCACAAAACTTAACAGGGGGAAGGTTCATTCTCCCCCTTTCTAGCACATTTGTATTAATAAATATCCAATGATAATACATAATAAGTAATAGCCCAAATAATATTTTTGTTTATTTGTTTGTGGCTTTGATTATACAGATCTCATTACTAATACTGGAGATATAAAAATGTAACTACGGCATCCTAAACTAACAACTTAGTTACTAAATGGGGAAAAAACATTTTAACATAAATAAAAATAAAAATCTCTAGTCATTTCAGCCAGCCCCATTGCTTTTATAAAGCACTTGAGATTTTATTTTCATTAGCACTGAGAGGCACTTTTAAATGAGTAGTTAGCAAATAAACTGAGATAATTCAAGTTTATATTGTTGAGTTAATAAAACTAATAAAATCTCAACATTTCCCAAGGTTTTCCTTTAATTTTTTTTGTTGCAGAAGAAAATTGTTAGGTTTATATAGTCTAAGGCATTATGAAAAATTCTGTTTCCTATTTTATGTTCCTTTATGACTTGTTGAAGAAAATGAGTCTTGTTTTGCAGCTTGTGAACAAGGAAATGTGTTTTTTAGAGGTTTCGGACGGGTAACTGTTGGGTTCATCATTGCATGTTGCCTCTTGGTGTGTGCTTGAAGGTTCAATCCTTTAGCAGTTATTCCTCTAAGAGGATTCTGGGATCTTAGTGCAGATTTTACAGTCTGGTAAACAGAAAATGTATTCTTTTAGCAGCTCTGTTCCTTTAGCAGCGATTCATTAAGTAGGTTTCAGTGTATTAATACAGTGACTGATAGGAACATCAGAAGTTGTGCCTTCACATAAGGTGTCTATTCACTCCTTCTCTGCACCGCTTCACTTTGCCATGCTGTTGGTTTACTTTTGTCCTGTGCAGCTGCACAGTTTTTTAAACAAGTCTCCTTCTCTTTTCATCGCTGATCTCCCCCCCTCAAATACCTATCCTTGCAGAGGAGATTTGTTCAGACTTGACTATGCTGAGGAGGTGAAAGGTCCTTGCCAGGCGGAAACGCTGAAACAGATTTTTAAAATAACGTAGATCATTTATCTAACAAAGGTTTACTTTGCCTTACCATATGCCTTCCTTCCTTCTATTTATTTGGACCATTGCCCTGTAATGTGCACTTTCTAATAACAAGAAACCTTCTCCTAATCTCAACAAACAGTTTGGGAATAGACCAAATAATTTGGAAAGACTGTCTAATAGCTGTTCAGCCGTAACTCACATGTTGTACCTCAGGTATTGATGCAATGTAATCCCCTTATTTTGCCATTGGATATATTGCATTATTCCAAGTGGAATTTTTTTCAGTTCCAAGTTATGTTGTAATTTGCATTCATTAATTGAGTCTTAGTACAACTATGTGACACTTAGTTCTGAGTAAATATCAGACGTGACGAAAAAGATGAATAAGTTAATGAACATGAATGGTGCAGAAGTCAGTGTAATAAGGCCCAATTGAGTTTTTGATATGATATAAAAATGCACATATGCAACTAAGTATTTGAATGATATGAAAATCCACTAAATGTTTCATAGGGATGAGAAAAAAAAGAAAAGCTTTTGGTGACTTTTGTGACTAAGTTCACGTGAGGATTTTCCAGTCTCTTGGTCATTTTCTCTCCTCTTTTACTGCTGTATAATTAGTAATTTGAACATAATATAAAGCCTGCTGCAATACGGAGTTACCTTTATTTTCTGTTAACAGACTAGTAAATAAGAAATTAAACTTGAATTCATATTGCGTCTAATTTTTCACTATTTAAAAAAATAAAACTTATACTTCTAGATTTAATTCAGGGGATAAAAGATGGCAGAAACATTTACCGGGAGTAATTTGCAGTCTTCCAGAATGCCCTCATTTTGATTGTGCCCTGCCCTTCATCATACCCAGAATTGAAAGCAGATGCTAAGTGAAAGGGAAAAATTGAATGAGGGTTTTTGCTTTAATTAAGAAAAATAGCACTTACTGATATATCAGAACGTTTTGCAATATGAATTTATTGTTGTGTCCTTTGTTGCTTTCCTGGAAACAAGATGGAATCCTGCACAAAGGCTTGGCTCTGGAGAAGTGAGACATCAAGTGGAGATAATTTCATTTCCGTGTCAAATCAATAGAGCAAGATAACTTTCTCATATTTTTGTGCATGCCAATATTAGTTCCCACCCCCTGACTTCAATACCAAAGGGTTTTCAGGTTTGATTTATTGTTTATACCAATCTTTCCTCCCCCCCCCATTTTGCTTTGTCTAGAAGTCGATCAAGTCGGTAAAGAGTTAATTTCCGGTGAATACAAGACAGGAGTTCTTCCTTGGTATTTCGTGCTAGGTTTCGTGTCTGTCACTGCCCCTCTTTCATGCTTCTGTGAGTATGGAAATGATTTGAGACAGAATATTGTTGGAGTGGGCGAATGGATAAGTGCCCAGGTCTTGTGACCGTGCATTGCATCATCATGAGTGTCTCTGTAGAACTCCTCTGGTATTCTTGGCACGCAATGCACAGAGGGGATGAGATTGAGAGAGCACGGATCAAAATCTGCACTTCCAGAAAATTCCTTGCTCCTCAAACAGCTCCCAAACTTCGTTTCCAAAATCCCCCCATCAATTTAGAAGTGGCAGGGTTGCTGTGGAAGTGCCAGGCAGTACAGCAATAAAATGTGAATAACACAAACAGTTGGTCATGTAATTGTGTTAATTGTATTTTGCTCTTAATGGTCTTGGATTTTGTATAAAATGCTGTGTGTGTTGCCTTGAAAATGATTGATGGCTCATATTTTTCCCAGTGCCCTAAACCAGCCCTAATATATATATATATATATATACCAGGAAAAAACTCACCCACAAAGTAATAAGAAAGGGAAGCATTGTGGCATCTCTCATGGTAAGACAGGCAAGGTAACTTCAGTAGCCCAACAACTTAAGGGACTAGCCCAAATAGCTAGCTTTAAAATACCGTGGCATAGCATGGATGATGTAACACATTTATTAGCGTCTCTAAATTGACTGTTGCACTCTAGGATCATCATGGGGAGGAAAGGAAGCACCACCCAAAGGTACTACGATCAGCAGACATTCACAATAAATCGTGTTCTCTTGATGTGCCTGAAAACAGTAGACTATAGTAACAGTATTGTTAGTAAAACAGAAAAATCTGATGTCTTTATAGATGCACAAAGTGGTGTGATTTCCGTGAGAGGAGCTCACCCAAACAGTGTCATATCCTTTTATAAATAATACCATTGTGCTTTGTGGTGATCGGAACACTTAGCTATCAGTCTGTATTAAAGCTGTAAATAATAGAACAGAATTTAACTCAGGGTTATATTTTGAAGCGCAGACTATTATTATTATTATTATTTATTTATTATTCCCATCTTGTTGGGTATTATCTATCCTTGCTCCTTAAATGAGAGGTGATCTTGTTGATGAATAAAGTCAAAAGCTAATACAATTTTTTACTTATTCAGATTCTTCCACCTTTTTGGTTTTGTCCTTTTGTTAAATAATAAATTGGGTTTGTTATCATGACCTTTCAAGGTGTTCAATTCAGTCATCTGATAATCAACCGGTAGATGGAGGAGCGAAAAAAAGGTGGAATGTAGACAAGCTGCATACTTGTAAGTCTCTCATAGCCTTGAGTAAAGTGCTGGGCAAAGAAGAAATGTGACCAAAAAATATTCAAAATGATACTTGTGACTGCTCAAGGTTAGCTGCAGTCGCCTACATGCTGACAGATAGCTGTTCCTCCAGTGATTCAGCCCAGCGCACTCAGTCACACTCCGTGTTGGGAATATTTGGTATGTGTGGTTGGTTTTTGGGGGGGATGGCTTGGCGACTCTGGCTGCTTGCTCGGTTCAGCTTCGTTCCGCTCAGGAATTATTTACCTCATTTCAACTTGAACCTGCCACTCCTGCAGCTCATGTTATTAACACAGACTGACAGATCAAAGGAGACAAAGTCCTAGGAAGTGGGAAGTAGGGTAGCTCTAGTTGGCATAAAAGACAATTAGTTTTAATTATTAGGTTCTTTTATGATGCAGCTTTAATAATGGAAAATTTTAGTTATCGCTTTAAATAAGCAAATATTCTCAGTGTTTGAATTATTTCTGTTTTTAACAAAATTTCTGTTTTAGATTGTATTCAGACTTAGAACCCAATCCTGAAAATACTTATGAATGTGGTTTTACTACTGATAGCCTTCTCATCCAAGTCAATAGGAAGACTTACACTAGTACACAATTCACAGTAGTAAGCATTGTGGGATTGGGTCTACGGAATTGCTTATAAGATGGTTCAACCTGTAACGTATGGAACATGTCTTAAGAAATTTTGAATAGGAAGCCATGCTGGGGGTATCAGCACATATAATTGTAGCTGACGATAATTTTCTTTTTTTTTCTTCTTCACAATTAGTCAGTGTTTTGATTAAAGATAATGAAAGTCATCATTTCCATTAGGAACTATCTTTATTGTTATAATTGATAGAGTAAGAACCACACTCTGGATGGAGGGAACTATCTGATCAGAGCCAAATGCAAAGAGAAGGAGCTAAGAGCACAAAGAGACAGAGCAAAGCTGTGCCCATGGAAGAATAAGAGGGCCAGTGCCTGTTTCTAGCAGTGCAGACAGATCTCATCCTTCCTCACCTTCAGTAAATGTCAAGGGGACACAGCTAGTTCCCTTTAAAACTAAAAATGTCTCCTCTATAGAGCTATAAAACAAGACGACATTCTCCAGTTATTGTGAGCCCTTGATGTTGGTTAGAAGTTGAATATAATTGTGCTGCTTCGCTTTACTGCCACACTGTGGAGAAAGAAGCCAAACTTTGGAAGCTTTACTACATTTTTCACAGCATGGTAGTAAAGCAAAACGATGCAGCTGTATTCCAATCACAACCTGGATTTGTGTTTTTGCCTGCTAAAAATAAGCAGCTAGTGAACAGAGCCCCAAGATTCAATTTCACATCTGGATCGGGAATCGATATGTTGCGCTCTTCCCCCAAACCAGGCCCCCTGCCCTTGTACCATGGTAAATCAATACAAGAGAAAATCATTTTGATAAAAACACATTATTAACCAGGCAGATGAGACCAGACTGTATGCACCACAACATTTGAAAGTGTGCCTGGATGAGATAGGAAAAGTTCCAGGTTTTGAGAAGCACATTTTTGAGGCAACACTTCATATAGCAATTGGAGGCCAAAGGATGAGAATCTGGCATTGTCCGGCACACCACGAATTCAGTAATGGCTCTGAAATCTCTTCTGAAAGTAGATTTAGATTTAGATTAAATCTCAGGAAAAACTTCCTAACTGTAAGAACAGTAGGACAATGGAACAGACTGCCCAGGGAGCTTGTGGAAGCTCCTTCCCTGGAGGTTTTCAAAAGGAGGCTGGATAGCCATCTGTCTTGGATGGCTTAGACACAACAAATCCTGCATCTTGACAAGGGGTTAGACTAGATGACCCTTGCGGTCCCTTCTAACCCTACGATTCTATGGTTCTGTGTTCATAAGTGAGAGAGCGAGTGCTCTGACCAGATCTATATGAAGCGAGCCATCTTTACTTCTTGAGCCTTGGATCCCTGCCAAATTAGTTTTCGGTAATGAGCCAGACAGATTTAGTGAATGACACATGTGTAATAAAGCCTGATTGTTAGTAATTCAGTTTTAAGAGTCTGTTTCACTGCTGTGTGCCTGCATGTACCTTACTTTACACCCTACAAAGTAGCAGCAGCAGCGATACATGTGTTGGTTGCTTTGTTGACTTAAGAATAATAGCGGGATCGGTTTTGGCTCACTGATGCTCTGTTTCTTGTGCCGCATTTTATTTAAATAAAGTCTCTCCCCCCAAAAAAACAATGCAGCTTAAAAGTCTGAGGAAGATGGATCACTGGGACTTCCAGGCCTGACAATTAATCTGCCTTTGTCTTTTTTTTTTTTTTTTTTGGCAGGCTATATGTAACACGGTAGCCTGCTCTAGGTTGCTCTCAGGTGAAAACTGTTCATTTTAGCACGTGTAAAGATGGCATCCCATTTAACACACAAGATTTATTTGTCCTTTTCTCTTTCTCCCCTTCTTCCCCCCACTCTGCTCTCCCAAATTTCCAGTTTTGGTAATATAAGCTGGCAAACTCAAGTTCTCTTTTTACATTTTACATGGTGAAGTAATTATTGGTCTTTTTAAAAGAAATAGGCATTATTGGCTGGGAAAAATACAAATTCAGTTTGCCTTGAGACATGTTTTTGCAGGCGTTGATCTCTAGGATCCCTGCTCCCCCGTGAACATTTGGGTGAATAAATAAATATGGCATAGATGTTATCTGCAAACCACAAAGATTTTGTGAAATTGCAGCGTAGCTCAGTAGGCAGCTCTTGTTGTCTCCCTTCAGTCAATCCAGTATTTAATTAAATGCATGGCGAAGTGCTTTGTAAAACCTAGATACTATGGTGATTGGCACCATATAAATACCTAGTTTTGATAGGTGGGACTGCTGATTTCCCCCCCCCCCACACATATTTACGTGAATGTTTTCCCCAGAGTTCTCCCTTCTCTTTATAAGGCACAGAGCTGAAAAATGTCCTTGACTTTAGACTGTTGATTCAAAAACACATTAGGCCCAGATCTTGTAAAATTCCTTTTGCTTCATGGGAGTAACGATATGCAGGGTAGCAAAAATGAAGCCCTTAATTTTGGTGCGGAAACACTCTTTTATATTACATATTTCTCCATGCTAAGAACATGCATTTCCCACACAGATCCCTGAAGGGAACAATAATAGGATCATGGGTTTAATTAATCCTCCCAAAAGGGAAGTTAGGAGAAGAAAATGTGCACATTAGTTTTGGGGGAGGTTTTCAAGAACATTCAAGGGATTTAGGAGCACAATGTAAAGTGAAGCTTTTGAAAGTCTTCTCCTTTCTACTTATTTTGCACCAATGTAATATTACAGTAAAAGCTGTATTATCTAGCACTTTACCAACTCGAAAGCTCTATAAACCAGCATTTCTGATCTTCAGTAGGGTTGCCAGGTATCTGGTTTTCAACGGGAATGTTCTGTCGGAAAGGGACCCACCGCTGACTGGGCCATTAAAAGTCAGGTTGCCGTGGGGCTGGCAGGCTCTTTAACTTGCTCCGCACAGCTCCCCGGAAGCGGCGACATGTCCCTGTTGCTCCTAGGTGGAGGAACGGCCACGGGGGCTCCGTGCACTGCCCCCGCCTGACCCTGAGCACTGGCTCCACAGCTCCCATTGGCCAGGAACCGCAGTCAATGGGAGCTGTAGGGGTGGCACCTGTGGGTGGAGGCAGCGTGCAGAGTCGCCTGGCCGTGCCTCCACCTAGGAGCAGCAGGGAGATGTTGCTGCTTGCAGGGAGCTGCCCGAGGTGAGCGCCACCCAGATCCAGCACCCCGAAACCCCTCCCATGCCCCAACCCCCTGCCCTGAGCTCCCTCCCACACACAAACTCCCTCTCGGAGCCCGTGCCCCACACCCCCTCTTGCGCCCCAACCCCCAGCCCTGGGCCCCTTCCTGCACCCAAACTCCCTCCATCTTAGTTAACTGGAATTTTTGACGTACCAGCACCCCTCATTTCCCCAACATGCCAGATAACAAAGCTTTTACTGTAATTATGAAGTTGCAATAGAACCTTTCATAATTAGATAGTCTTCTACCTTTCTGTCCTTTGAATACTATTTTTAGAGATGAGGACTGAACTAAAAGTGAATGAGAATTTTTTGTTTAAATATAAGATGATTTTTTAATTAATAAACAAGCATATTAAAAAAGTCAGTAATGGCAGATCTTAGGCTTATGGATAGCAAAAGCCAAAATATCTTTTTGATACGTCTCAAAAGAATCTATTGCCAGGAGGTCAGGGGTCTGTTTTTAAATGACTGTTACAGCACTGAGAGCTGGGATTTTTATTGTATTGGCTTTGCTAGAGGGGGTGAAGGAGACGCAGTAGTACAGTTAGAAAGTAAGGCGATAGAAAATAGTTGCAGAGCAGAACTTCTCCTTTATAGGGAACTGTGTAAGGCACATGCCTGCTGCTAAGCATCTTCGATTCAGGTACTCATTCACTCGGCAGGGAAAGCCAAACTGTTTGAACTGTTAAAGTAAAAACACTCTTGATTGGATCCTTTAGCTTTGGTTAAGCCATTAGGATTTGTTTTTACTCTACTTTTCATGTTCTAGTGCTACTAAGCAAGATGGTCAGCTATGGAATAAAATTAGCCCCCCTGATGCATCTTCATATATTTTCCATGCTAATTCTTCAGAGAGCCAGTTAGAGTTAAGGGAACCTTCTTGGCTCTGGAACAATCCGATTTCCTTGCATCTCTGATCTGCATGGCATTGTCCAGGGAGTCAGCAAATCCAGATGTTTAGTTGGCGTCTTGGGTAGAGGTGGGGGGAGACTTTCTTATGGGGAGACTTGGAATGGGAGGGTATCAGATATTCAGTGAATTGGAACAAGCAGACTGTGCTGTGTCTCATTCATCCATGTTGTCTCCTTTTTTATTATCCGTGTCTTTGATATCCTTCCTGCTCCAAAATGACTTGAATTGATATTACATGAGTCGAGGGCTGTGATTAAAAGGGTTGGGACTGGCATCCCCAAGGGAGTGGACTTCCTCCATTATAATAGAAAAGAAGAACAGTACCAAAGTTGTTCCTCTGGGAGCCCTACGAAGAGGGAGAGCCCATGTTGGTGAGTGCATGAGTGTGGGAATTCAGAGGGAAATGCAAGCAGAAAGAAACCTCTCACAAGAAAAATGTTTACTCTAGTTTTTATTTTAAATTGTTTGCAACATCTCTTCTAAATTAAAGCTGAAACTTTTAATCATTTGGAATATATGTGAATAAACAAAACCCCTTCCTCACCCAAAAAGAAAAAGGTGCTGGCAGCGTGCCATGTTAAAATGTTGTGTTTTGAGAGTTTGAAGCATGATAGAGGTGGTGGAAGGTCAACTCAGAAACAGAATCTGCCATTCACAGGAAAAAAACAACAACTAAGCCTCAGATCTCCAGTTCTCTTGACTTTGTTGCTCCGATGGAGGCTCACTCAGTTATCATTACTGATATCTGCTAAAACTACAATTTAATGCCAATTATGGTATTTAGATAAGAAGAGGGTGAAGGTTTTGTTAAATAAATGCCTCTTCTCCTCGCCCCATGCTTCTGGTTAGGCATTAGTTTCATATAGGTTAGGTTATGTTCTCATGCCTTCTGTATGATGGAGGGAATTGATCCCCTTATGGGTCACACACACTTTCTCTCATAATATCCATAAGGGGTTTAAGGGAGGGAAGGAGAGGAATATAAACACAAAAACCACATCCTGACAGCTGCCTCCAGTTAGCCCTGCTTTTCCCCCTGGCTCTTAAATCTTACAGCAGCTCCTAATTTGTCCCACATGACTCTTCTCCCAAAGGGGCTGTTGTCCGTTTCCTCACTGCTTTCATTTGATCCAAAGCAAACAGTTAATGAAGAATAAACCAATTCAGGCAGCTGTCAATGGGCCGTCAACTTTCAGGTGTCATGGACAGGAAGAAGAGGGCACATTATTTTGGGGGCAAGGAGGGAAATGGGGACTGAAACCTGATGCTTTTGTAGAACTGAAAAGAATCTCCAGGTCAGGTCTGCTTAAGACAATGGAAGTCACAGTTTGTCCTGGAGAGAAATTTCAGGCCTGCTGGTTTCCTTTTGTTAATGCAAGTTGTACCCTTTCATAGTAGGATGCTGAGAAATTAAAAATACATATGTGGTATATGATGAAGAGGCTACTCTTGAACAGAAAACATTTCCCAGTGCATTTCTGGTAATTCATGAGATTTGCAGGCTCATTTCCCAGAGACAGGAATAAACATGCAAACATCCCTGCTGCTAAATGTAGTGGCAGTTGCACATTTATTTGCTGGAGTTTAAGATGAGCTTTTTTTTATAAGATACAAATGTGTCTTGCCTGTTCGGTATGAAAATAGCTAGCAGGAGGAAACAAACACCTTCGCTTTAAGATCAGACATATCTAGAGTGGTGAGACTAGTGTTTTACTGTAGTCCAGTCCTGTTAATCTCTGCTAAGGATAAATTGCTTATCAAACCTGTGAAACTCAAGAAAGCAATTTATCACGTCACTTGAAAACTCCTGTAGTCTGTGTGAAAGAAGGATCGGAAGGATTTTTGTGACATTTCCTCAAAAAACAAGAATAATGTACTTGCTATTATGTCTTGCAAAATAAACAACATTGTGGCTACTTTCTGTAGGTCATTACTGGCTCTGCTGTACAATATTACAACAAACCCCATCTACCTAGCGGGCTATCTAAGCCTATCACTATATCAGGTGTTGGCAACCTTCGGCATGTGGCCCATCAGGGTAATCCGCTGATGGTCTGCGAAACATTTTGTTTACATTGACTGTCTACAGGCACAGCCCTCCGCAGCTCCCAGTGGCCGTGGTTCACCGTTCCCGGCTAATGGGAGCTGCGGATTACCCTGATGGGCCATGTGCCGAAGGTTGCTGACCCCTGCACTATATTAACTAAGTGTCAACTGTGCTGAAATTTTGCACAGATATTGCCAAGTGGACTATACTCCTTTTCTCTCCCAGGTTTGGGAGCTTTTTTGGTAAACCCGTTTTTCACCCAGTTTGTATGGGAAGGATTTTGCTGAAGGGTGGGTCTTGCGGTTGTGAGGTAGTCCTAGTAGTGCTGCATTTGTAATCTGATTTACCCAGTGCTAAGACTTGCATCGTATGAGTATTCTTCTGCTTCTCAAAAAATAATCCATTAAGAAAATAGAGCAGTAATTCTTAACTTCACTTACATTTCAGGAATGCTGAAACAGGTAACAAGCAAGTCTTCTCATACCAAATAACATTGCCCCTGTAATTCTTTCTCAGGCAAGTAGTTCAGTTGGCTCAATGGGAATATTCATGGGAGGGTTTGCAGGATGGGATTCTAATTTAGGCTCAGGCTCCTGAATGCTGAAGTAGAGTCAATTTCAGAGTATATTATAAGGGATAGGAGCTGAATAGGAGCCAGTTGGAGAAGATCTGGGAATTTGGCAGGCAGAAGGTTCGCTTCACTGGAAGCAGGGAGAAATCAGGGAAACTCTGAAAAGTCTGAAAGGCAGAAAAAGACTCTACAGGAGCAGGCAGGGGGTTGTAGGAGAACAGGGGAGAGTGGAGGTAGGGTGACCAGACAGCAAATGTGAAAAATCGGGACAGAGGTGGAGGGGTAATAGGAGCCTATATAAGAAAGACCCGAAAATTGGGACATCTGGTCACCCTAAGTGGAGGGGAGCTGGGAATAGGAAAGGACTGGGGAAAATTTTAGGAGGGGAGTTGACCTGAATGGGAGAAGTGAGCTCAGGCAGAAGTAAGGAGGAAAACTTAACTGGATGCTGAGTTTCAAGGAAAGGGAACAGTAGAGCTTGCAGATAGCATAAAGTGTCTTGCATGTAGCTTCTTACGATATTGCAGGGCTGTCTGGTGAAATGGCAGAGAAACCTACAGATCTTGGATGTGAAGAATGTTGTAAGAAATGCAGCAAGTGGCTGAGTTTGATAATGCACACCAACATCTTTAGGAGTGGGTGCAGCTGAGGCATTTTGTATACTCATTTTTGAGAAAGTGCCCTCCAAGTAAAGTTTATGCTGTACACACAATGCTCACTATTACCGTACAGAATATTTGCAGTATGAGAGGTGTGTTTTGGGTTTTTATTTTCCTGTCAGTACAGCCAGGAGAGCTAATATTATTTACCACATAACCTTTGTCATGAGAGTATTTTCCCCAGGTTTTTAGCCTGGCATCCTTTGTAAAGATTTTCTCACAAGAAAGAAACTTTATATTCTTCTCCAAGTGCCCCTTTTTTGTAAGCATCTCAGTAGTGACTTTTAATAATACAGAATTATATATATGTTGGGTCCTTTTCTCTCTCTTTTCCTTCCAAAATTATAATTTAAAAGAAAAATAAAAATAAATTGCAGTGCAATTATGTATTGGAGAAGATTGTGTGTCTACATGTGTACTACTTTGCTTTTTTGAAGGCATTTCATTAAAAATTCCATCGAGGCATGCACTCCATCAGCACCTTATCAGCAACTGAGGAAGCTCCACTTTTCTGCTCACTCAGTACTTGTAAAAATGGAATCCATATATCGGTTTCCCCTTATCCCATAGAAAAATCTCTGGTTAAGCATCTGTTGAAGTGAAGCTTGTTACATCTGATATTCATCTTGCGGGAGCAACAACAGAGCATGAGGCTCAGATTTGCTCAGCCTGGCTTTTGTTTCCATTCCTTTGCTGTACCACTATTACTTAGAGGTGTTGCTATCTTGTTTTCCCTTCTTGTTTTGCCAAAAAAAAATTCATTTTCAAAAAATAATATTTTACAAGCTTTTTGTGAAATATAAGATGGTTTCAATAAGCTGTTTCAATAAGTACCATTGCACCCAGGCCAGCTACTTGTTCAGCTGCTCACTAAAGAAATTAGAAAGTATCAATACCAATGGACGGAAATATCTTTGTAGATACAGGCAACTTTTGGCCATAAGGTGTTTATTAGTTTTGCCTGGTGGATGCTGAACAAGAGAAGCCAGAGGAAAAGTGTGTGTGTGTGTGTGTGTGCGCTCGCGCGTGCGTGAGAGAGAGAGATTGATTTTTAAAGTGTTTTTAATAAATGAAGTACAAAAACACAGTAAAAACAAGAAAATATATTATAAACTCAAAAATAATTGCCTACCCCTAACAGTACAAACTACACTTCCAATAAACCACCACTGAATCAATTGATCTAAGTTGCTTATAAGAATATAATATCTAAGCTGCAAATGCAAAGAACATTGGCAACCCCAGTACCAAATAATTTACGTCATTTATTTTTTAAAGTGGCCATCTTTGCTTGACACAAAGTAAAGTTTGCAAAGCATACCACAGATCTATGTACGAACCTATAATTAACAGTAAAAATGGTAGGAAAAACAATCAAAGGACAATAACTAACAAATACCCTGAAATAAAACACATAGTGGCTGTAACATGGAACAAGTAAAAAATCATATGAAAAACTGTCTCCTCCATGTCACAAAAAGGACATGACACAGACCCCTTTGGAGTTAAACTATGCACAAACACATTCGTGGCAATACTCCCATGAAGAATTCTCTATTGGAGATCACCCATCCTCTTTGCAATTGGAGGCTTGTATACAGTTCACCAGGGTGGATGGGTGGAGTCCATCACCAGAAACTGTCTTCTTCATATTGTATTGTGATAATCAACAAGCATTCAAAAATGATGAATCTTTACAACAAGCACATACAATGATTTATGGGCTAAGAAGTTAAAAGTAAATTCAGAAGATGCACTGAAGGTAAGCAAGCTGCCAGGCTTGTCAGCATCCCAATCCACAGCAGGAATACCAGGCAAAAGAATAGAAACATTTAGTATAATCAGGAATGGCTTGCTCAAGGAGGCAACTATCCAGACTGGCAATACTGCCCCTCGGAAGGGCAGATTCCTCCTCCTGATTAAAATCTGAGAAACCCAGTGAATGGAAAGCTTGACAGCCAAGATATCCACTGAGACTCGTGTAAAATTAGTAAAATCAATTAAATTAACCTGTTTTGTTACACCTGCTGCATTAAGGGAAGAGACAGGACTCCTAGAAACAAAGACTTGAAATCCTCATGGCAGGGCCATTAAGAAGGAGTACAGCAAGCAGCCCTGGGAACTCCAGCCCTCTATTCTGTGGTTTACAATCTCCAAGCATTAAAAAGGCTTTGATTAAAAATCAGGTAACACCCCAAAATTGAGGCACTCAGGCTCCAACAACAAAAATTCAGAATCAAACCCCAGCCACCGTCCCCCACTTGCCTATAAAAAGCAAAGGCCAGTTGCTTCCAAGGAGGAATCTTATCCCCAAACAGCAGCTGCTGCAGAGACTGTAACCGAAAAGTAGTGACTCTGCTCAGAAAGTCAATGAGACCTTGACCCCCTTCTGCACACAAAATACTCTGCCTTCCCAGTGATGGCTGTCAAGCTTTTTGGACTGGCTCAAATGCATTAGTACGAACCTTGGGGAAGACCCAAATTGGTTTTGAGTTCTATAGTTAGATTTCAACCACCAAGTATCAAGTATAAACTCCTGAGGCACTATAACAGCCAGTCACATATAGTCCTCTTGTGTACCTCTATCTTGTTACCTGGGCAAGCTTACCTTTAGGGTAGATAGTCCCTTACACCAAAAAAATCACAATAATTACTCCCAATTCCAAAGGACTGGTCACTTACCCCAGGTCAATTACACTTTAGCTATTACATCAAAGATAATCTTATAATAAATTAACTAAAGATTTATTAACTAAGAAAAATAAATGAGATTTATTTACAAGGTTAAAGCAGATAAACATGCGCACATGTGCGCACACACATACACACACACACACACACATGAGTTACAGTCTTAGGTTTCAAAAGGTGATAGGAGCTGCTGTATTGTGCAAACTCTCTATGTCCTTTAGGGCTAACCCAGGCTAAGCAGCTGGGGATCCCTTGTTTATGCATAGAAATCGTGCCATCCCCAAGTCCAAGCAGCATAGAGATACCATTTTTCTTGTTAGGGATTTGTATTCCCTTCCCTCCAGAGTTCAAGCAGATGAGATGAGTTCATGGCCATATCTCCTCTTCATGGGGGGAGGGAGAGGAATGCATTTAATAAAGTCTTTGTTCTTTGATGTTTCACAAAGGCTCATTTGGTTTCCATGGGCCGCCTTGGTGGACAGGACCTAACGCCTTCTGTAGAAAGCCAACATTTCTACATGAATTAATGCTGCTTTCCTGTTTGTTTGACTTACACAATTACAGAGGATTACAATTCAAACACTCACTATCACCTTATAACATGGGGTACAGATGTTGTAAGTAAGATGAATGCATGCAGCATCCTACATGCATTTCAAAGTCTAAACACTAAGCACGTTTTTATAACTCTAATACTTGTTTTAACAACACTAACACACAGGTGAGCCAGACTGGTGATGGCTGTGCATTTGTCTGTGTTCAGTTGAGGTCTTGGGGCCTTGGCCTGAGCAGTCACCTGGTCTGCCACTGTCGCAATGGCCTTCCCTGAAAAAGTCCAAAAGAACTTTCTGAACTCTTTCTAAATTGTGAAGGGGGATCCAAAATAATAGAATTATGCCACAACATAAAGGCAATTAAATGATTAATGACTAACACCCGCTCTCGGAAGGAGAGTCGAGGCAAACACTCCTTCCGCCTTTGCAACCTCCCCTCCAACTTTTCCATAACCCCCTCCCAACTTTGACCCAAAATATCATCTGGTCCCAGCATAATTCCGAGTGCCTTAAAGCCATTTCAGCTCCACAATAGCCCCCTCTAGCAAAGTCGGGGGCGGGAGATCACCCAAGCCTCCAGTAAGAGTGTACCACTCTTCTCCCAATTTATATGAGCTGAGCAAGCCTTCATAAAAGAGTGCTGACAGTCTGTCAAAACCTGGCCATCACAATCATGAGTAATACAGTCACGTCGTCAGCAGATGCAGAAACTTTCACCAGAGTACAAGCTGGTACAGGGAGAGAAAGGCCGGAAGGCTCTTTTGAAACATGCATAACAGAGGCTTGATAGAAAGAACCTACAGTAACCCAGAGAGGAAACAACCCTATCTGAGTCCCCTGCAGACTGGAAAGGGGGCTCTTAAACCACCGTTCACTTTAAGTATTGTTATACAGTGACTGAAAGTAGGAGACAAATCTGGGCCCAAAACCAAAAGCACAAAGTGTGAAAAACAAGTATCCATGATCTACATGATCAAAAGCTTTTTTGTGATTAAAGGAAATTCACCCAACATTCAAATTCAGACATTTCTGAGGCTAAAATTACATCCTGCAATAAGAAAATGGACCAGTTGGGGACATAATGGGTCCAATCAGGGTGCACGACCAAACCAATCAGTCTGTTTTTTTCCCCTGGCCTTTGAAAATAGTTTTTCTAGTTGGAGCAAAGCAGGGATATGAGTCTCCAATTCTTCACCTCCCCAAGATCCCCCTTCTTAGGCAACAGGATAAGAACCATTTGACAACAACCAAATGGCGATATCTTCTCTCTGCTCTCCTGAAAAATCTGGAACAATTGAGGCCCAAGAAGGGTCAATGGCCTTATAAAACTCAATAGGCAAACTATCAATACCACGTGCCTTCACTGGAGCAAAGTCTTTTAGGGTAGAAGTCAATTCTGTGTGTGTCAGATCCTGTTCAAGTCTGTCTACATCCATCATTGAGATCCTAGGAAGATCCTCAAAGAGCCGCTAAGTCTCAGATGGAGACACTGGCACTGCGGCATACAGGTCTGAGAAAAAAATCACTGCAAATTTCCTAATCCTTACATGATCTGAAAACACTTGGCCTGATGATTTCTTGAAGCGGACAATCATCTTCTGTTTCTTCTCCAGGCTGAATTAAAAGTGAGTAGGTCATCCTTTTGAGAAAGGCCATGTACCCTGAACTTTGCTATCCAACAGAACTGTTTGTTTATATATGTTTATATTTTTGTATTTGTATAGATTTGTATGACGGCTTGAAATATACATATATATATATATATATATATGTATATTTCAAGCCCTCATATAATCCAGCATCATTACTGCCATGAAAGACTTCAAGTTCTACAATCCCCAACTCTGATTTCTCCATACTCCGGGAAAGGCCTAGGGTTTTCTGCTGCATGTATTGCGGACAAAGCATTTAATATTAATTTTACTCATCTCCCATCATTGTCTCAAGGAGGGGAAAACATCCTTTGAGGCAACCCAGGCTCCCCAAAAATGAACATCTTGTAAAAGGTGAGTGTTAAAATGCCAGTATGGGTGTCTTGAATAGAAGGGAGAGACAAGACAAATAAGCCCCCAGACCATGATCTGAAATCCCAGTAGGGACAGTATAGCTAGAAAGCAAATGAGACAAAAGAGAGAAAACAGCCCAAATGCGCCATAGAGAAAGAGATGGCACTAGCACTCAATCAAATGTAATGCTGCACATAAGGTTGCAAATGTCACTACACATCAGTCAGGTCAGAAGCCTGCAAAAGAGATGCAAGTTACTGAGCAGAAAGTGGATGCCGTTCCAAATGATTCCTATCCAATCTCTCATTAAGAGTACAATTAAAATTATCTTGCAAAATTAAAATATCACTTGTCAAACAATTTGTCAAAAGAGCACCCAAGCGCTGAAAAACACACACCCTGTCTTTCCCTTCGGTAGGAGCATAGACAATAAGCAAAGAGAGATACTACTCAAAAGTAGCTTGAACTGTCAATAAATAGCTTGGAACAACTTCTGCTCAACCATTGACTCAGGCTTGTGACCTGTCCACAAAGAAAATGGCAACCCCTGCACTTGCAGTGGTACCATGATTCAGATAATCTTTCTCTCTCCAATCAGCAAGCCAGCAGTTTGGTTGTCTGCATCTGTTTGTCTCTTGCAAAATGAAATGTCCACATTTTTTTGTGATAGGTGCTCAAAAAGAGCCATGCATTTTTTAATTTCCCTGTACCCAATCACATTCAGAGAGCCACTTTCAAAATTATCCCTCAGACCAATACTTATCAGAAAAAATAAGAAATAGACCTAGAAACCCCACCCCTAAACAAAACCACCACATTTTCTGCATCCATTAATCTCCACATTTCCATTGGTCAAGGAGACAAGCACTTTGTCATCAATTTGTCAATCTGTATAACTTCTGTTTGTCCAACTCAGACGTGACTCACAGTATTCTGAGCAGACAGCAACAACAGATTAAGGTCAGGAAACCAATCTGCTACTTCTACTCCACGTTTCCCTGTAGTCTCATCCAGAAACCTACCAATAGCATCCGGGTACAATCCCCTCTCAGGGTGTTCAGTACTTAAAGAATATGTGAGTTTGTCATCCCCCACATTCTGACTCAGAGTCATTACTGACCTCAAGGAGGGGAACCTCAGAGACCGGAGGGAGAGGGGCTGCTGGGACTGGGGTGGGGATCAAAACTGATACCTGAGAATTCTCTATGTCCCCAACAACCACCCTCAGCAGTGGGCATCCCAACTGCACTGACCAAACAAACCCACTTTGCAGCACCCTCCAAAAATGGATCCCCTGCCTCCTTCAACAGACGTTTTTTGCCTTGGGGCTTTGCCAGCAAGCCAGATTCCTCAGCCAAGGCTGCAGATTCCATAGCAACAGGTTCAGCCTCCATTTTGCAGTCAGACTCAGACCACTGAGTCAGGCGCTGCAGAACCAGTAATACCGTCTCTCTCAGGTTATAAAGGGGACACTACCTCACCTTCCCCCCATCCAACATCCCCAGAGATACTGGAGCCTGTTGGGACCCAGTATCTGTCCTAGCCACCCAGCACCCCTGTGCTTTACTCTCAGAAACCTCCACATGCCCAGGGAAACTTTTAAACTTCGGAAGCATTGTTTAAATATCATATACATCTGCCTACAAAAGGACAACACATGCCAAACCTCTGGGATATTACAACCCAAAGGAATCCACCTAATAGTGCTAGTGATCTTACCATAACTCGCCAGGTCTCTAGCCAGTTACTCATTTCCTAAAAAAAGGAAGAGCCTTAAAGATCGTGACATCAGATGTTGAGAGGGGCACTACAGGGACAAAAACATCCCGCACAACAATCTCCTCCATAACCGTTTGCTCAGCGTGCCAACAAACACAACAGCTTTGCTCATGTGGGATGCATACCTCATTTTTAAACTCCATCACCTTCCGCACACTTAGAACATGCTCCTCCACAGGAGCAGAGTCTGGAGACAAAATCTGCAACCCATGGCAACAGGTTAAACCCTCATGATCCACAAGAAACTGAGCCAGTGGGCAGACAAAGCTTGTGAAAACAAAAGAAATCCTGAAATTAAACCCATAACCACCACAAAACTAAACAAACACAAAAAACCAAAACCCCATTTCCCACCAGAAACACAGAGAGAACAGCAAAGCACACACACTCGCACAGTCCTTTGAGAGAGATTGTGTATTTTATATTATCGATATTTACATCTCACACACACAAACAAAAGTGTATACACACACACACACACACACACACACACACACACACACACATATGTATGTATACCATTATAGGAGTGCGTGTGAAGTAAATATCAACAAGATAGACTATGGGAGTTTTACTGCTGATGTAGTTGGGACTAAGTTTGCCGTATGGTGTATTAGTAACAGAAGCCAGTCTCTTGCAAATCACAAACATTGGAAAACATTAGCTTCAATTAACAAGTTGGAGTTGTAGGGAATGCTTGTTAATTGGTTTGAAAAATGCATAAACAGAAACAGAAGCTGAGTGGATATTGAGTGTATATCTTTAGCTTCACTGTTCATTGTAGTCAGCCCCTCCTTTCATTCTTGTGAAATAGCAATTAGAAGAAAGTTAATACTTTCTCCTGGAAGTTTAGAGAGAAGGGAGGTCATGTGTATGAGCTGTAATCTCTGACCTATTTTTACATGCTCTTACTTCAGCTGCATCATTACATTCTCTGCAAGAGAGGGCAGGAGTTGATTGTCAGGTTGTCCTAAAACCAAATTCAATGCTGTTCAGGTCAGAGAGGAGATGCACCAAGCTCCTGTGTCTCTATGGAGGTTTGCTAATTAAATCTAAAGCAAGGGAAAGAGAGAGTGGGTACAGATTTTGAAGACAGACTTTCAGGATGATAAACATAGAAGCGCTGTTCGGAATGAGATGTTCCTCTTTGTGATCATCTTCTTGAACTATCTTAACATTTTTATAAATAAATCCTAGGGCATATGCCATCCCCAATGTGGGAGAGACCTATGATGGGCACAAGGCACCTAGCTAATGTCTATACTGCAATTGGAAGTAAATCTCCTAGCTTGGGTGGTCAGATTCACATTAGCTTGGCTTGAGCTAGTGTGCTAAAAATAGCAGTGTGGACACTGAGGCTTGGGTGGCAGCTCAGGCTCTAAAACCTACCAGACCCCCTCGGTCCAAGCGTGGGTGGTTAGCCTGAGCCTGTGCTGGTACTGCAGCACCCACACTGCTACTCTAGCGCACTAACTCGAGCTGAGCTAGCACGAGTCTGTCTACCTGGGCTGGGAGGCTTGCTCACAGCTGCAGTGTAGACTTATCCTTGACAAGGTCCCCCTCATTTTCCCCTCGATATTTTCATTGAAGGGGGGTGTTTGTGCCACTAACCACAAAAACAAACAAACAGAAAAGACCCCAACAACCAAGGACAGGGCCATCTGTGTGGAAGCCATTTGCCTCTGTACTGCCTCTGCTGTATCCCTCTGCCAAGCTGCCGGGGACTCTGAAGCTAATATTTCCTCTGAAGGGGATGATGTGCAGAATGTGCAGGAGCTATGTGCAAAAGTTAATACTGACTGTCTGATGTTCTGCCGGATTTGGGGAGTGGGCTGAAATGATGCATTTCCTCCTCTCCATGGAATTCAAGTAAGGGGCAGGGTGTGAATGATGCTGAAGAGTTACCATTTCCCCCATCCATGGGTTCTCTCCCCTTTTCGTTTAGGGGCTGTGGGGACAACTTGAGTCTTATTTTATGTATCATTTTTTAAAAAGAAAGCCTCTGTTTTCTGTTGTTATCTTTGCTTCTGGAACTCTGAACATTTGATTTCTAGAGCCACAACTTGTAAATCATCATCTCCTATGTTAGATGTATCTATTTCTTAATGAGCCTCTCGTAGCCTAGTTAGCTGGTTCTGCATTTATGAAGTGACACAAAGGACCTCCCTTTGCAAAGTGCCACTGCCTTTCCCACTCCTTATGAAGACAAATTATTAATTTTTCCCTCTTAATTAGGTTCCATCTGCTGTTCGTGTCTTGAATTCTAAAGGTTATAGTTATTACCATATTCATAAAACCGCCCAACTGTGTAAGAGAACTTTAACAACAATTTTAAAGCCAAGATTCTCCATTATGCTTTATCCAGTGTACTGTCTGAAGTTAATGGTAGGGGAGTGGATCATACAGGACAGGGTTCTACATATTCTGTCTCCATTGCCTGGTCTTAAAAACATGCCACACTGCAAAGAGAAATATTTCTGTAGTCCAGTACACATCATATAAACTAGGGCATTCAACATAAAATGCATAAAGAGGAAATGTGCGTAGTTGAGTGGCTCTTGGATGAAAATCTACACACACACACACACACACACACACACACACACACACACACACACA
>NW_020664420.1:59158279-59183725 GCF_002925995.2 Terrapene triunguis | reverse complement strand
CACACACACACACACACACACACACACACACACACACACACACACACGAGTAAGCAGGTTTTCATTCAAGGATGGAGTTGGATCAAGACAGTGGTGCTGAAACAATTTTTATAGTGGGGCTTCTGAGAGCCATTGAACCAAACTGTAAACCCTATATATAATGGAAATCACTTCAAGACAACAGGTGCGGCAGCACCACCAACACTCCTAGTTCCAGCACCTGTGGGTCAAGATATGAAGGAAACAAGAGGAGAGACAGCCTTGGCTTTGTATATAAAGAAATCTAAAACGAAACTTGATGACCAGGTTGAATAATGTTTGAAGTTTGATTGGGTGTTGCTGGGAAACTGATCTAATGCACGTTACCTTAGGAGTAAGACAAGGCTACAGGAAAGTATTGAAATTGCAGCATTTAGTGCAGGGATAATTTCCTGTCTCTCCCAACATGTACACCCAACTGCACTCACTTCCCTCTTCCCAGTTTTCCCCCCCCCCTTGTCCTAGTTCAGGGCTTATTAGGCACATGGAGTGCTAATTTACCTTTTATCTCATAGCCTAGACTTGCTTTGTCTGAGTAAAGGTAATCTGTGCAGGAGGGGGGAGAAATTAAAGACACCTTTGGATTGCTCTTTATTATAACTTTAAGAAGTGCCTGATTGTCTCATTGATGGCAGAACACCTTCACTGTGATATTGCATGTAATCTTCAAAAACAGAGGCCCTGTCATGGCATCGATTATCCCACGGCACTTCCTGAAAGGAGGAGAGGGTTCCCTCAGTGTTCTTGCCCCAAATTCCCTCTCCTTCCACACCCCATGCTGTTGCGCAGTGCGCTATGCTCTTGTTTGCCAGTGCTGTGTGTGTATAGTTTGAGAGTTGCTTGAGGATCTGTTGGAATGAAAGGTGCTATGTAAATGTTAATTATTAGTATTACAACTATTGTGAAACATTTGCAAATTCATTATCCTAAATGTATCGTTGTCTTTAACTTTCAGTTAGCTGTCCCAGCTACCATGTTGCTGACAAAGTCTACCATGTTGCTGACAAAGACTGACTAAAACACACATGTAATTGTTATCACACACAGAAAAACAAAGTGCGTTGTCTGTCTGGTGCACTGTCTGAGCCAGTTTGAACACCAGGAGTAACAATCAATTCAAGAATAAGGCATCAGTGCAGAGAAGTGGTCTTAGCAGTTACTATTTAATTAACTCTTGCTATGACTGAGGGAGGATGAGCGGCCAGTGTAATTTGCATATAGAAGCCTATTTCACAAGGACTCTGTGAGTAGCTATATCTTTATGGGAGATTAAAAAGTTTGCTTTTTAATTTTAGCTATTGGTGACAGATTTCAGTGTGTGTTGCTCATGGTAAAGGTGATGTGGGTGTCTCTTCAATAGATTTGTTTGCATAGTATAAACTGTAGTCAAGATAACATCACACTTGTGACTAGAGCTTTGTGACAGGGATATTTGACACAGGCTATAAATTCTTTCCTCACCAGACCTTTACATGTATTTTCAGGCATTTCAAGAATTCCATCCTTCTCAGTGCTGCCCTTAGGAGAGTTCAGGATTTAGGGAAAGAAATACATTCCAGGACAGAGGTCAAAACTCTGTTTAGGTTATTAAGCTGAAACATGTATTTAGGCATTGATAGCACAATACAGTTCAATTCACTGTGACTTTTTTAGCTTGACAAACTATGTGAGTGTTGCTAAAATATGTTTTAAAGACTGGCCTCTCAGGTATCTGTCAGGGTTAGGTGAGATCTGCCTACCATAGGGACACTATGTTTGGAGTCTGATCCCCTGAGTCTATTAGTCAACAGTGTTCAATGCTGACTTGGTGGCAGGTTGCTACATACAGTGCCACCATCTTCACCACTTTTCTCCTAGGATTAGGCACAGTTTTGCTTCATGGCTCTTGAGAAGTCTTTTATGATTCATAATAATTTTGAGGAAATATCTCCCTCGTGTTTGGGTATTGGAGTAGAAAGTGCCTCTCTGCTTCAGGCTGTCCTCTGTTGCATTGATTGCACAGTTGCTTTTCTCTGGGTTTGGACTGTGCTCTGTGCTGCTCAATTTCCACCTGTAGTTTATGGTAACAGTTCCTATTTGGTGGGAATCTACTTGTGCATTTCCTTGAAGTGGGCTAGCCTGTTAGTATAATGGGTTGGTGCAGGCATGTGTAGCAATCTAGCTTTTTGCTGTTTTGGGATTTCTTTCCAGTGACTCATATATATTGGTGTATTTGGTCTAACATTTTGGGTCAGAATTATTTGCTTGATTCGAGGGAGTGAGGAAACGTAGAAGTGGATCATGTTTTCGTTTGGATTCTGTTTGTCTTTCTGGGTCATGCTAGAGAAGGTAGACCTCATTTAGGGTGACCAGATGTCCCGATTTTTATAGGGACAGTCCTGATATTTGGGGCTTTTTCTTATATAGGCTCCTATTACCCCCGACCCCCTGTCCCGTTTTTTCACACTTGCTGTCTGGTCACCCTAGCCTCATTTAAAGAAAAAAAAATCAACCCTCTGTGTATGAGAGAGCTTAGATTAGTACTATCTTGCAGTAGTTCAGCATGACCACTTTTATTTTGCGTGTAAGGAGAAAGAAGGGGAAGTAAGGCAATAAGGATCTTTTTCTGGCATAGTGCAAGGAACTAGAAATTTAGGAATTAGCAATTTTGGAGAAAATAATATAATTTTTGGTTTACTTAGAGGGGGAAAGGTCCAAAGCAAATATGCTTTACTGTCTAAGGCAATGGCATTCAGAGTAAAATTTTGTTCTCTTCTTCCGGGATTCACAGCAGTAGCTGAAGCAGAGAGTAAATGAGGAGTTAAGGGCTGGTCTTGTTTGAACCTTTTTAGAACAATGGTGGTAAAACGGGGAAGGGAAAAGCCTATAAATGAAATGGAAAGGAGTGAAGGAAATGACCCTCCCTCTCACTGCCTGAGGTCTCTTATGGGGGCTGAAGAAATGGACGGTGGAAAAGGTTTCTGCACCGCAAGATTAGTCATAGGTGTGTGTGTGTGTGGTAGGGGGATGAGCAGGGCCATCCTTAGGCATACGCAGAATACACAGCTGTGTGCTTCGTATGCGACAGCGCTGGCGGCCAACCCTATCCCCCAGCTGGACCTCCTGTGGGGTGCACCCACTGCAAGGGGCAGGAACATTCATAGAGGGGTGTGGGGCCTGGGACAACTCCCTCTGCCCTTGCCCCGCCTCTTCCCGCCCTCACCCCCCCATTTCCCACCTCTTCTCCCAAGCCCCCTCCCCCAGTGACGGACGCGGCCCAGGGGATTAGCGGGGGGGCCTGGCACTGGCAGCAGGGGTCAGGCCTACTCCCACACTCACCGTTCCACTCTGCTGGCTCCGTGCTGTGTCGCTCCGCTTCCCGCCGCCAGTGAGTATGGGGGTGGGAGGAGACCCTTTCCCCCAAACCCCCTCCCTCGAGCGACACGGCTGGGGCTGGGTCGTTCCACTTCCTGCTGCTGGCGTCAGGCCCCCCACTAATCCCCTGGGCTGCTATGGGCCTGTGGGGCTCCCCAAAGTGGCCCCCCACAGCTCCTGCCTCTGTGGCCCTGCAGGCCTCGTGCGCAGCCCAGACCCTCTGCCGGGGGTGGGGGGTAGCAGGTGCTCAGGCTGCATAGGCATCATAATTGATAGGGACGGGGCTGGGGATGAGGTGGGGATGTGTAAGGCTGCCTATATCAATATATCTTTATCTGTCTATGCTGTGACATAATTTGGAATTATTTTTCAACTTTAGTGCTGCAAGTTTAAGTGTAGTGTATGGCCTGAGGGCCCTATTTCTGGCCACTTATTTAGCTGTGTTGTAGGAATAAAGGGGGAAGTGATTTTTGTCTTTTGTTTCCCATGAACAGGGGGAGAAATACTGATGCAGAGCAGGTTGGTCAAATGCTGCCTGTGCCTTAGAAGCCAGAATGGTGTACACATTCCCACTTTGCACTAGAGCCAAAGCACCTGCTCTGTGAGAGGATTCAGCTAAATTACTAGATGTAATTGATGTTTGTGCAAAACAGGGAACATTTGTTTTTCTCTCCTTGTGGTTAATGCTCAGCATGATAATGTAAATGAGTTCTCAACTCCCCCTCCCTGTCCTATTCCATCACACATACTTTTTACCCTTTTCCTTTGTCTTGTGGGTACTAACAGTTGCTAAATGGTTTTTATGGAGGATAATATATTTAGGAAGCAATTTCCATTTGAGATTTTAACTGCTGCCTCTTCCTTTCTGTGACTTAGGAATGGAAAGCAGATATAATACAGTTATCTTTCCAAGATGAGTCACTTTAAAGCATGTGCGCGTAATATATAGTTTTTAATAATCTTTCCTGCCATAGAGCATAAACTGGTCTCAGAACGAGGACAACCAGATGAAACTTGCTTCCCTGTAAACATGGCTTGAGCAGAATCAGCCAATTTCAAGGCAGATTAGTGTCTGTGCAATGAAAACAGGATAAGGAAAGTATGAATATAAGGATAACGGGAACATCAGTTGAAGAGCAAAAAATCTGCATGAGATCACTTTTATTTTTTTTATTTATTTATTTATTTATTTATGACACAAAAATATTTTTGGTTGACTACATTATGTCCTGCCTCTCGATTCTTCCATGCTTTAAGCCTAGAGCGATGTGTGGCAGGGTAACGTTCTTCCATACATTCTGGCAGCTCATGATTCCGGTCTGCAGATTACCTTGGCCTGTTCAATGTTACCACAGACCCATGTAAGCAGCAAACATTTTCCTAACATTGGTCCCAGACCACGCTTTGGTTTGCTTGTCTAATTTCTTACCAAACTATACTTTTTAATGAGTCTGTTCCCAAGCCAAAGTAGTGGGTCACTGTGACTTTTCATCTTCATCTTCACACATGCTAAATTGTTTAGGCCTCTCAATTTGTCTGGATTTGATTAACTTTTCTTGTGCTCAGTGGTTTGCCTGCTGGTGACTGGCTTCATGAGGCCTGTTCCTGCTAGTTTAGACTCTGGGAGCCGACCCATTTCTCCCTTAGCTTCCTTCGCTGCCTTGTTTATTTTCCTAGCCAGCAGGACGGCCAGCCTCAGAGAGGAAGGAGACTACTTGTCACTTCTCAAAACTGCAGGCAGCATAAAACAAAACAAACACCCCAACCCCCAAATAACCCCCAAACACAGAGCGCAGTAGAACAACATTGGTGGCGGAGAGGTATCACTAACTAATCAGCTGTAGCTTTCAGCTCAAGGGTGGTGTTGCCAGGATTCTACCACCACTGTATTTCAAGGCTAAATGAAAGGCCTGCAGTTTCTTGTGGACATACTGCTCTACTTGAAGGTGAGTCTTAGACATCTAAATGGCAGTGGTGTCTTAAATCTGGGCCATCTTTGCAACTGTGTAAGGCAGTGCTTCTCAAAGTCGGGCCGCTGCTTGTTCAGGGAAAGCCCCTGGCGGTCCGGGCTGGTTTGTTTACCTGCTGCGTCCGCAGGTTTGGTCGATCGCTGCTCCCAGTGGCTGCAGTTTGCCGCTCCAGGCCAATGGGGGCTGTGGGAAGCGGCGCGGGCCGAGGGATGAGCTGGCCGCCCTTCCCGCAGCTCCCATTGGCCTGGAGCGGCGAACCGCCGCCAGTTCCCTGAACAAGCAGCGGATCGGCTTTGAGAAGCACTGGTGTAAGGCTCTGCTTTCTCAGACCTCATACTATACATGTGACCCACCATTGAATCCACCTTTCTTGATTACTCTGTCTGTGAGCCTCTTTGGCTCTGATGACAGTAGGTCACAGAAGATGAAGATGCTATTCCCTAATTGCTCTACCCTATTACCCCAGTCTCCACTTGGAAAGTCACACTTCAGTTCCACCTCCTGGCTTCCCAGTTCATGTAAGACTGTCCTGAGAAGCCATAGAGTCTCATAAACAAGGTGTGTTAAGTGTGTGTTTACCACAGTCCGATGAAGAGGTAGAGGCTGGTAGAGGCAGGAAGGCAGCAAAAAACCAAAAGGTTAAGGTGGATACAAAGAGGCTGAAGGACCCAGTCATTAGTGGATGGGGAGTTGGATGTATCCCTGCAAGGCTGGTCCTATGGAGTTGGTTGAGGAACCTAGGGCTGACATTGACAAATTGACACTCGTGGATGCTTTGCCAGAAGTGAGACCATCCCCTTTGTACTCTCTCATCATTACAGCACAGAATGCATTGTGTGATTAAGTAGGTTTCCCTTGGGACTTGGAATTTGATATTGTTTCAACAGAGCCCTTTTTCCTTTGATGCAAATAATTCCAATATATCTGAATATTTTACTCCCTTTTAAATTATTGTGATCAGACAAACAGGTTAAAATTGCAATTTACTATGAGTGTCACGTGTCGGAGGTATGTACAGTATGTTCATTGTTCAGTGTTTCTTTCGGTAGGTCTTTTGGCTCAGGATGTGAATGTTTTAAATAGTAAATCAGCCTGTTAAAATTGGCTGAACGTGAAGCTGTTAAAAGCTGAAGACTCATACGTCTCAAATAATGAAGAAGAGAAAATACACACATTGTGAATTCATTGTTCAAAGTAATGGCAGAGATTGGGCATGCTCAGAAACATAAGTAGGTAGGTGGCAGATCTGTCAGGCGTTTTGAAGCCCATCTGATATTTACACTTTGGTCGATCTGTTTTATTTGGTAGTCCCACCTTGCAGCAATTTAACTTAGTCTGTTATTAGAGAGTATAAAATATACCAATGAATCAACCTGCCCAAAACCCATTCAGAATATTGTAATTCCATTTCATACCATATGGTATCTTGTATTGATTTATTACCTAACAAAAGCTGTTAGATAACTTCACTTCCAAAGAGTTGTGTTTCCATGTCACATTTCTTGCTAATTTGAGGAAAGGATCCCTTTAAGGCTCAGTTGTGGTGATGATAGCAACTTTTTCTCTTGGGATGAAACTTTTTTCTCTTCAGAAAAGTGCTAATTTTCTCTGGGGTGTCACTCTTCCATTAATTGGGAGCATTTTGTAATCAGATCCATCACATTGTACCCACTCAGACAGACTTTCGGTCAAAGACCTGAGTTAATTTAAACAAGAAAAGTCTGAACTTTCATTTTGTCCCTCATTTTAGACTTAAATTTCCCCTGTCCCACAGAACGTGATGTTCTCATTTCTGTCAGAAAACTTGAATCAAATCATGAAATGGAGGTTTATCCTGAAATAATTAGCCATCATTGAGCTTCCAACTTTATTCTTCTTGTGTAATATTGCCCCCCCCCTTTTTAAGCTTCTGTCCCACATTCAGACCTTGGTAAACTGAGAGGTTATGATTTAGATGCTGTTCCCCTTACATTTTTTAGAAATATTTACCAAAATAATGTAAAGCTTTAAGCATGACAAATTTCTCCTCATCTACCCTTGAATGCTTGCTTGCTTTTTTTTTTTTAATATGAAAGAGATTATTTTGCACGTTAGGAGGTACCATGTAGTTTCCTTCTGGGGGGTAGATGGAGGCTTAAATTGTGGAAATTTGGGGCCCCTATTGTCATAACCTTTCAAACCATAAAGGAATCCAGATAACTAGATTACAGTGATTTACAGCTGTTTCCTCAAAAAGTCAAAGTTCTCTTCATCTGTTGTTTGAAATGGAATGAGGGGTTTTTGTTTTTTTTACACACTAGGCTGACTGGAAAGTAATTCTCTCTCGTAATATGAAGAAAAAAGAGAGTATTATAGAAAATATGCTTTCAGAGGTGCAGCTTTCTACGACTCATGCCTGGTGTCACTCTTTATTTGCCATGCATGTTTGAGAACTAAGCCTGTGCACCACATACAATAAAAATTCCAATTCACTAGTAAATAATTTCTCTGATGAAGTGAGCCAGGGAGCAAGTTCCAATTTAAGTACTCAGCAGTACTGTGTGTTGTTAAGTTTCCGGATATCACTGTGGTGTCTGGCAGGAGCTCAAAGGAGCATATTTTTCTTCAAGTTAATCAGTGATAGGAGAAATTTGTAACAGTTGCGTTCTTAGTGTTCTGTTGCTAATTTTGCTCTGTACACCTGGCATCGCAGCTCTCACTCCTCCTTCTGTGGAATTTTGTAAATTTACAGCAACAACAAAAAAAGAAGAGAGATTAAGGAGCTGTTATTGACTATGACAGAAATGCTATTGAATGTTCTACTGAGAACCAATTCATGCTTATATTTGGGATGGACAAATTAGTTAGTTTGGATAAAATGGGAACTGACTCAGTTGCCACTTAAAATTGATGCTTGATGCAGTTTAACTTTGTTACAGTTTTTTTCTCCGGTTTCATCCCCATGTGGAAATATTGCTTGAGTGTATTCTTGTGGTATTTTAAAATACCAGAAATCATGTGACAGCCTTAATTTTGTTAATTTGAATTTTCAGATTGATTTGAAAACATAATAGGTAGGATAATTGGTTGGATTAGGATCCAAATTATAGGGAGTTACCAAAATTTTGAACTTTTTGAGGTTCATGCTTCTTTGGTTTGAGCATTTAGCTGGGAATCAGAAGAATTGGATTTTATTCCCATATGTACCACTGACCCTTCCCCTTCGCACATGACCTTTTGTAAATCATTTGTGCCTCTTTATGCCTCAGTTTTCCTATCTATAAAATGGGGCAAAGGATATTTTTTCCATTTTGCCAAAGCACTTAAAAATCTATGGATGAAAAGTGGTATAGTATTTGAAACCATTAATCATATTTTTCTTCCTTTTTATTTTATTTTTTTTATTTCAAGGAACATTTTAATGGAGACAGGATTTTTGTTTGTTTGTTTGGATCATCAGTCTCAATGATGTCACTGTCACTTCTGAAGGAAACAATTATAATACAGTAGAACCTCAGAGTTATGAACTGACTGGTCAATCACACACCTCATTTGGAACTGGAATTACACTATCGGGCAGCAGCAGAGACAAGGCCCCTGCTCCCCCCAAAAAAGGCAAATACAATACTGTGTTAAACGTAAACTACAAAAAAAAAGTAAGGAAAGTTTAAAAAAAAAAAACGTTGACAAGGTAAGGAAACTGTTTCTGTGCTTGTTTCATTTAAATTAAGATTATTAAAATCAGCATTTTTCTTCTGTGTAGTAAAGTTTCAAAGCTGTATTAAATCAATGTTCAGTTGTAAACTTTTGAAATTACCACCATAACATTTTGTTCAGAGTTACGAACATTTCAGAGTTATGAACAACCTCCATTCCCAAGCTGTTTGTAACTCTTGAGGTTCTATTGTACCACTAACAGAGGGTTCTGTCTTCAAGTGGGGAAGAAACCGAAGAAGCAGATTAATAAATTAAAGTGAAAACCCTGGTTTCATGTATATTTCACAATTAACAAAAACAGAGGAACAAAAATACAGAGTGTATATGATAGACTGTATAAGCAAAATAATCTCTAACAAGAATACCTCTCAAAGTTTTTCATGAGCCATCAGAGGGGGCCTTTAACTTGAATTGGAACCAGCATCATTTACACTCTGGCTGCTGCGTAACTGCAACGTTACATTTTAATTGTATGTAGTTAAATAGGCTTCCCTAGCAACTTCAAGAGTGTAATTACATAGCTAGCTAATATAATGTCTTTATGAAGGGACTGCATTATTGTTACAATTTTTGTCCAAGGCACATTAAATCACTTTTTATGTCTTATATAATCAATGGGCTTTTATACATTTGTAACAGATTTATTAACAAAGACTCTGACAGTAAATATTCTGTGTTTTTAACTGATTAGACATTCCACCTGTTCCTCGTGTTACAGATGCTATAAACAGGGAGGAATGCGAATGACTGACAACTGAAATTACCGAACAGTGTGGAAGTCAGAGAAGTATAGTTTAATACAATCTTTCACACAATTGTGTACATCTTTCAATTAAACAGATAGCAGGCAGCTAATATTGAGTTGCGGGATCAAACAGCCTGCAGAGCCCTACTGTTTCTCTATTTCACTTTCCCAGCATTGTGGATATCCAGTATGTCAGTGAGATTGGGAGGACTTCTGCTCCTCACCCCAGGGGTCTTTTAAAGGTAGGCATAGAAGAGGAGCTGTTGACTCATTTAAAGAAGGAGAGGGCTGAAATTAGCTGATTTTGGACAGAACATTTTGCTTTGGGAATAATTGAAAGTTTGGTCTGGATATTATTTTGGCTGAACTAGCTTGCTGTTCTCTGTAAAGACCCTATAGGAGCCTGACCTCATTAATATCCTAACTACAGAGTTAGCATACTAGGTACTTAAAGGTGTAGAATTTTGAGTAGCTAGAAGCTTTTTTTCTTTTAAAATTCAACTTCTGAGAATAAAGAAAACACTTATTGTTTGTGAAGTCTACTGTCAGAATAAAGCCCACTCTCCTCTCCAGCCAAATGCCAACTGCATAATCCAGGGGTTTGGGAAGGAGACCTAGGGTCCTTTTGAGCTCCAGCAGGCCACGGAGATTTTTCTCAGTTTTTGGATGGCAAACCTTGGCAAAACACTAAGCCAACTCTCTTCTAAGCAGGGAGAGAGCAACGTTATCCTTTTTATAATGACATTTTTTCTAATTTTGTTTTGGACAGGTGAGTCTTGGACATTATCCATCTGGAATAGTAGGTACGTAATAAAAAGCCCCAGTATGGCAAAGTGCTGTTCTCATTTCCAAATCCCCTCAGACATATTGTACTTCGGATTCTGGCAGCAACAGCCCCTATGGTTTTCATAGGTCACTATGTCTACAGACAAAAAGGCATGTATTGAAAACACTTTTATACAAGCAGTATCTGAGGAGAAAATAAATTAAAAAGCCCACCCTTATGCCAGAGGTGTAGGTTGTGTATATCCAGGATTCACTTGTTCACGATGACAATAAACCAAGGATGAGTAATGGCTTCAGAAGGACCCCAGAGAACCTGAGAAAGTGGAACTAATGCTGTTTGATTCTTTGGGAGGTGAAGAGGTTTTGGCTTACATTTTGCACTGAAAAGAAATTCTGGCAGTGAAGGCTGAAAACCGGTTTGATTGGCCTGTGGTCTTTTTGATCTGTGACCACAGTTTGGTGTATTGTTGCGGGGAATGTTTTTCATTGATGGATCAGATGGCTGCCCAAGTACACTTCCGTTTTTGCTGTTCTTGAGTTTCTTCTGTCTGGACTGGAGAAGGGCCTGTAATTTCACACCTCTAAGGTCCAGTGTGCAACCATTTTGACCGCTGAAGATCAGGAAACATTACACCATTCTCCTTCTATAATTAGGGCCCTACCAAATTCACGGCGATGAAAAATGCATCACAGACCATGCAATCTGGTCTTTGGTCTGCTTTTAGCCTATACTATACATTCATGAGGGAGACCAGCGTTTCTCAAATTGGTGGTCCTGAAGGTTATTTTAGGGGAAGTGGCGGTTGTGGTATTGCCACCCTTACTTCTGTGCTGCTGCCTTCAAAGCTGGGCAGCCAGAGAGTGGTGGCTGTTAGCTGGGCACCCAGCTCTGAAGGCAGCGCCCCACCAACAGCAGTGCAGAGGTAACGGTAGCAATACCGTACCATACTCCCTTACTTCTGCGCTGCTGCCTTCAGAGTTGGGCGGCTGGAGAGTGGCGGCTGCTGACTGAGGGCCCAGCTCTGCAGGCAGCAGCGCAGAAATAAGGTCGGCAATACCATACCATCCTTACTTCTGTGCTGCTGCTGGTGATGATTCTGCCTTAGAGCTGGGCTCCTGGTCAGCAGCTGCTGATCTCCAGCTGCCCAGCTCTGAAGGCAGCACTGCTGCCAACAGCATTGCAGAAGTAAGGGTAGCAGTACCGCAATCCCCCCTACAATAACCTTGCGACCTCCCCACAACTCCTTCATGGGTCAGGACCCCTACATTACAACATCATGAAATTTCAGATTTAAATAGCTGAAATCATTAAAGTAATGATTTTTAAACTCCTCTGACCATGAAATTGACCGAAATAGACCATGAATTCGGCAGGGCCCTATTTCTTCTGAGAACTTTATATATATAAAGCAGTTATTTGTTTTGGAGTCATATGAAGTTATTTATTAGAACTCTGTGAACTAGATAAAAAGACATCAAGCATTGCTGTTTTATTATTTATTGGGTGGCGATGGAGTGCTTGGTGCTGTAAAGAGGAGATGTAGATCCTGACCTTGAGACATCTATAATCTGTCAGGGTGAGTTGCTTTGTGAGAATGTGCCATACCAAAATTTCTGTTGTGGCACCATCACGTTCTGTACAATTTAAACTTTTTTTTTTTAAATTAAGTTTCTAGTCTTCCTGATTGGAAAAAAAAAAAACCTTCTAACCCTAATGCATGCTAGTTTCTTGTAACTGAAAGACAAAATGAAGTTATAGGTGAGTGTTGTGAACTGCCCCAGTCATCTCAATTGAATGTTGACTCTATAACCTAACGATAATTTAACTGTCAAGATTGTCTATCATGAGAAGTATCTGAGTCCCACATCTTTCCTCTGTAGTGTGATCCTGATAGATACAGTGATTGGATTGCATAGTCAGAGGGTTGAAGAGTATCATAGCATTTGTTTTATTTTTATAAATAAGAATAACAACACTTTTTTGTTGAGGTGACTGGATATGTGAGACTTCATGAAAGAAATACGTTTTAAGGGAAGAGTTGGTGGAGGCAGTGGCATACCAAACCCAGAAGAGAGATCCAGGCATATGAAGTTTCATAGATGAAGAAGCATCTTTCATTCAAAGATGAAACTCTTCTTAAAATCCCCAACTCCAGACTGACAATGAAACATTCCTTCAAGAGCAATTTGTTTCTGCTGATGAAAGCTGGGCAGCCAGAGACTGCCCACTAGCAAGAACCAAACATCAATGTTAGTATAGCAATGTTTATGGTAAAATGCCTTATTTGAAGAAATTGCAGACCATCCCTGCAGAACTGTACATAGTCTTATATGTCATATTGCAAGGGAAGCTAATAAAAGACTATGGTTTAGAGCAGTGGTCCCCAAACTGTGGTGCATGCCTCCCTAAGGAGGCATGGAGGAATGTTTGGGGGGGGTGCATGGCAGAGCCCAGGCTAGTCTCCAGAAGGGGCAGAGAGGGAGCGCTGCCCAGCCCCACAGTGTCCTCCATCCAGCTCCGAAACCCAGCTGCAGCTCCACTTCACCACCTCTCACATACCTCCAGCCCCAGCCCCAGGCGCAACTCCACTCCGCTCCCTGCTCTACCCCCAGCCCAGCTCTGGCCCTAGCTGCAGCTCCACTCCGCCCCCTGCTCTGTTCCCTCTCTGCCCCCAGCAAGCTCTGTCTCTAGCCCCAGCTCCTCCCCCCATCCCCAATTTGGCCCCCAGCTCTGCCTTCAGCCCAAGCTCCTCTGCTGAGGAAGCCTTGGCTGTGTAGAAATGAAGGGAGGGGGTTGCGGACAGATTCTATTACTGGTAAGGGGGGAGCACAACAGGAAAAGTTTGAGCACCACTAGTTTAGAGTATATGTCCCTTCTTCTTAATCTATTTGGTTTTTAGATTGTCAGTCCTTTGGGGGCAGATATTGTGCCTTTACTGCTTGGAAAACATCTATCATGTTGTGGATGCTATGGAAATAAAAATTATATAAAAAAGGCAACTGGTGATAGCCTATAAAGGTAAGGGGTCTGGGAAGGTTGTAGTTTGTAGAGGAATTAGAATGAATTAGATTTTTGTTGTCTAGAAAAAAGGTGACTGAAAAGGGACATAACTGATATGTAGAAATTGAGGGATATATGGGAAGTTGATGGTACAAATATTTGATGGGGAGAAGCTCAAACAAACAGCATTAACTGAAGCTAATCTAGGACCACGTATGAATGGTGTTTAGGAAAAAATTCTCTACCCTAAGTATAATTAACACTATAGATTGATGACAAATTGCCTCAAGCAGAAAAAGGAGCTGCAAATACAAATATATTCATTAAAAGGCAGGTAGACCTACAGCACATGGGCTTCCTTCCATCCTTGAATGTTGCTCATCTAACCACTGGTCTATAAACCATCCTTGTGCTCTGGTTAAGTGCATATTTAATTATTTAAGTATTTCATATACAGTGGAACAGGTTCAACAGGGGATAGTGAGAGAAACCCACACCAGAATATCCCATAGTCCCGTGGTTAGGGCACTCACTTGAGATGAGGGGGGACCCATGTTAAATCCCTTCTCCATTATCAGGTTGGGGGGGGGACTGAACTGGGATCTCCCACACCCTGTGTGAGTCCCCTAATTACTAGTCTAAAGGTCTCTCCTCCTTTTCTCATCGCTGCAACCCTCTTCCCCCCCCCCCCATTTTGTGTGGAGTTAGGCATTTATCTTTCTTGTAAGAAACGGCTGAGGTGCCCAGGCTCCTAAATCCAGGAGAGAGCTCCCATCTGTGAATCTCAGTTGGCATTAGGCACCTCTCTCCAGCCTGGATTTAGGTGACAGACTCCCTGATAGGGGTGGGGTGTAGATCATACCCCTGTCAGAATTTCCTGTTAGCTGGTTTAGGTCGCTTCCTGCTTAGTTTTCTGGCTAAGGCAACTCCCATCTTTTCATGTGCTGTGTAGTTCTACATGCCTACTGTATTTTCCACTCCATGCATCTGAAGAAGTGGGCTATAGCCCACGAAAGCTTGTGCCCAAATAAATGTGTTAGTCTCTAAGGTGCCACAAGGACTCCTCTTTGTTTTTGCTGATACAGACTAACACGGCTAGCCCTCTGAAACCATTCCTACATGCCTAACTCTTTGTATGCATTGTATAGAGAGCCTGGGCACCTAAGTCAGCTTGTGTGGTTTCCAGTAGGTGGCTGGAGGCCTGAAAGTTAGGCATTGCTCAGTGTTGCCATTCCTAAGTCCCTTTGTGAATCTAACCCTTAGAGTATGCAGTGAACAGTGATGCCTACGGTGGTTAAGTGATTTAAGAGGGAAGAACAGGTAGAGGAGGATCTTGGAAAAGATTCACTGTGTCCATCTGCTGGATGTAAACAAAATAGCTGTAGAGTCCTAACCAGTGGTGAAACAGAAAATAAACTTATAAATTAGGACTGTGTCAAACCCATAGTTTCTCTTGCTTAACAGACATAAAGGGAAACTCCTGTAATAGGTCACACTAGGATAATTCATTGGTACAAAAGATTCTTTCTACCATGAGAGTATGTTTTATGGTAAATACTGTTTTCAAATTCCCGATCACAACTTCTGCTGGTATTTGGCAGACCCCCAACTTAATTTTATGAATAAAGCTGCAGATTTCATCCCTTTAAATAGCCTGGAAAATGATTAGTTGATAAAACACAGTGTAATAAAAAGTGTAGAAATCAACAAATATCTGGTACAATGATGTACTACTACTAGCTCATTTCCTTAAACAGTTTTCTAAACCTGTTACCTGATTGTAATAATTGTGCCAGTTACTGGGTTTTAGGATAGTACATTTACTTTGTAGGGACTTAGTGTAAACAAATCTTTTTCAGTTTATACATTTGGGAATGAAAAATCACCTCAGTGGTTGTGCTGAAGGGAGGAAAAAATTAAGAGGATATCCAATTAATAATTGCTCCACTTTATTACACACCAGACAGCCAAAATGTTGGCCACATTAAAATCAGTTGGGTTTAGAGCACTTGTTAGGCTTGTGTTTGAAGATGATCCTTTAACGACTGAAGTCCGTTGTGTATTAAATGGCTGAATTTACTAAGAGTCTTTAGAGACAAGTTGATTTATGTAGCACAGCACATGAGGTGTTGAAGGCATGTGCCTAAAGGGAGTGGCCCCTAGGGAATATTTTTTCTTGGGGAAATGTTACCATGGTGATGCCAGTAAAGCAAGAAATGAGGTGATAGGTTGTGGTCACTGAAAAGTGAAATGAACGACTCTGGGAGATGGCTATTCTTGATAACTTGGATGCTAAAGAATGTTTTGATTTTTTTATTTATGTTTAATCTGATTAATCAGTTACAAATTTCAGTCTGTGAGAGATACATTTCACATGGTGTATTTTCCCTTATGGTCCACTTTGATTAACCACCCGTGTCCGGATGGGAAGCAATGAAAGACTCCAGTTTCCCTCTTTGCAGTATTTCAGGGATTAATGGGAAATATTGTCATGCTTTCTCAAGGGACAATTTTTCATACTAATGTTTGCAAAGCACAGCTAGTGCCCTCTGCTGTGGCTCTTTACCATATTACAAAGGAATGTCCTTCTAAGTCTTTGTCAATGATGGGTATAAATCAAAGTAAGAAAAAGGATACATAGTAAATTTAACATTACTGCATTTTTTAATATATAAGTAGGCTTAACTTCTTTTCCTGTCTTAATCCCATCAAGATCAGACTCAAGCAGCGTTCACATCCACAATTGCAATGCACCAACCTTTTTCTTTGTTAACATTGGTCCAAACTCTCCCCACTGCTTTTGTCAATAGATCATTTAAAGGCAGGCAATAGAGTTAAGTTTGCCTTAGTCTTTTTTTCTTCTTCACAGCTTCAAGCCCAAGGGCATCTTTTAATAGGCATTAGTTAGGGCCCAGAATTAAGTAGACGTTTGTGAAGGAGACTTGAAGTTTGGAACAGAATTGTCCTTTATACTTTTTCCATGGGGGGAAAAAATCTTCTTATGAGAATAAAGGCTGTAGGCTAATCTCTTGCCGCCTGGAAAATGGAGAAGCCAGAGGTTGTTGGCATCGGGTCACATCCCTTATGTAAACTGTCAAATTCTTTTCATATTAATGGCATATTGAGTTAAACCCATGAGGTTTGTATCAGCCACAGCTAATTTATTGATTTATATTTTGATAGTTTTCTATTAAAGTTTAATATCATTGACTGATCTTTGATAGAAATTTGTTGCCTATTTTTGGATACGAATTTTCCTACCTTTTGCTTCCTCCCCCGACCCCGCCTTTGCTAGCAGGTGATGGTGTTTGTTAGACTCCATTAAATGAAATCCACTTAGTTTGGAGTTTTCTCAAATGACTTTTGCAGCTAATTAACTTGAAAGGAAGCTAGAGACAACTGCTTTGTGCAATGAGATCGCCTGTCACATGCCACCATATTTAATCCTGGCACTGTAGACTACTGGAGAGGTGCTAGCATCCAATGTGGAAACTATCTGGGGATGAGACTTGATGGAACCTTAAGTAAATTCAATCCAATTAAGATGTTGTTTTCCTTGGAGGACTTATGCCTTGTGGTAATGGGGTTTTCTATTTTTTTAAACAGAGAACTTGGGTGGGGGGAAGAGATTATACTGTTATACAGATATCTTCCTTGTAATATAATGCTGGCATTTTGGCACTGTCAATAACCTCAGAAAACCTTCCCCCTTCCAAAAAAAGGAGCAAAACAGAACAATGATTGTTTAAAATCATTAATTCTCTAGTGCTAGAAATGTAGCCTCCAGTGGAAATTGGGCCAAATAGCTTTTGGACATATTGACAGCTTTATTCAAAGAAGAAGAAACACTTGTCAACAGCTGCTGTTATCAAAGTTGGTGTGTATTGATTTTTTTTCTCTTTTCTGAAACTTTTCATTCCTCTTCCCTTTCCCCAAATAAAAGAGAAACCATGAACTTGGTTTTAGACCTTTTGATAGCTAAGGGCTGAACAACGTAAACTACACCAAGGAAATGCGCTATGTCTTCTTGTTCTAGCAGACAGCCTTCAATGTTACATGCTGGAAATAATGGCCAATAAAACAACACCATATTGTTTTCCTGCCAAATACTGCATACTCAGAATACGTTGCCAAAATGTAAAATGTGATTGGTAGTGACTTGCACAGTAGTTTTTTTCCCTTTACTCCATCCCTAGCTGTCCTTTTATTGCACAAGTCTTACTAAGGTCATTAGGATTAAAGTGACTAGAATTAAAGTATAAAGATTGGTGTTCTCATATTATAAAATCATTATTATTTGATGACCAGAAACCCCTCCTCTAGGGATCAATATGTGTCTTTTCCCCCCCTTTTCTGTTGGTGTCCTGTCTAAACCAGAACACTAAAATGAGGCCAGATAACCAAAGGGTCTGACTGTTGTTTGTTCTATCCATTATATTTCTCTGCTCGCTCTTAGATTCCTCCTCTGTTCCCTGTGTTTGAAGTAGAGAGATGGGAACAAGCAGAAGATTGAGGTCCCAGGGAAAGTCAGTTCAGCCTGGGCAGTTTGTTCTCCCCAGTGTGACTAAAGGGAGGGAATTTGCTGAGGAAGCTTTGGGTTGGGATATCTGGCAGAGGGGAGAAAGAGAGAGGAGACTTGTGGAGGGACGATCAAAGGCTTTGTCCTCAGGTTATGTAATGTGTACTGTAAACAGGGTCTTTGTCATCTGAGTGTATGGAGCTGAGTGGAACATACTGGCAGTTTTTCTTAAGTAAGCGTTTCCAATTGATGATGGTGGGAATGTGCTTGCAGACAAGCTCACTGCCTGTGTTACACAGGATTTTCTGTCAAAACCCTGAGATACTACAGTAGTGGTGATGTGGTATGGAAAACTTGCTACAAAATGTCAGTGTAATACTGTGAAATAGCAATAGAAAAAAAAAAGCAAAAGGGGAGGTCTGAATTAAGAGAGAGAATGGAATGAAGTATTATGGCATGATAGAAAAACAAGAATACAAAACTGATCTTACTGTTATATCTTTTCAGGGGCTATACAAAGATCCTGCTCTAGTGTTAAAATAATTTTCAGTGCTGTGCCCTAGTATTGGAAACTAGGGATTTAAAATTATTGCATGAAAGCTTCTCGTGATAAATGCTTGCTTATTAAAATTGTTGCAAAATGAGCTTGCCTTCTCAGTCTCCAGTGACAAAAGGTATTTTTGTGGTTGATGAGTACTGTTCTCTTTCTTCCTAATGATCTCGCTTGCAGATCAGCAGTCAGGTTAGTAGTCATTCACTGCTGCCCTCTTGGAATTAATCAGGCTCAAGAGAACTAAGATTGCAAATATATCGTGATTTGGGGACTGTTGCTTTACACACCCATTTTCTTTCCCTGCCCTTTAGTAGGGACTTGAACTCTCATTGTTTTGTGACCCTTGGTCAGAGTTTAGCCGAATACATCTGATGTCTAGAGCAACAGACTGTGCAAGTTCTGAGCAGGGGCCAGCAGGGGGTGCCCTTGCCGGTTAAAGGCAGACATTGAAGACTACAGTACGGGGGGGAGCTCAGGCAGTCAATTTGAATCTGCCTTACATCCCTTTTGTTAGGTTGAATAGCTAGCACTAAAGCAATTTCATACCTTTCATTTCCCCCCCCCGCTCCTCCTCCCCCCCAAAAATGTAGCTGTACTGTTTCACCTTTGTGGTGGTGCTGTAGTCAGTGTAGGCTGCAACATGGGAATTGGGCATTCTTTATAACACCCAGTCCTTCTTGTCTCTTTAAAATATCTTTCAGAGGGAAAGTTCTATGTCAGGCTCTCACACAGAGTTAAGGAGACAGTAAAGGGGGCAAACATCATCTTTAGGGAACAGGAGCAAATTTTCAGACAGTAATATTCCCAAGTTACATTATGTAGTTGCTAAAGAATGTCAAATCTTTCATCTTTCTGGAATAAGGGAAACCTATTTTGCTATCTAGGTGGAGAGCTGTGTGTTCCCTTGTCATTACTGGTACTGCTGACTGTCTTTCTGTGGATTTGAAGTTAGGGAAAGTGTTAGAAATTTGATTAGGAAAATTCCATTGAGTGATTTCTGGCTCTTGTAGCCTGGAGGATGAAATCTGGTTTACTGGGTGCCATGGTAGTTCATTCAGATAATGACACAACTAGATATTTCTAATGAACAATAATGTCTTTCCTTATCATTCTTCAGATGCATAGCACAGTGTAACATCATCCAAGTGTAATGTGAGTAATGTTTTTAATGAAGTACAGATGACACTTATTTTTTACTGGGTTTAGACTTGTTATGGTGTACCCAGACAGCAAGCCATCTGCACAGTGAAAAAAGTTCACTGGTTGTATTGTCAGAGATTGTAATCACAACGTGGTGCTTTATCACTGAGCTCTTTGGCTTGAATGACTGACCCCATGGGTTCCCATGCACTATGCCCCGTGTTGGATTAAGTGCATCCCTGATACTGGAGTGCTTCCCAGGCAAAACTAAAAGAAAAGAAGCCATGCAGCATGTTGCATAGCTTTTGATGAAGGTTTGAGCACTGGCCACTTTACCTTTAGCTGCCAATGGTACCCAATAACAGCTGCTGCCAATTCTACTGTTAGTTACTCATTTTCACTTACAGACAAATCTTCTCCAAGAAGAAAATGTGTATACACATCATTTGAAATGAATAAGCAGAAAGTCATTAGTTCTTTTTATAGGTTTTCTGGTATATTAAGAATTTATCAGTTTAAGGGTGTTCTTTTACTTAAATAGGTCTATTTATTTGATTGAATTATTTCCCATTAGGAATAGTCTTTTAAATATCACTATGTCTGTCATAGCTCCGATTTAGGGTTAACACCTGTTGGTCCCTATTGTGTTTACACATTGTATACGCATTTTCATTTAGTTGTGAAGTTACCTGTCAAAGCTCCCTGTTACAGAGAGCTTCATTGTTCACTAATTAATGTCATGAATCCATTTGGACACCACCCAGGAGCTTGTTATAATTGCTCACCTACAAGTAAAAACTTTCTCTGTATATTAATTAGTTGATACAAGGGATTAAGATTATTACATGGAAGGCAATGCAGTTTCTTTCTTAATAAGTCACCCGGAGTGGGTGCCAAAACAGCTCTCGGTCCCATTTGAGCAGTGTGTTTTGATAAAGGCATAGATCAAACCACTAAGGCTCCCTATGGCAGCAGGAATGTAGATCATTTTGGTTTGCTATTACTGCTGATCTGCAATGTATGATATTAATCAAGACTAATTATACGCACTGGCTATGAAACAAACTCAAGGCCAGTGCAGGGCATGCTTCTCTATGTAATTACTGACTTTAAAGGTACTGGGGTAATTACTAGAAATTAGAGGACCTTCTATTTACAGACATCACATCTCAGAATAGCAACACAGTGCATTGGTTATTTCTTTACAGCTCTGTCTGGTTAGTTATAACCACATGTCAATCTGCAATTAGATAGGCATCACTTAAATTTCCTATTTTTCAGATTCCATACTTCTGTATTTTCTCAAACTCTACCAAAGTGTTTTTTGTTCGTTTATTTTGGAAACAAACTTCAGCTAGTGAGGGACATTATGTGATATTTCTATGGAGGATGTGGAGTGTGATCTACTTTTGTTAAACACTCTGATAGAAGATCCCCTTAACCTAAGCTATTGTTCAGTACAGTTTAATCACTTTGTGTATAATATGCATTATCATATATGTTGTATATAATTGTCTGTAAACACACAAACCCGTGTGTATATGTATATAATTATATACACATAAGCATGCATGGACATTCACACGTGTGTGTGTGTGTGTGTGTGTGTGTGTGTGTATATATATGTAAATTGTACAAGTGGTCTTTCTCTGGAAAATGGCAAGATTGCTAGTGATCATCAACTAACACTTAACTGCAGTGACAGAAAGGAAACTGGAATGAAGAAAGTGCTGGTATTCCCCAGGGGAGATGATTGCTGATACTCTAGAGTTTTTACTACCGTGGTCCATCAAAGATGTGCTAAGATTGATTACAGAATTATGCAGGACTGTCATTCAGGGCCATATCCAGAAGAATATACTGAGAGAAGGGAGTTCAATAAATATTCCTTCTGCTATTAACTTTACTCTTTTGCAACTGTAATTGTAAGTACAGGAGGGAGAGCTGAGTCTGAGTTACAACAGATGTTTCTATTAGGGTTTTTTGCATTCCACTCCCTTAGTCTGAATTGATTGCTGGACTACCAAAGGAAACACAAGAATCCCAGTTTGTGCTTTTGTGATGTATTTTATTATGATCCATATGACAATGAGAAAAAACACTCTGTCTTTGTGTTTTAATAATAATTGGTGGTAATGGTAATAGTTCTATCTTCTTTTCACAGATGTATTTGATTGCAGTTCACTCAGTGCCACCCTTAACAATCTGGAAACCGTTGCTACTGTCAAAAGCCTTTTTTCTCTAGGTTTGAACTTCTCTGGCATGAATTGCTTGTAGATGGAGTCTGAGCCAGTCCATTCCCATTGTGTGTGCAGAACTAGACACATGAATGCCCAAAATTAATCAAATCTAAGGCAAGAATAGAAAGCTCTCACCCACTTACATGTTTGTGAAAGCAGCTTTGAGTTGGAGGGAAAGAACCTATCAAATGTACATGAAAAATGGTGAGTTTATGAAGGCCAGGGAATTGTGCAGCTTGACTGGACCTGCATGCCACCATGTGGGGGTGGAGGGTGGGGGGTGGAGGTACAGGGTGGGAAGACTACCAGTCTGTGAGGTTTTCTTCTAAATGATTTTCTTTGATTGATTGATGCTACTGAGGTCATAAACGAGCTCCTTGCTGAGGCGGGGTTGGAGGTCAAAGTGTAGTGCCAGCTGCCTGGCCTGCCATAGAACAATAGCAGCACCCTTCTATACATAAGAAAGGAACATTCCAGCATAGTCTTCAGACTAACCTTTCCTTTTGCAAACCTCAGGATTCTCTTGGGTGGAAATTATACAGTGTCACTTATAATTAACCCTTCCCCCCCCTACCCATTTGCACTTGAGTGTTCCTTAAAATCATCTATAAATACCCTGCATTAAACACTCAAGCCTCTCCTCTCTTTCTCGGTTATGTTTAAAAGTATGATAGTGTAAATGAAACTGAAATAAAACTGCACTTAAAGGTAAACTTTTGGAATGATGCACTAAAAATGTGGTGGTCAACTTCCATAAAATAATAACTGGAATTATATGCCACATTCCCTAGCCTTGTGCTTAAATATTTACCTTGAGATGTTCAAAATCTTATGCAGCAGAAAAACTGTACTTTTTAACAAATATAAGCAGCACTGTGGAAGACTAGAAATCACATTACTAAAGATAATAAATAAAATCTTGGCATTTGTATAATTATAATAAATACAAAACCATCAAATGTGTGTAAATTTTTTTTTTAAATTCCTGAACACATTCTGATTAAATTGAAAGTTGGTCCTAACATACTGCTTTTGGTCCTATGGCTGTAGGATTTTTTTATTCTTTCAGTGGTTTGTATTCCACGTCATGTTTACTTTTCTCCATTCTTCTGTTCCTCATACGGAAACTGCATAGATCTTTCTGTGGAAAAAAGATCTTTGTATCACACTTCCTGTGCAGTGCCAATTAGTTCCAGCATGGACTTTCTTTGTGGCTTTCTCTTGGAAATACTATAGCACCATTATTGGCCTTCAAATCTGCTGGAGCAGCTACACTTTTCCAACCTCCAGCCCCAAGTCATGCCAAAGGTCACACTACAACTAACCTCAGAGGGTAAAAAACAAAGTAAGGGTGTACCGTTTCTCAAAGAGATGACCCTCCTCAGCTTGGCCTCTGCAAAGCTCTAATATATTGATAAAGCTTAACAGCTTGTAAAAGCACTAACGGCTTGAGGATAGCTATGTTAAACAAATGGCTGGCTCACATTACTCTTTGTCGCTATCAGATTTATAACTCAATATCCACGAAAGACTCTTCAGGAAGTTGGGGCAGGGGAGTGAACAGATAGGAGGATTTTGTAGGGACTCAGCAGATCATTATTCATACACATTATTTAGAAACCTTGGCTAAATACTCCTCTTATCTGCATCCAAAGAGAATTTTGGGAAACTCAAATGTAAGTAACTAAGTAGGACTGTTGTGCTTCATATCTGTGTCAAAAGATTATGAGTACACCTCAGATTCATAGTGAAGACTCTTAATTATGAGTCAAATTTGAATAGAAATTAGAGAAGCAGTTCTTAGACTGAAAAGCTGCCTTTCTGATGATTTCAAGAAAAACGAAACACTTCAACTCTTGAGACTAGGTCAGCCCCCAGCTCTCTGCTGGCAGCCGCAGTACTTTCATCCAAGTTAAAATAAAACATCCATAGAGAAGGGAACACTTTAGTTCCTTCCCCACACCTCATTTCCTGTCAAGTCCCTTGAATTGTCTGGCTCTAGTTGCAGACTGGGATGGAGTTGGACAGTAAAGTTATAACTACCATCAGACACTTAAGGTCACCAGAGCAAGCTCAGCTGCAATCATCTTCAGAGTTTAGGAACAGCTAAAACTTGCTTTGTATTCAGATTTGGTTGTGGCCCACCCAAATCCCAAACACATCATTATTGTACATATATAGAAGTTCCTGTTGAGAAATCCCAATATCCAGAAAAAGGCAGAATCCTGCTACTTCCCCAAAAGTATGAAATAATTATTTGTACATTGATATATGCCAATCCAGGTGCTTTTTAAAATAGTAAACTAGGAGACAAATCCAGAAAATAGGCAACCTACTTGCGCCAGTTTATTAAAACTTGACCATAGGAGGTGAAGCGACTTAAAAAATCCGATAGGTCAACATGCCAAATAAAATTGTTGACCAGATCAAAAGAAACTTCCAATTATTACATTACATCGTAGGCACCAACTTTCTCCGGCACTCGTGGGTGTCCGCGCCCCTCCGCCCCTTTCCCCACTCCTGGCCCCGCCCTGACTCCACCCCACCCCTGGCCCAGCCCCCATTCCAACCCCATCCCCAAAGTCCTCACCCTAACTCCGCCCCCTCCCTGCCCCTATTGGATCCCTTCCCCAAATCCCCGCCCCGGCCCCGCCTCTTCCCCCAGCGCGCCACGTTCCCCCTTCTCCCCCCTCCCTCCCTGCCCCATGAATCAGCTGTTTCGCAGCGCAAGTGCTGGGTGGGAGGGGGGAGAAGCAGGACGCGGCGGCGGGCTTGCGGAGGAGGTGGAGGCGGAGGTGAGCTGGAGCAGGGGGGCGGGACGGGGCTACGGGGAGCTGCCGGTGGTTGCTGAGCACCCACTAATTTTTTTCCGTGGGTGCTCCAGCTCTGACCTAGGCAGTCGCCATGGGCGCTAGCATTTGGGGGGTGGCATTTTCTTCTGCGGCGATCTTCGGCCGCCCCGGTCGTCGTCGGCATTTAGGCGGAGGGAGCTGGGGCAGGGGGTCGCGGGGAGGACCACCTGCAGCAAGTGGGGGGTGGGGCAGCATGCAGGGGAACTCCCTGCCCCACCTCACCTCTGCTCCCCCTCCTCCCCTGAGCACGCTGCCCTGCTCTGCTTCTCTCCCTCTCAGGCTTGCGGTGCCAAACAGCTGATTGGCGCCGCAAGCCTGGGAGGCGGGAGAAGTGGAGCAGTGACGGCGTGCTCAGGGAGGAAGCAGAGCAGAGATGAGCTGGGGTGGGGAGCTGCCACATGGCTCCCTGGGTGGGAGGGGGCGCCTCAGGGCAGAGGGCGGGTGGGGAGCTGCCGCGAGGGGGGTGTGCCTCAGGGCGGAGGGAGGGCTGGGGAACTGCCGCAGGCAGGGCCGGTGCTTCCATTTAGGCGACCTAGGCGGTTGCCTAGGGC
>NW_020664420.1:59102700-59157879 GCF_002925995.2 Terrapene triunguis | reverse complement strand
TCGGCGGTGGGGGGTCCTTCCACGCTCTGGGTCTTCGGCGGCAATTCGGCGGCGGGTCTTTCACTCGCTCTGGGACCCGCCGCCAAAGTGCCCCGAAGACCGGGAGCGCGGAAGGACCCCCGCCTAGGGCGCCAAAAACCCTGGTGCCGCTGCTGGCCGCAGGGCTTGGGGAGGGGCAGAGCAGAGGTGAGCTCGGGTGGGGAGCTGCTGCTCGGCTCCCTGGGCGGGGCGGGGGGAGCTGCCACGGGGGGGCGCCTCAGGGCGGAGGGGGAGCTGCCGCAGGGCTCAGGGAGGGGGGAGGGCGCAAGGTGGAAGTTTCGCCTAGGGCGCGAAACATCCTTGCACCGGCCCTACGCCTATGCATTACATTACATTAAAGATACCAGTGGGGAGAGAGCTTCATCAGTGACAATCTCCCAAACAAAATATGCCTCGCTTCTTCATTCAGTTTCTTACCAGGAACTTAAGGTGGATCATGTAGAATATCGTATGTGATAAAACTAAGTCCAGCTGTCCTCTCTCTATCAAGATGGAAATCTCAAGTCTACATCTTTAGTGGTAAATGCTGTGAAACAGAAAAGCATTGTCCCTAAAGTATAAGTAGAAAAAAATCATCATTTTCCATATCTCTTAATCCAACCTTGAAAAACTTGATTTGCCCATTCACTAAAGTCTGGGGCTTTTATATCTTTGTTTTTGATAGGCAGGTAAAATATCATTAGCTTTTTAATTATCAGTGATCATGGTAAAGGGCAGGCAAGTATATTTTATTCCTGGACTGGTACAATTTCATTACAGTTTTGAAAGTCTGCTTGAATCTGAAATTCCCTCTTACCCAAATGAAAGCTGGTTGGTTGGTTTGTTGATTTATATTTTGGACACCTATTGATAGTATCTATGCTCTTACAAAAGTTAATTTAAACAAACTCTGCAGTTGGCTCACTTAGATCTTGAGGTAGGATTCAGATCTTCACTTGACATATCCTTGAAGTCAATGGAACTTTGTGCATTTATAAAAGCATCTACTTTGTAGTCCCATTGCAGGATTGCAAACTTGTGGCCTGATTATCCAGCCCTGAACACCTGCAAATATTTCTGATGCCTGTGCAACATTTTTGATAAATGAGTTTGTATTGTAATTTTATTCCATGGAATGAATGTCAAAAACATTTGTTTTAAAACAAATGTAAAGAACAAGAAAATCAGCTCTTCAGTGTAAAGAATCTGAGCGATTTAGAGGAACTCTAATTTTATAGAGCAACTTTCATATTCTTCATATCTCACAATAATGAATTAGTGACTAGAACCAATATGAATACCATATAGCTATAGCTAGTCTGTTTATCTAGTCAATTTCAAAATATATAGAGAGGTAAACAATAGCTATAAACACCCCATTTTCAAAGCATATTTATATTTTCAAATTTGAAAAAAATCCAAAATAAGTTTATTTCAAATGACATTCTTTTTAAACATTTCTAAATGTCAGCATGTACATTGTCTTTCCAGAGGAATCAATGAATACCTTTATTTGTCTTTGCATAATGATGAACATACCATGCTCTCTATAATTCCACTCATTATACTGCAGAGATGACTACTGAAATTTCCTCTCCAAGTGAGGCACAGAGTGTTGTTTTAAGAACTTCTTGTCAAGAATTGATTTTTCCTCTTGAGAAAAAATATTCTTTTTCCTCTCAATATTGCTTAACTCAGTGAATATGCTGACATAAACCTTGAAAGAGGGTCACTCTGCAGTTAGAGACAGATGGATCAGCAGTACCACAGATTATTTTAAGTTGGTTTTCAAAATAAGGGGATTCACAGAACCAAATCTCCACAAATGACAAATGCCATCATAAATGCTGTCCTTTTCCTCTCCCCCTGAAACATTCCCATTTCTGCCTTTTGTTTTCAGTGCATATTGTGAGTCTGTAAGCAATGGATGGAGAGGAAGATAAATATTTACCCATACCTGGTTTCAGAAATCTCTTGAAATTGATTTGTTGTTAAAACTATATACAACAAGATGATCTATAGTACCAAAAAAATTAGATCACTATGCACCCGATGCTTTCACTTTCTCTTAACCCCCTTTCCAAATAATTTAAGACATCATTTTAATAAGAATTTAATAAAGATGAAACTTAGCAAGGTTAAATACTATCTGAATGCAGAGCTGTGATACTGCGTGTAGTATTGCTTGCCAGATTTGAAGTTACTTTATAACTCTCAGTATTTACACATTAATTTATTTGGAGCTTGTCTCCTCAAAAACAGCCATCGTTCCAAACTAAGGGCTGAATCCTGGCTTGTAATGGTTGTGCACTCTTTTGGGGAAGGGACCCAGGTCTACATTGGTGTTTGCACAGCACCTAGCATGGGAGAGAGCCTAATCATGCTTGGGACTCTGGGTGCTATGATCATATAAATAATAATAATAATAATAATCAAGGGTGAGAACTCTCAGCCCAGGGAAGCTTGGGGTTAAGGTAGTTTAAAGCTAACCAGTGTGGCCTCCCGATCTGGGGTTATCCAGGGCTCTCAGCGTAACTGTCTGTCTGAAGTTCAGCATCCCCTCACTGCCTGGAACCTCAACAGCACTTCCCAAGCTAAAGTGATGTAGCTCTCCCCTCTGTAGATGCTACAGCAGGTGGCAACATGCTCATATAAACCTGAAAATAATCAGGATGTAATTCAGTTGATGGTGCTTAAAAAAAAGAAAAGAAAAAAAAATCAGGCATGTAAAATGTATTAACCTTTTTAGCTTCAAGGGCATGAGCTCTTTCTCAGCAGATTATAGCATAAATATGAATTTTACTAAGCATTTTCTTTGGCTGGGGCTCTAATGACATTACATCTGTAATGTAAAGAACAGTATTCTCCATTGTCAAGGGAAAATATGAAATATATTGAATATTTTATATATATTTCACATCTAACCTCTGCTATTGGCAGTTCTTTGTACATACCACTTCTGTGGCAAGCTAACTAAACAAAAGCTATGGCCAGTTTCCATTAGAATTGATGAAGTACTTTGCAGTCAGAATAGTTTAAGGTGACTACTCCTGTTAATATTGAAACTTGCTTTAAATAAAACATCACAATGATACTGCAAATTGCAACTTTATTTACAAGGCAAGGAGGCAAACTCTAGTAGCCATACAAACTAAGGTATAGTTTATTGGGTAGTGGTGGGAGATGAATAAAGAAACAAGCCACAATAACAACAGCTAGAAAGCTAATAGAAAATAAATTTCAGCTCCACACAGAGACCACACAGATTTGTTTGCTGGATGGCCTACTAGATGATAGGGGAGGATAGCTGTCTTAGGGTTTTGAAGGTTTTGTCAGAACAAGGTAATGGAACTGACTGTCTGACAGACAATCTGCTTTGAGAATTCCAGTCAGCTATGAACTGGTGTGTTGACTAATAAGTCAGTGGCTTGCTAAGCCTTGTCATTACCTAATATGTTTTTGTTTAACAACTTGGGGCCTTGCAGGAGTGCTCTGTTTACATTGTTGTCAATGCCTATTTTATTCTCTTCCCCGCTTCAGAGCTCTGTATGGTTCCGAACGTGGCAGCTTGAAGGTTCAGTATAAGGTAGTGGGATTTTTTTTTTGTATTCTTACCATAAAAGCTTTACTAGTGTTACCGAGTTACATTAATATTTTTTTTTGTAATCTATAGAAGTTAATGATCCCCCTAAAAATTGGATGCAATATTATGAGCAATGTCAGCATGCTGTGATTTTATATAATATCATTGCAATGAGACTGCTTGCTTCGTGTTATTAAACCAAACTGCCAGATGACTTTAATAACTATTTACTTGGTACTGTATATAAAAATATCAATCTTGGATAAAGATGCTTTTTGTTGTTTGAGTTTGAAATTTAAATAACGATTACTACAATTACTGATCCAGTATACTAATATTGTATTTTTTGGATCCTATAAAATAGTTTGGGCTCAAACTACACCTATACCCCGGTATAATGTGACCCGATATAACACGAATTCTGATATAACGCTGTAAAGCAGTGCTCCGGGGAGGCGGGGCTGTGCACTCCAGCGGATCAAAGCAAGTTCGATATAACGCGGTTTCACCTATAACGCGGTAAGATTTTTTGGCTCCCAAGGACAGCGTTATATCGGGGTAGAGGTGTATTTTTCAAGATTGGCCTTTAGTTTTGCAGACAAAGTTTTGTACCCACCAATAATTGTATGTACATTTTTGTGTTCAAGTGCAATCTAAATGCAAGTACTATCTAAATAGTTGTTTGCCAGTACAAGTCTGGTAGTTAGATGACTTTTAGTGCTTCCAGATGTGTCTGTAATTTACTACAGGCACAGAACTGTGAGAGCAGTTAATTTCTCTCTGTTTTTTTAATTCATATTTTGTTGCTTAGGAAATGAATTCCCTTTCATATCCCCAACAAAAATACTCCCATCTCCCAGACCTATTTATGTAGGATCTACTATATGTTTTTCTCAGGTACTGAAGAGCAAGCTAACCGATAGAGGGAGTACAAGTTTAAAGGGACTCTGTCATGTTAAACATCTCAAAGGCTGTTGTAAGCCTAGCTTGTAGGACATAAAGGACTATAAAAAGGCCTCAAAATAAGTTGTGCACTTGTCATAACAGCGCATCAGCATTGTGATGACAGAATACACACATCACAGCGAGCAACCATATCCCATAGGAAAAGCATAACTTGGCTATTTTTATTTCCTTTTTGGATGAGTCATGACGATGACAGGAACTGAAATATTATTTACAATAAATAGTCACAGCAATAATACACTTTTAAAAAAAGCTTTAGTCTGCATTATTTTCAGTCCTCCATATACATGTGGTTAAATAAAGCACTATATACAAATTGCTAGGTCATAAGTTAAAGAAAAAAGAAGGGATTTTTTTGGGTGGGTTGGGGAACCAGGAAAAGGGGCATGAGGGAGAGGGGAGATGCATGAATAGTTTAAGTACATGACTATGAGCCAGAAACTCCATTAACTTTAATCTGCACAGAACAATTTTCAGTTTGCCCTGTAAAATGGGTTTAATAATATTTACCTACCTTACAGAAATGTTCTGAGGATGAATTGTTTAAAGTTAGTATAACATTCTGAAGGTGGAAAGTATTATGCTGGTGCTGCAATTATATTATTTATTTCTACTGTATTTGTAAAATGACTTTTTTCCAGTTTGAACATTTTTAAAATGTTCATTTTTCTCTTTAATTCACATTCAGTACTATAGCTATACATTCTTATTTTTGACAGAGTGTTTTAGAATTGCACAATTTTGGCCCAGCTTTGCAAACACTTAAGCAAGCGTATAACTTTACTCCCATGATTAGTCTTACTGAGGGAAGTTAGTAAGACTATACATATGTATGAAATTATGTACGTGCTTAAGTGTTTGCAGAATTGGGGGCTTTCTTAGGTACTTTACTGTCTCATAAGACACTGTTTCATGAATTTCAAACTAAAAATTGCCTTTGTCCAAGTTCGGTCTAAAAACAAGCTGGTCAGATGACCCATGGTCAGTAGAAATGCTTTCATAAATTCGTGTATCTTCAGTACATTTCCACCCCCAAACAGGCATACATTCACCTATAGTGTTTACAATCCAAATGTTGCAGCTGTGTTCTAGGGCAAAACAACAAGAAAGTGAAACAGTTTTTTGGAGCTTAGAACAGGAAGTTCCCATTAGTTGTTGGGCGACTCTGGAGAGAACAGACCCCGGCTCTACAGCTTCACTCCTGGAAACCTTCAGGGGAACTGCTATCAGGAAGGCCATTTATCAGCACCCCTGTGACTACAAATAGACAACGACCCTGGTATACTGGCTGGGTCGGATAAGTTCGGCAAGCCCCAAAGCAAGCCAGTTAGGCAGTTGGTGCTGCTATCCTCTACCCTTTTCAGGGTTAGGGAATCTGAGACAATACTAAAGGGACTAGGGGAGTGGGAGCCAAGAGCCCCATTCCCATTAACCCAAAAGGGCTATCTCACACAATTTGTAACATAGAGATGCCTACTTAGGAAGATGTGGGGTGCCGTAGGGACTTTCAGTGTCAGCCCAGTAAAAGTCACCTGTCAACGGCCAAAAAACTGACCAGTTTCACAACAGAAAAGAGATGTTTTTTTTAATATGATCTTTATGTTGCTGCAAGGTTTTGTGCAGCACCATGTGCTATTTTATGCTAGTTATTAAATGATCCAAATTGTATATTTCCAAATAACTTGGATATAACCACAAATGTCAGTTTAAAACACTGTATGGATTTAGTGCTGATGAATGCTTGAGAGCCCTGGTGAATTAAGTCCTCTGTTTATCTACAGGGCTGCAGCAGAGTAAGCTTCCCACACACCCTGCCTGCCTGCTGATCATGGGGGAGGGATAGCTCAGTGGTTTGAGCATTGGCCTGCTAAACCCAGGGTTGTGAGTTCAACCCTTGAGGGGGCCATTTAGGGAACTGGGGTAAAAATCTGTCTGGGGATTGGTCCTACTTTGAGCAGGGGATTGGACTAGATGACCTCCTGAGGTCCCTTCCAATCCTGATATTCTATGATTCTATGATTCCTGTAGGGGCAACAGGGCTAGTTCAGTCACCTGTCCACGACACATACAGTTCTTGGTCTCTGAGCCTGCAAACTGTGGTAGTGAATATGTAATGCAGCAGCTGGAATGGAAATTCACCTCATAGAGGGGCTGCTGAACATTCTTTCCACAGGGGAGGGATAGCTCAGTGGTTTCAGCATTGGCCTGCTAAACCCATAGTTGTGAGTTCAATCCTTGAGGGGGCCACTTAGGGATTTGGGGCAAAATCAGTACTTGGTCCTGCTAGTGAAGGCAGGGGGCAGGGGGCTGGACTCAACAAAAATGACCTTTTGGGGTCCCTTCCAGTTCTATGAGATGGGTATATTTCCATATATTAGAAACAGCTTTTAATTCCTGCTCAGCTGGGCTGGATTCAAACTAGTGACCTATAGGAGAAAGTCTGTGTAACTCATTAGCAATGCCCCAAGGCATCCAGCCACCCAACAAGTGCTAATGTTAAACCTTGGAGAACGAGGCTTGCTTTCTTGACAGGTAAATTTATTAAACCATGTTCTGACCTTTTTGGCGCCCACAAAGGCAGGATCTTCCACTTTATGTATACACAAACAAAATCATCTACACTTCACTATTAGTTTCTGGCAAATACATTTTACGATCTAGTGCCCCACCTGTTTTTTTAGAGATAGCCATCATTAATCCAAACAGCAATAAAACAAATATTGATGTCAAAGTTCTCTTCTAAATGCAATATCTTGCAGTGTAAAATCATTTAATCAGAATCATCACCCAGGACCTAGCAGACTACTTGAACTAAAGGAGGAACCAGTGAGAAAGGTAAGTTATCTTCTGTGTGGGGCAGCCTCTAGAAGGGACATGAAATACACTTTACCAGTAGGTTTCGTGACTATTTGTGAGCAGAGTTAGAGCACAGGCATGCAGATAGATTTGGCATCTTCCACCTGAAGGTGACTGTGGCTGAGACTTGGTTCTATCATATTAGAAACTGGGTTCCATATTTTCAGCTCTTCCTGAAGTGAACTTGTGCAAACTATTAATATCCTTATTTGTAAAAAGGAGGAAATGTTAATTGCTTGCCTTTTGGGATGCGAGAGCAAAACCTTCATTAGTAATAAGGGTAACTGTACAGCAATATTAATGTCTCTTAGTGGAAGAGATAACACCAGAACTCCTGGCTCCCAGCCCAGTGACCTGCCCTTAAGCCAAAGGAGAAAGGATGTGTCTCTCTCCAATGAGTGAAATTTTTATCTAAAATGCAGGCACTGTGTTTCTCTAGAGTGTTTCTTTTAACTTTAATGTATGTTTGGATAGTAAAAGGGGAAGTCTCATATTCTGTGAATTCTGCACTTTTCCTGAATTAGTATCTTAAATTCAAATTCTTTTAGCCTTGCTCACGTGAATAATTCTGCTGAAGTCAATGGGCCTATTTCCCTCAATAAGACAAGCAAGATTTGGCTCTTGGTACGTATAGCCTTACCCTGTAGCCGTTCCTCATACATCACTTCCCTATGAAGACTGGGAATTCAGTGTGTGAAAAAGCTGCAGAGTGGGCTAAGCAAAATGCAACTCACAAGGTTACCTGATGTTCAGAATCAAAGTACATCTATACCTTTAAGTCTCAAACTTTATAATGAGGACATTTTACACTTAATCCCCTTTATACACTTGGACCACGTATTGCCCCCGCCCCCCAAACAGTATGAGGCTGTAGAGTGAAAAAGTTTTCACCTTTGTTCCCCATGCTTAACAGAATGAGTAATACTTTCAGGCACCTGTGTGGTGCAGGGACTACCATGCTGAAATGCACTAACAAAAAATAGCAAGGATCAGTCCAGAATCAAAACAAAATAATTTTTAAAAAATGTTGTTTCATACACATACATAGCATAATTGTGAGAATCAGCTCTTTTATTTAAAAAAAAATCCCATACATGTGTGTTAAAGAAAACTCCAAATAGCCTACTTTTGAGGATTTTAAACAAGGGTGGCAGGGTGGGTGATGTTATTTTGTAGAGCCTCACAGGAATTTTTTATCAACTTGCTTAGTGAGTATATTATTCCCCCCTCCCCTCTCCCCCACAGTTCCTAGACTTTGAGGAATTTGCATGTCTTAAGGAAAATTTCTGAAGAGAATTCATATTCTCATTCAGGGAAATCTAAACAGTTTATATTCAGAGTCTAATAGATGGCATTCCATCGTGGAGGGAGAGAATATAGCAAGTTCTATTGTAAACTTATTAAAACATTACCCATACACTGGAAATGCTACTTGTCATTGGAGATATAGGTATACTTTTGCACTGTAATATAGATCTGTTTTAATAACCTTAAACTGGCATTGACCAAAGTTAAAATATACAGGTAGACTGTGTAAAGAATTACATGATCTCTTTGTGCACTGGGCTGTTGCCTCTCTTACCCTCTTCTCTCTTGCCATGTCCCCCTCATCCACTTTTCTTTCACTGTCTCCTGTCCCTTCACTTTTCTGTCTATTTAGCTTATCCCCTCTTAACTAAATCCACCTGAAAATAGTAAACATGGAACTAACATGATGTTTGCTGCCATCACATTGATTGCTCTGCTTGTTGTTATACCTCTCTCTCCCATTCCATGTCTTTTTTTCTCATTGTAAGCTTTTTGGGGCCGGGATGATCTGCTATTCTGTGACTGTACAGTGCCTAGCACCATGGGATCTGATCTTGGTTGGTCCTTCTGTATTAAAGATGATTCATAATAATCCTGAAAGAGGTGAAGTAACTGCTTTGCTATCTAATGCCAGTGCTCAGTTAGGATCTGATTTTGAAAATTGACTCTGTGCAATTGTGTATCCAATTTGTACCCACAATTTATATCGTTACAGGAGCAGATGGCGTGCTGCGCTAACTGGCCATTTGCATATGTAGTTACTCAGATTGTGTGAACAATGATAATTGTGTGTTTTAATATTTGGCATACATTTATACTCTTATTATAGTGACTGTGAAAGGACTGGATTGAAATGTCAGGACACTAACTTCCTCTTTTTATCCACAGAATAGGTAGGGCACAACAACAGTGGTGCAGACTTCTGCATACTACCCACCCATTTGCCTCAGTTCTGACCTAATGGGGTAGAGGTTAGTTGAATCTCTATGGCTCCTTCATTCCTGGGCTTATCTGACAGGAAGGGTTACAGTTATTACAAAATATGACAGTCGTTTCTGAGACATGGAGAGCTGTCCAGCAGGAACTGAATGAAGACCACCAACTCATTTCAAATAGTCACCAAGCATCTATCCGATAGCAATGCTTTTTACACATTTTGTCACTATGCACAAAGAGCTTATTCACAGACATGTAATATGGTGTCAGTACATTTACTGCAGTAAAGCACCGAAGTTTGTCTCACTACAGTTCCACATTTCAGGAAATGTCTGTGCAGCATGTAATTTTCATAAAATATCTAGGTACATTATTCTGGGAAGAGTGTTTTCGCAATCACCGGTTTTACCAATATTATGCTCTTGTGTGTCTATGAAGAACCTCGGCAGGAAAAATCCATCCACTTTTATTTTTTTGCTCTTTCTGACATGTTTTCATGTGAGTTCAGTACTTGGGAATGGTCCTGGATTGATGATCATGGAGACTGAAGTGCTTTGTTTAGTCATGAAATGGGTACACAATAGGGAGTGATGGGCAAACTGACCCACTGCCCTGCCTCACTTGTCGGCCATCATTTTAGATGCCATCTGTGCAGCAGTGGCGTCGCATGACAAAGCCTGTACCTGCCAGAGTGATCTGTGGAAGAGCGAGTTGCCCCATTGTCCTCCCAGTGAAGGTTGTTCAGTCTCTTCCTTTGCTGAGACTGCTTCCTCAGATGCCAAATACCACTTGTTTGTTTTGGTTTTCTTTGTAGTATGGTCAGTCACTTGTAAGCTGGTCACATGTCTGAAACCACCAATCAATTTCACATAGACCACAAAAGAGTATTTGGAGGTTAATATCATTTGGTTACTAACTAGGTACCTGGTCTGCATTTAGATCAGTTACCTGGAGCTGAAAGACTTCTACCTGTGAACATCTAGTCCCTTCTTAACTGTGTTTCTGTATTGTACATTTCTTCTCTTTTTGGGAACAAGACATAGTTATCTAAGAATGTTATCTAATGTGTTTAGACTTTTAAAATGTGCTAATCACAAGTCTCAGTGCATGTACAAAACTTAAACCAGTAATTAAAAACATTTGAAAACTAGCTCAGTGCCAACAAAGGACTTTCCTAATAGCTAACTCTAAAACAGGGGTGGCCAATCTGTGGCTCCGGAGCCACATGCGGCTCTTCAGAAGTTAATATGCGGCTCCTTCTATAGGCACCGACTCGGGGCTGGAGTTGCAGGTGCCAACTTTCCAATGTGCCGGGGGTGCTCACTGCTCAACCCCTGGCTCTGCCATAGGCCCTGCTCCCACTCCACTCCTTCCTGCCCCCTCTGAGCCTGCAGTGCCCTCGCTCCTTCCCCCTCCCACCCCCGAGCCTCCTGCATGCACGAAACAGCTGACCAGGAGGTGTAGGGAGGGAAGGGAGGCACTGATCGGCAGGGCTGCCAGTGGGCGGGAGGCGCTGGGAGCGGGGGAGTGAGGAGCTGATGGGGGGGCTGCTGACGTATTAGCGTCACTCTTTGGCAATGTACATTGGTAAATTCTTGCTCCTTCTCAGGCTCAGGTTGCTCTAAAACCTCACTCAGTATCCACCTCCTCCCTTGGAAAAGCCTGACAATACAGCTAGGGCTTGCAGCATGCCCTGAAGATCATTCCATTACTGTATTGCAATGATAAGGCTTAAGTTGTGTAAAGAAGTTAATTTTCTCTTTTTTTATCCTGTTTAACAACACAAACTTGCAGCATCTTCTCCCCATACCCAGGCTGCATGTGTATGTGTTAGGGAGAATGTAGGGTGGAGGGGACTTTGAATTATAGCAGAAGTTTACTATACTTCTCTAACCCTAGCCTAAGAAATGCTAAGTGGATCCTACTCCCTTGACTTAGCATATGGAGCCAGGCTGAGTCAGGAAGTATCACACCTTCTTTCTGGGCCATCATTTTAGGCATCATCTGTGCAGCAGCTGCATTGCAGCACAAATCCTAGGACCTACACCAAAGAGGGCTGACCGCCTTCCTTAAGACACTGCTACTCTAACCCGCCTCTACATGGTGCTCAATAGTGGTTCTCTCTCTACATTCCTGTCTGCTAGCATGGGCTGCTGAAGGTATTTCTGCCTCAATGGTCCCAGTCCCTGCTGGGTTACAATGGTGCACAGTGTCAGTGGACAATGGAATAAATCTCCTAGGAAACAGTTAATTGGTTCTTGTAACAAGTACCCATTAAATTCATGTAACCTTGTATAATTGGTAACTGCCCTCTTTTGTGCCTTGGCCTCCATTAATTGTAAGTAAACGCTTTGTGTGTGTGTGCAATTCATAGGTTATGTTGATTTTAAAAAGAAATCCAAGTGTACTGCATATGCATATATCTAGTTTAAATGTATGTTGTTGCTTATTGCCTGGCCATTTGAACAAAAATGTGGACTATATGGAGTTTAAGAACTCAGTGCTAGTGCATAGATAATTCAACTGCTCAAAAAGGCAGAAATTACTTTGCACTAGTATACTAAGTGCATTTGAGGAGTGCCTTGGTATTATTCTGTCTCAGCATTGGGGTCATGATGAGATGTGCATCTCATATGTCAGAATTTATATGAAGCTATCTTTCTTAAAAAAACCTTTCCCTGGAGTCCTGGGGAGGGTTCTTCTCTTTGTTAGTTTCATTATACTGTAGTTTTCAGATAGGGCAACATGGTGCAGTATATCCATGGTCTATGTTTGCAATAAGGGAATGAGTCTACAGTAATAATACAAAAAGCCACTTCTCTTGAGGCTTGATTAAAGCAATACTGCTTGGAGCTGCTTGGGCTCGTCTCTATCTTCTTTCTTGCCTCATTCTTCCATCCATCATTCCAGGGATCACAGAAGGAAGAATACTTGCTTAGGCCTTGGCAAACAACAATTCATCACCCTAATAGCTTTAAAAGAGACCATTCATTGGCCTGGTAGAACATTACAGCTTACCCAGTGTTCCCTGGTGTCAGGAAAGTCACATGACTGGATCTAAAAACAAAAGGAATCCCACAATATGTTCTCTGCGTTATTAATTAAAATAACTGCGGTGTTGAAAGGAAAGCACATAAAAGCTTTTGTTATATGACCTCAATATTTTGTGGAAAGATTCCTTTCCCTCCTTGTTTCTCAGAGAGGATTGTTCAAAATAATAAGCATGCTCCCCACCCCCGAAACCATTAATAAACTGTTTTCTGTCTGCACGGTTTCTTATTTCAGAGTAGTAACTCTGAGCCTTTGTAGCTCTGAGAAGAATAAATGTAATCAAAGCAATTGGCTGCCTGAGATCTTTTTTAATGCACTACTTTGGACACAGTACATATGGTCTGCAAATAAATACAGAATTAGTGTTCCTGTTGGAAGCATTCGGTGAGAATGAGTGATTTGTCTTGCTTATGAAAGGTGCATATATTTTCCTCTCTTAGCTGTTTATCAGCCTGCCGTTTTTCTGCTTATGGATTCAGAGATGGAATTTATCATTTGTTAGCTCATGAGCAGATGTGTTGGAGACAACCAAATTGATCAGTGAGGATGAACAGAACAGCAGCATCAGTGTTGGGAGGGCAGCTCTTACAAATTGTATTACCTTCCTATTTTTTCCCCTTTTTTATAGGCAATTTTCCATTAGCTGTCCTCCAAGTTGCAAGGAGAGGAAGGAGAGAATGCTTTTTTTGTTTTGTTTGGAGACAGGCACTTCAGTACAGTGAACGAGACGGACAAGGCAGACAAAGACTGCACCCAGAGTGAAATCACTTTGCTGCAAACCACTCTTTAATGCCATCAGGAAGGAATCATTTAGTGCCACATGTCAATTTAAAAAGATCACAAGTATTACTTGCTGTGTTACCATGATCAGTTATTTTAATTGTTGTCTGTCTTCCATACAAATCCTGGTTTGAGGGAAGGTGATGGGAGGTGAGAGAGCGCATGCTATTTGACAAAACTGATTGACTTTTAAAAGTTTGATTTGCTTTTAGCTAGTGCAGAAAAGACTGCTGGAGCTGGGTTGATTACACAGCCATCAAAGGCCTTTCTTGCCAAAAAAACCCTCCTTTGCACTTGTGTACTGTTGAAAATTGTGGTCTGATGCCAGAGGATTGAAGAGCTAAACACATGTTGCTGAAGAGCTACATGTGGCTTTCAAACCACAGGTTCCTGACCCCAGCCTTAAGTAATTAACAACAGTCTCTGGAACAATGCAATGCTCTACAAGAATAATTAAGAATAAATACCTGTCCTTCTTCAGTAAATGGGAAGGTTTGAAAACACACATTCTTTCTGGTTTAGGTGCAGGGGACAAGGATAGATATCCCTCATGCAGTTTGGGGATGGGATTTATTTTTTTCACCCTTTGCATTGTGGTAGCACTCAAAGGCCCTAGTCCTGCTGGTTAACCTTTCATGGTAGGTGCTGTACAAATCTGGACAGATGGATAGACATTTGATGTAATCAAGATGCCTAATTGGAGCTGGAGTTCTTTTTCATTAGATAGCAGACTCTATACGCAATATTACTGCTTATGAGTGGAACTTTTTCTATTGGGTATATTATTTCATAATGTTTTTTTAATTAAGTAAACACACAACAGTTAGCATACTTCATTTTATGCTTAAGATCATATAAATACAAGGCCTTTTGAAGTTGCAGCTGATGGATTAAGTACATATAGCTGGCAGCCAAGATCACAAAATCAACTTAGTATTTTGCTTGCCAGGATCTGATATCTTGACAGGCAGGTAATGTTTGTGAAAGATGTGGTTTTGATGCATTAAGGAAAGTGAGAGGTGCAACATGTAGCTTTTATTTCCCATTTAGTGGGGATTGAGGTAGGGCTTTTAGAAGGCAGAGGAGAACATATGGTTCAAACCTGTCATTCAACTTGTAGCCACTGCATGCTGTCAGTTATACTAGTCATCAGTATTTTTAAAGGCTCATTGCTGCAGAGGTGGAAATGTGTAAATATAATTAGTAGGATATCTAAGATTCGGTTAATTAAAAATTAAAGGAGGAGATTGTCAATATTAGGAACTGGAAAATGGGTGTAATGTCAGCAAGAGTTGTAGGTTGGGGTTTTTTTCTCAAAAGGATTTTTCACCCTGTTTTTTTTCTATCATCCAGTTTTCATGAGGTTTAACAAATAATTTTCAGAGTTTACAAGGATCCAATATTTGCTGCTCCTGTGTACTTTAAAACCTAGAGCTTTGCAAGTATACACAAGAGAGAGCCTGTTTCTCAGGAGCAAACTTGTTTCACAGTCAGTGAGGGGTAGATGTGATTTGGTACCTACAGAAGTCACAAGGAAAAGCTCATCCTTGTCAGGTGCTCAGGGTTGCTGTGGACACTAGATTCCAGGGGCTGTGTACTGCTTAGTGATGCTTTTGTAGGAGATAAAAAGGCCTCTTGTAAATATAAGCACGATAGTTCTTCCCTTCCCCTGTTTTCTTATTCAGCAAATACCAAATTTCATCTGCATTGTCTGAACTGTGCTGATTGAATACTAGTTAGCGTTCTTCTGTTCTCTATAATCTCTTCTTCCTTTGTTTCCTAAATGATCTTAGTTGCTTAATACAGAGGCTCCATTCTAAAGCTTTCTTCAACAGTTGGCTGTCTTTTCATAACTGTAATGATGTTAAACATAAAGAGTGAAGTATTCTATTTTGAATGGACCCTAGGCCCAGTTCTGCTGCTGATTCACTATATGGCCTTGGCAAGTCAGATTATAAAAATTGGTCTGTAAAATTGGGGATAATACCACCCTCTTGCCACATATGAGTATTGTGAAAATAAATAAATTAATATTTGTGAACTGGTGAGATACTATAGTGATGAGAGCCATAGAAAAACCCACGAGGAAATGAATAATTCTGTATTTAGAGTTTGAAAAGTGGGAGCAGGCTGGGAGTCTCACAGTGTATCAGAGTCTTGAGACTCCCAGCCCACTCTTGATCCTGTTCCTGTTTGTGCCTCAGCCTTGCCCAAGCCCTGTTCCACTCTTGTCCCTGCCCTGGTCTAACCTTGCTCCAGCCTTGCCTCCACTTCCTGCCCCTCCCTGGACCCTCAAACTCTGACTACCATGCCTCGACCTATGGCCTGTATCTGGACCCCAGCTATGATACTGACTTGGCTTGGCTTGTCCCTGGGCTCTGACCACCAGGCTTTAAACCCTGGCTTGTACCTGGATTCTGGCTACAGTACTAATTCTGGTTTGTCCATAGGTGTGGGAACTAGGGATGTGGGGGGTGCTGCAGCAACCCCAGGCTGCCGGCTCCGCATCTGGGGTCTTGGTTGCTGGCTCTGCATCTGGAGACTTGGGGGGATGGGGTGGATGGGGGTAAGGGGCCTGGCTTTCAGCACCCCCACTATTAAAAATGTTCCAGTGCCACTGGGCTTGTCTATGAACTCTGATCTCAGTTCTGACCCTAGCCTGTGCCCAGATCTCGATTCCAGTGCCAGCCGGCATCTGGCGTTGGCCTCTGCTCCAACCACTAGGCCTGACTACTGGGCGGCAGTACCTGGCCTCAGCGTAGCCTGTACCAGCCCAGAGTAGCAATTGCAGGGAAAGTTCTGTTCAGCCCTGGACTGGAGCATGCTGGAATTTTTGAGGACTCTGACTGTTAAAATCTAAGAAATCTCTACTGAGCATGTGCAAATGGTGATTTTTTTTCAAAGGTTTGGCCAAATTTTGTGGATTTTCATGGGGATGGTAAAAGACACATCCCAGACATAAAGGTACTCCCTGCCAATTTCAAGCTTCTGCTCCAGAGCACTGAAATGGCTGAACCATTTTGGCTGAGACTCTGGCTGAAATTTTCCAGAAAAAATCATCCTGAGGTAGACACCAGCATGGAAAATTTCAGCCCAAGTGGTTAGAATTTGGCAAAGTTATAAGTAACCGACAACAGGGTCTTCTATTGGGAAGTGTCGGGCAACCAATAATAGCTCCACCAGTAATATAAAGAGCTTCTGCTGAAAAATGTAGGGTAACAGGAACACAATTTGCTCTACATCGTGGTGCTCCATCCCAGTACCAGAATTATTGTACTGGGCCATGAATGTGTTCAGGAAATCCCTTGTGAATTGCAGATACATAGAGAAAATCCCACATAGCAATTTCACAAAAGACACCATTCCATGGCCTCTCTTATTGTTTTCACCCTCCCTTCTTCCCAGCATGGAGGCTGGTTTCACTGCCCTGAAAGTTGTACATCACCTGTGATGACTTCAAGTGCTCTGACCCCACTTCTGGCATTTTTCATCACTTTGCATTTTAATGCAGTTTAGGATAGCATCAATTAACACAGTTGTATTAATTTTTAATTATAATTTCTGTGATATTTGGAGCCCAAGTGTCTAGTAGTACGATTCCTTGAATTTCCTCCTGTGTGACTACTGTAGATCTTGTTGATGTGGCTGTTTGGGCAATATACCACATACCGTTTCACTGGTAGGCACTTTTAGTAGTAATTTACCAACATCATCTTCCTTTGCAGCATGCATTAGATAGGAGCATATGTCCCTAAACTTAAAAGAAAAACAGGGGGAAAAACAGTAGAACTTAGTACATCTGAAGACTTTTTAAAATCTTCCAAATAAAATCTTTTATATAACTGTGTTTAAACGTTTTTTTCCATTTTTTTTTTTTTTTTTTTTTAGATGTGAGGGTGGGAAGTATATTTTTAAACAGAAAAAGATCAGCATTGCCACTTAAATTCAAATGCCAGCTTAAAATAAATTCTGAAGTTGCTGACACAACTGTTAAAATCATTTCTGTTTCTGAGGACGATCTTTTTCTCTTGCTTCTATTTTTAAATGTGTAAGTTAATGTAATGCTCAGGCAAGCGGGTGATGGAGAACACCCGTGTGAGACACCCCTGCCAGTGCATTCCAGTCCTGATCTGCAGCGCCTTTGCTGTTTTATTCCTGAGCAATCCCTGAGCAGAGACTGTCAGCTGCATTGTGTTGGCTTGGTGCAAACAGTGTGGTGCTTTTATGGGAACTAGTATTTGTCCACCAGTTTTATCACTTGTGGGTGCCTATAGCCTTAATCCTGCAAATACTTCTGCACATTCATGGCTTTCTTTTTGTAAGGTGCCCCATAGAAGTCAATAGGAATCTTCAAGAGAGTAAAGTTGCAAGCAAGTGTAAGTGTTTACAAGATGGAGGACAAGTTTTGAATACAGCTCTTCTGTTGTGAAATACTTCTTAACTAACCCACTGTATCATACAGACCTCTGTGTATTTCAAATAAAGAATTTTTCGTCCTTTTCTTGCAGCTGAAAATATTTTGTTTAAAATAAAACCAAATTTATTATGAAGTGGATCAAAAGAAACATTAATTACATACTGATTGTGAAATGCAGTATGGAGGATATTTACCAAGACACCATCCAAAGTGTCTGAATCTTTGTTGTGTTAAAATGTCAAACGTTTTTGTATTAAATTATCTGGTAACCAGGTGAATGCTGTGTCTTGGGTCTTTACCTTACTGGAGCACACATTAGGTCTGTTTGCTGGCAGAAGAAGTATGTATCTCCCCTAATGGTGGATGGTGCATGAGCAGCTCAGCTTTCAGGTTTCTCACAGATACTAGAGTTCATCATTCCCATCTTCACTGGACTAGCTTCTGGAATCTGCACCTCCTTCTTTCCCTCCCCTTTGGCCTGGAGACTTCTTGTCCTCTGCACAGCAGGCTCTCACTGTACCTATAGGACCAGATAAAAAAGAATGTTTTATATGCCTCTTTCTTCACCCGTGCCAGTGCACTTTTCTGTCAGGGGTTTTTTTTTTTTTATTTCCTGGAGGCCTTTGTCACTGTTTTCTCATTGCATTCCCACAAGGTCTTGCAAGACATTAAAAACCAAGATGGAATAAATCTTCTCCAACATAGGAAGGGGTGCCAGGAAGATAGAAAAATGCAGATATGAAATTTCTGTCCCTCAAAATACATTTAAAATACAACTTTAATCTGTGTAACTTCCTACAAGCCGTTTCCCACGATGCTTTTGCATTAAATACAAATACTTCTCTTATTATGAGTAGACATAATACCTACAAGCAGACATCCTAAAGACCCCAAACTCACAACTTGTATATGGTTGCAGAATTGGATCCTTAGACAACAACAGGTGACGGGAGAGAGAATAAACACATTACAGATTATTTTAAATAGAACTGTCTCTCTAGCCACTACTAGTTGATAAATTTCTTGTAGGTGTCAGGTATAAGTGGGCCTTGAAGAAGGTTTTGAAGGAGGAGAGGGTAATGGTGTCACAGACTAGTTCAGAGAGGGTGTTCCATGCATGGAGGGGGATATGAAGGAAAGCACAAAGACCACGGTATGAGCTGCTGCTGTAGTAGAACGGAGGGACAGGGCAAGGGGGCATGATGCAATAAGAGACAAGGGCAGTTAAGTAGAGATAAGGATGTGCAGAGCTATAAATGGCTGTGAGGGTGAAGACAAGAAATCTGTATTTAACTGGTAGAAAATGAAGGATTTAAAGGGGTATGTTGACGTGGTTGTGAATGACCAATGGGGAAGATGACTTGAGCAGCTATGTTTTGCATGTACTGGAGGGAAGCTAATAGAAAGGTGTTAGGTATGCCAAAGAGGAGGAGGTAGCTTTAGATAGATCATATAAGATTTGTACAGTAAATATATAAGAAAGTAGAGAAGGGGACATTGTATGTTACTTAGATGTTGAATGTTTTATGCCCTTCATATTGATGTCCTCTGAGCCTGATCCTTTTAGATGTGGGATGAATATTCTACTTATCTGTTTTATTTTTCAAATTTCACCTTGCTGAAAAACCAATAATTTGCTTTAAAGTTACAAGTAGCTAAGGCAAATAGATGAACGAACAAGAGTGCAAGAAAATCCTCCAGCCCCCAGAAGAAAGCTTTTCTGCAAAGTTGCAGTTTGAAAAGAATTATTATACTTAAGTACTCACTGCACCTGTGAACCAAGGGGGGTGTAATTTAAAAGACCAATTGACTGATGATATGTTATAATTCTATCTATGTGCACATGTAAATAGCATATATAATAGCACATGCCCTAAGAAGGGGTTGAGATTGGTTTTTACTTTCAGTTCTTTGAAACATCCCCACCCCATTGTTTCCTCTTTCTTTTAGTGTATTATGCAGGTCATCTGAGTGCATAAAGTTCCCTCGTGCTCCTAAAATAGTCTGGGAAAAATAGTCCATGGTGCTAAGAAAGCTGATGAGCATTTTAGTGTGAAATACCGAGTAGTAGCTGTGGTTGGTATCTTCTGAAAATATAGTTAGAAACTAGATGCCACAGGCTATTCTGTGGCAGGAAATAACAAATAACAGAATAACAAATATCTTCAAATAACAAAACATCAGTAGTGTACCCACTGCCTTCAGGAGTCTACCACTATTCTGTATGATTTTGGGTAATTAGAGTATAAATGGTCTGAAATCATTTCAAAATCTTTATAAAATCCAAGAGGATTTTTTCTCTTAAATTTCATTCTTATCTGGTAGTAGTTTCTTTGCAAGGCAGCATTTCTGCATTAAATACACTACCAGGAAACTGACCAAGTTGTCAGTGCTGTCTACATGCTCTGCCTATAGCCCTTCAAAGGAGGGTGAAATCCCTTGTGTAAGTTGTAGCCTTTTGCATTTCCTCTGTAAAAGGTTCAGCTCCCTTATAAACGTAAATTAAATTAGCACATGTTGCACCCTTAAACAGTCCAGACATGTAAAGCATAGTTATCTTGCCGAGAAAATGATCACGACAACATTCAAAGAGCCCAGTGTCTCCCAGCAATCTGCCAAGGACATCTCAATGTGGCATGACCTTTTCAGGATAAATGGGATTTTAAATTCAGCCTTTTCATTAGCGTCCTCTCTGTGTATTATGCCTTGCAAGTTGGAGCTAGCTTTGAAGCTAAGAATGTTGTGACAGTGGCTATTGTTCCTGTGTGTGCATTGTTAATTGTAATAGCAGGAAATGTGCAAACCATATCAAAACAAGTGAGAGCATAAGAGGGGAGAAAAGCCTGGAAACTTCAAAGTGAACAGTAAATAAAAAGGTGCAAAAAACCCGAATAAATATGTCCACAGAGAGTAAAATGCTGTACAGAAGGATTGGGGTTTTTTCCTCTGAGAGAATGATATGGAAATAGTAAAAACCAATCTTCCCCTATTTCTAAAACACATCTTTCTGTGAAGGAAATATTTAAAGGGCTCTGAAGAGGAAGAAGAGTAAAGGCATTAAGATACAGAACTACTGCTTGAATGCTGAGGGCATTACGATGGGGGGGGGGATGTTGCCCCGCATTGCACCATATGCATCTGGTACCAGGAGTGTTGCTCCAATATGCACCATACACATATTTTGTAATAAAAAGACTTAATTTTAATCCTTTGGGGAGGATTAGGCCATCAGTCTTTCTCCTGGGACATCACACTGATGACCCAATAGTGACCCCATAGTTGTAAGAGTCAGACAAACCAGGTGGGAAGACATTGCCAAAACAGACTAAAAATGTGCAAGGGAAACACACTAATGCATGGATGGAGATAATCACTAAGTCAAATAGGAGGTTCATAAGGAAGAACAAAGTTTTAGGAATGAATAAAGATTGCATGAAAACATCATTCTTAACTCTATTGAAACAGGAGTGTGATAGCTTACTGTGTTTATAGAGGTTACCTGGATTTAGTGTTTATGAGAAAAATAACAGAATAGCTGATTAAATAGCTTTTTGGGTTTAAAGGAAATGTGCAGTTTGTCATTTATGCGTCAATCATTTTTTGTGCTCAGTGGATGATATGAATGAAGGACTTTTGTGCTCCAAGCTCCTCTAAGGCTTTGTAAAGCCGTTACTAGAAGAGATGGCAGAGATTTGATTTGAAGAGGTCACGAGTAGGATCTCATCTCTAAGTAATACTATCTGATTCCAAAGACAAGGTCCCCTTTTTGTTTAATTAAAAAAAAAAAAAAAGCTCAAGACTAACATACTCTCGATCACTATTGGTTTCTTAGAACTAAACTGACAGTTTTCCCCCCTCTCTCCTTTCAGAGAGAGAGAGAGAGAGAGAATTTGAAGATGTTTCACAAAGATTTGAAGGGTCCCACAAGTGTAAATGAGGGCAGAATTTGGCATGCAGAACCTTTTAATATTAGTGAGGTTGATATACACAATACAGACAGAACACAACTTGACTTTCGAATACTAGGTTGAGTTTACAAGGATGGCAGTTAGAAAAGAATTCTTTTACCTCTAATCTGAGCAAATGTGATCTGGAATTGATTAAAACAAAATATAAATTGAAACACATAATGCCATTTTTACAGAATCATTTTTCAGAGGAGAATCACATTTTACAAGTGTTGCAATGAAATATAAAAAGAAGGGGTGAATAGGAAGTAGAGCCAGAGACACTATGTGTTCCACTCTGCTATTGTCAGTCTGTTTTTATGCAGAAGATGTCAGATACTACAGAGATTGGTAAGAGTAAAAATTCTGTGTTAGGTTTTAGAATTTGTTTCCTGAACAACTCAGGTGACATGGAAAGCTTTTAAGCAAAGAGTCCCACGAAGCATGGTGTTGAAATTTCCATGAGCATTCTGGGGAATTTATGTTCACTGTCATTTTTATGTTTCGCATCTCCATATAGTATTCCTTAGCTGTAAGTTTGCGGGGGCGGGGGAAAGAAGGGCAGCTCAGGACTTAGTTTGGAGTCTCATCTCAGAGTTTTGGCAGTAGCACTGAGAGATTTATCATGAAGTAGATTAGAGTATGAACAACACCAGACAGAGATGCTAGTGGAATTTCATAAGGTAGAAGAGACACTAAGATGTAAAAAGGTGAAAGAAAAATGTGTGTAGTGTATTTGTGATGAAATATTCGTGCTTGACAGTTAAACCATAAATAACATCTTTCCTTTAAAAATAAACTAGTTTTTCAATTATCAGCATTTGCAATCCAGCAGTTCTTTCAAAAGTAATTAACAGCTCTTGTATTTCTCTGAATATGTAGCATGCTCACTCTTTCTAAAACTCTCACGCACGTATGCATACCCTCTTCCTTCGCCCATGTAGAGCAGGAGCTAGGTCCTGGGACATATTCTTGATGTAGTAGAGATAGTATCAGACCTCTCCCTGTTTACACATCCTTAAACTGTATTTATGGTGAAAGTCAAGATTTTGAAGTGTTCACTGTTCCCAGGTTTAATTGGTTTTATCTACTGCTATCATAACAGCCTTATCTCCACAGACAGTTGCATGGTTAATATTTGGAGATCAGAATTCAAGCCCAGCCACACAGTATCATCCAGCAATTAAATGTTATTTGATAGTTCTGTCTGCGGCTCAGGTGCCAAGGAGCTCCCATCTCTGGTTGAGTCTTTATAGCATCATAAAACTGTTCTCAGGGGAAATCTGGTTATGGAAGGCTTTCCGAATGGAAATGGTTAGAAAAGCCTGGGTAAAGTGCAGTTCAAGCTCAGTGGCACTTCTAATCATTGACTATTGGCTAATGACTCTGCAGTTCAGCTCTGAAAGATGTTTAATTATTTCTGTTATTGCATTTGGTGAAGGAATAAAAAGCTTCTGTCTCCATGACATGGGTGCTTACATGTACTATGGGGGAGAATGTTAAATGTTTCAATATTGCTTTTCTTATGGACTCCGCAAGTGATTTACAGGCCCGATTAGGTATCCTTTCTGTTTTGTTGGGTGCTTGACTTTCTTCCTGCTGTGTTCCTTGATGTAAGAAAAAAGAAGCATGTCTCAAAGCAGCAGTGGCGGGTACCTGACATAGCTAGAGTTCAAAGGCTATTATAGTGTGTTTCTGGCCCCTTTTGGAGTGAATTGTTTCTTGACCCTATCTGGCCATTATAGGGGAAATATAAAGAAACCCAGTATGTGCATTTTGTGGTAGAAGCACTAAGTGTTCTGCTCATTACACCTTTTAATTGCTCAGTTGCACCTAGTGTGTAGATTAACTATTGTAGCACCTGATTAATTTCCCCCCTAGATGAGGGTAGAGACCAGTAGGATGACAAATGGAGTTGCTAAGTGGAACACTGATCGATAGAGAGTGCTGTCCATTTGAGTAATAGACATCACTATCATATCAGCTGTTAAAAAATTAGCTGAGATGGGTCCCCAAAGGTCTACGAAGTATAACCCATCCAAGACAAGAAATGTTACCATGTACCCCTAACATAAAAGGTAAATCTCAGGAACTCATTTAGTGAAGCACTCATTCACTAAATATATTAGGTATTTATTTAAACAGTCCTTTACATATAGCCAAAAAGAAAATGTGTTTTTATTTCTGGTAGAAAATGACCACATATTTATTGTGCAGGGTATGTAGAACTTTGGGCACATTTTATTTATCAGAAATTATGGTTATCCCCTTCAATCATTCCTCCTTTCTCCTTAGTGGTAGAAAACCACTAGCATTCCTAGAGTCAAGAAGATTGCTGATGAATACTTTTGAACTAATGGCATATATCTGGGGCATTGCATAAGAGAGACTCTAACCAGTACACAGGTTTCTTATTCTACCCAGAGGGTAATCAACATTGCCAGTTCAGTTATCACAGTTGTCCTTGTAAAATACGTGATTCTGCAACTGGGTTGTTGGCCTCATAATTTATCTTTTGAAGTGGCCATCATCACATAAATCCTCCCCCAGCAATAGATGGCCAGATTTTCTGGAAGTATGCTTATCATGATACCTTCTGCCTTAACAGCTAGCTACATTTCTTCTCCTGAAAGGGAACTGTTCTCAATGCACATGCGCCTGTTACTGGCACTTGCTAAGTCTGAGGACCATGGAGGAGAAGGACGTCCCGGGGATCCTTCTCTGACCAGGATACTGAAGGCTAGTGGCTTCCTCACCCTCAGAGGGTAAAATATTAAATGTTACTCTTTGCCTCTCTTCACTTCGCCACTACATGAGTGCCTTTTTATATACCCTTTGCCTACTGCTTCCTCTCACTTCCTCCCTGTCCCACCTTTAAGTACCAACAGGGCCGGCTCCAGCTCTTCTGCCACCCCAAGCGGCCAAAAAAAAAAAAAAAGGACGAGCGGTGGCACTTCGGCGGCAGCTCAATCGCGCCGCTTCTTCGGCGGCGGGTCCTCCCTCTCTTCCTCTTCGGCGGCAATTCGGCGGCAGCTCAAAGAGGAAGAGGGGGAATGAGAGACTTCCCGCCGAAGACCCGGATATGCCACCCTGATACTGGATGGAGTGCCACCCCTTTGAATTGGCTGCCTCCAGCTTCCTACGCTGGTGCCTCGAGCCGGCCGTGAATACCAAGTCCCTTCCACACACTGCTACTTGGTACATACTTCCCTTCTTGTCCCAGACCTTCAGAGTTCTCACCACATCCACTTGCTGCCTCTCCCTGCCCTTTCCTCCTTCAGTGCTACATCCTTTCTTTCTTAAAGCCATTGCTTTCTTTCCTATGTGTTCCATCCATCATCCTCTTTCACATGCCTGGACCCCTTTCCATCAAACCCATTGTGCTACCACATTTCACTCGTCTCTCAAATCCAGGGTTGGTGTATTCCAGCACCATCTCTTTCACAGCTGCTTCCCATCCCAGTAATTGGGAGGAGTGAAGTAGAAATATCCTCCCACCTATTCTCTTTTTTTGTCAGCAAGCAGAACAGGTGGTGGAAACTCCCAAATAGTAAATAGTAGAACTGGATGTGGTTCACTGACCCTACATTCAGCAGCAAAGCTACAGAAAGCAGGGAGATCTGTTGATAGTGGATCCTGTGGCATATTAGAATGTAGAGGGTTCTGTAGAAATTAAGAATCAGCCTAAAATGCAGAGGAAATAGTTTTTTAAAAATGAAATGAAATTAAACAAAAAATGATTTTATCATAAACTTCAGTGGGAGCAGAGTTAGGGTAATGCTGAGCACTTTTGAAGGGGCTTTTTATTAGAGGTAATAACTGTTTCCTGGGCTGATTAAACTCTGAGCTACAGATGAAATAAGCTCTCAGGCCAAAAGCCCAAGAATGTATTAATCTAGGAAGAGGTTATTAATGAGCTAATAGGTTAGCCTCTCAAATTGTTGGTACTGTATATGGAAATGTTTAAATGTGTTAAGTGAAAGAGGGGCACACAAAATGGGCTGTGAAACCACTGAATGGTAACCTTTTTTTAAAGTAAAAATGTCCTTCAGCTCATCCTTCCTTTTCTCTTCCTGTCATCTCGTCTTATTTTCATCTTTCTTGCCTCTCTCTTATCGCTCCTCCTCATCCTACAAGTTAACTCTTCTCCCCAGGCTGCAGTGTATCTTTATTTACATTTTGTGTCAGAACTGATCCGAGAGGGAGAGACCGCACACAAACAAAGCAGGCAATGTAGTCAAACAAAGACATGCAAATTATTATGAAGACAAGCCCTTCTGACCTGTAGAGAGGGAAGCATGACAAGGGGAAGGACTGATCCTACTCCTGTAGTAGTCAGTGGCAATGGGATAAAGTTGCAATTTGAAGCAGTTCAGTTGTTTTATCTTTAAACTATTTCTGTTTCAGTAGTTCCACAGACTCAATTTCTTTACTTATTTGTATTTAGTTTTTCTTCATTCACAGCCATTTATCTGCTTCAGCTGAAGGTAGTGAGAAACTAAGATGGGATCTTTTTGGCCAACAGCCTTTTGGCTGTTCTGGGTAGAGCAGTCTAATGGAGCTGAAGAAGTGTAGAGTCAATCAGAATACAGAGCTGTGTGCATTTACAGTATGGTTATTGAGAAATAACTGTATGGTGAGTGTGCATTGCAGACAACAGCAGCCCACCAAAATGAAGGGAATTTCATATCTACAAAAATGTTTTGTCATGGGTCAGTAACTGTCAAATATCCCTGCACTCTGGCTGAAATAGTTTCATAGCATAGTCAATACTGTTGTATATAATTTAGAAAATCCCTCTCATTTTCTTAATGTTTTTTCTAGGCCTCTCATTTTGATGCAGAATGTCTGGTTTGTGGTAAAATTCAGCATTGATATGCTGCAAAATGTAGGGAGTTTTGCTTACAGTTTAGGTGCAATAGGCCAGTGTACCTGAGGCATTGAATATTATTTCCCTACATATTGCATTGAAATATTTAGATTGAGGAAGCATTCATGTTTTTCACTCTCTACCCCTAGACTCCATCGTCTTCTGCCTGTATATCATGGAATATACAGGATATAATCTTCATTACTTCATCTGTGTTAATACTTTCTGTTTAATTAGCTGGCCTCAAATGACCTCCAGTTACTGGTACCCACCAGATTCACTCCTGAATGTGAACATTGTTATGAGGAGTAGAGTTTCACTGGGTGGTCAGATGTGGGTCACTAATTTTCAGCGCTGCTGTTTAACTATTAATGAGGTCATGGCCTATGGGACAAATCTGACTTTGCCTATCAGATGTCTTGTGTATCCCAGTTGGCTACTCACTCTTGACTAATAATTGTCTCCTGCAGTGTTCACATTCCATTGTTTCATCTTTTACCCTTACCTTCTTCTAGATTAGATATAATTCCTTGTACCCATCTCCACACTTCTCCATCTTCAGCAGGCCCCATAAAACAAAACTATCCCCATACTCCATTAACCTCCTTGTCATGCAACTAATTAATATACATATTTGCTTTTTCAACCAAGGCTACCAAGTTACCACCAGTATATTTCTCACTGAGAGGCATCACTCACATTAGTCCCAAAGTTGCCTATACAAACTTAGTATCCCCTCAGTTTCATTTTTAAAAATAATTTACATCAGAAACAAAGAATTACAAAAATAAAGTTAAAGAATTATGCTAAAGGAATGAATACCGTAGGATTTTAAGTTTCCTGCATGAATCAAATTTTGTGTCTTTCATTTTGTGTCTTTGTAACACATGGCTTTGACGGGTTGAGAGGTGTGGTCACCAGTTCCAGGAAGTCTGGAGAGGCATCCCTCATCCAATTTACTGTTGCCACCACCTTCACTCTTGTTTTCTTGTTTACTAAATAAGTTGAAAAACTGTAAAAATGGATGATGTAATTCTTAGCTGTCATCGGCCTTATCATATCCCATTTGAGAGCAGAATTCTGAAGGGACATTCTGCTGTATCAAGTTTCATGGGATGTTTGGAAGGCCAAAATTATAACTGGCTTCAAAAAAGAATGAGATAAATTCATGGAAGATAGGTCCATCGATGTCTGTAGCCAAGATGATCAGGGCACAATCCCATGCTCTGGGTGTCCCTAAACGTTCAACTGCCGGAAGCTGGGATTGGATAACAAGGGATGGATCAGTTGATAATTGCCCTGTTCTGTTCATTCCACCTAAAGCATCTAGCACCGGCCACTGTCAGAAGATAGGATACTGGGCTAGATGGACCATTGGTCTGACCCAGAATGGGCATTCTTATGTTCTTCTGACTGCAGTGTAAATAAAAATGGCTTTTGCAGAGCACGCTATTGCTTGCTTTGTATAGCGTGTAAGATAAAAATTATTGAATATTTTTGCCTTTCCTTCCTGCACATAGTTGCTGTAATTTATAACATGCTGTAACTCTCTTTGTGTGTGTGTGTGTTTGTCTGTACTTTTTGACAGGTAATATTTGAAGTTGGGAAAGCCAACAACAAGGGAAGACTCTTTTTTAAATGTAGGGCTATCCTCAGAAAAACCTTGTGCACTCCTCATTCAGAACAGTCATCTTGCAATTGTGATGTGACAGTTATAGGGGCCTGTATTTTTTTATGTTTTGGCAGCTCTGCTTGCCCATTGGAATGGTTTAATTTATTTATATATATTTTTTTCAGATAGAAAAAAATAGTGCCAGTCGTGCTTCTTGCAAATTAGCATCCTCCTATAAATATTGAACAAATCTTCATTTTTGCTTCAAGTCTTTTCATTCCACATACATTTTTTTCAGTGTATTTCTGCTCTCCTGATAAGGAACATTGCTCTACTTTACATGTTTAGATTTTTAACTAGAAGTCTTAGTAGAATGTTTTAAACAATAAAAATACAGAAACATTGGCAGTGTATGAAATAATTTTGAGGAGAAAGCAAAAAGAAAAACATGCAAAACTTGAACAGCAATAAGTATGGTAGAACTCCTGTCAGTTTTAACATCTAGTGTTGGGAAAGTGATTGACATTAGTAACCAGGAAGTCTAGGCTGTTTGGAATAATATACTTGAGGTCACTCATCTCAGAGAGAGAGGCTCTCTTCTAGGAAAGATGATATCCATGCTGATGGAGACAAACAGCGGTTCCCTTCAGAATCTGACAAGCATATATCTGCTATGCATAGGACAATCCTAATGATTAATGACTTTTCCAAATGTTATTCCTAGAAACTCCAGATTAACATGTGTGATCCACTGTTTCCTTGTCACAGTTCTTGAGTGTTGCTGTTTTATGCCATGGGCCTGCTGATCCTCTCTGCTGTGTTTCTCAGAGCATTTTTCACTCTCTGCCTTCTACAGCTCTCTCAGGGCACAGATACATCAAAACATGCAAATAGATAATGAGGCTCCAGAAGGTCTGTGGTTCTCCCAGTGCAGAGGGTCTGGCTCTTCCCTCCAGTGCCTCAGGATCTGTGGGGGATTAGAGCCTGTTCCTCCAGTGTGGCTGTAAAATCTCTTTTTTGAGAAGTACGTTGTGTTAACTTCATGAGGTTTATTGTGGGCTGGATTAAGGCATAGGGACATTTATCGACCCTGGGGGCACCTAGTACTCCAGTTTCTGGAGTTATGTGATTACATCAGAATCTAAATTTTCATTTTTAAAAGGAAATTTCTATTTTCACATTTGTGAGGAAAAGCTTGAAAAAGTTAATTGTTGCAGTGATCTCTGCCTAGGGCCATGTCTACATTACACTGTATTGGCATAGGAATACTGGTGTACTATACCAGCAAAGCTCTCCTGATCAAGATACAGCTATATCGGCAAAACTGATCTTTATACCAGTATAATAAACCTCCTTCCAGAAGCAAAACAAGCTATACTGGTGAATGTGCAGTTTTGCTGGTGTATCTACACTAGGGGCTTCTGTTGGAACTACTATGTCGGTCTGAGATCCCACCTTTTCACATCCATTACCAACATAGCTATGCTGCCAGAAGTCTGTAGTATAGATGTGGCCACGTTTGCAGTGGAGCCAAAACAATCACTCAGAGGTATGAACTGCCCCATTCATCTTAATCAGGGGTAGGCAACCTCTGGCACGCGTGCCAAAGGTGGCACACAAGCTGATTTTCAGTGGCACTCACACTGCCCGGGTCCTGGCCACCGGTCCAGGGGGGCTCTGCATTTTAATTTAATTTTAAATTAAGCTTCTTAAACATTTTAAAAACCTTATTTACTTTACATACAACAATAGTTTAGTTATATATTATGGACTTATAGAAAGAGACCTTCTAAAAATGTTAAATTGTATTACTGGCACGTGAAACCTTAAATCAGAGTGAATAAATGAAGACTCGGCACACCACTTCTGAAAGGTTGCCAACTCCTGATCTTAATGATCGTCTACTGTGGATGGGCAGAGAAGAGTGTAGAGAACCCAGTCTATTTACCCAAACGGATGCTGGGGTAAGTACGAGGGGCTGTCTTGTTGCTACCCCTGCTGTCCCTTTTCACTCCTGGGGGAATTCTGCAGAATTTCATTTTTCCCTGCAGAATATATGCTGTAGAGCTGCTGGCTGTCACTAGGGGCTGCTGGACCCCAGCAGAGCCTGCCTTTCCAGCTCACAAATAGAGGACACTGTTGAGGGGGAGGGGAGCTGGAGGGTTCCAGCAGCTACAGTTCCCAGCTTGTCCTGAAGGAAGGAGGCAGCATGCAGGAAATGCCATACAGGCGCAGGATCCAGCATCAGGCTGTTTCTCTCTCTGGATCCCTGGGCTGTGGGCAGTAGAGGGTATGGGTTTATGGGCTGGGCAGTGCCCCATGGCTGGGCCCTGGAGCAAGGGGCTGTGGATGTCTGGGCTGGGGGTACCCTGTGGCTGGGCTCTGGGGGGTAGGAGTGTGTGGGTGTCAGGGCTGGGGGGGTGTGTCCCACTACTGGGATCTGGGGGGTAGGAGGTGCGGGTGCCTAGGCTGGGAGGGGGACCCCAGACCCCACAGCTGGTCTCTGGGGGGTAGAGTGTGCAGGAGTCTGACTTGGGGGGCTTCCCTTGGCTGGGATCTGGGAGGGATACGGGTATCTGGGCTGGGGGGCGCCCTGCAGCTGGACTCTGGGGGGGATGTGGGTATCTGGGCTGGGGGCACCCTGTGGCTGGGCTCTGGGGGGGAGGGGTGAAGTGTCTGAGACTGGAATGGGCAGAGTTTTCCCCCAAGATTGCCCAGCTGGCACATGTGACACACCCAGACTGATACGCCCAACAAAGCATAAAAGAGAAACAGGAACTGAGTTGTCATAGGGGTTTCTTTAACTCTCTACTCCTGGGGGAAACTTTTTTGTTGTCTGTATTGTTACAGACATTATTTCTGACAGAAATAAATTACCAAAATAATTGAAACTGGTGGGATTACATTGTGTTATTTTGACAAATAAAGTATGCGTGAATTTTGCAGAATTTTAAAATATTGTGCAGAGAATTTTTAATTTTTTGGCTCAGAATTCCCTCAGCAGTAGCTTTTTGCTGCATCCAGGGAGAGAAGGTCCTGTGTCATAATGTATGTAAGGCCCTGGATCACTTTAACCCAGCCCTGGGTTCATTTTGTGAAGTCCACTGACCAAGTTTTCCACCCCTCACCTTTCCTTCAAGAGAAGTGGACTGAGTCCTATTATAGAACATATGTAAGCTATTTGTGACCCCATTGCTTAAGGTTTGTTAGGATCTTCAGCGTGAGACCCTATTTATAAGTCAATAGGAGCTTGATTGCTTACACTTCTAAACTCTTTAAAAAAAAAAAAAAAAAAAAAGCTAGGACAGTCCCAAACCATCAGAAATATCGTCACATTCTAATTAAATGTTTCTAGTCTACAAAATAACTGTCGAATACCTTTAGAAATGCACATTTTAATATAAAAAGTATCTGCCTGTAACTCCTACACTAATAGTTACAAGCACAATTTGGTGGCGTAATTCACGTGCTGTATAAACACATGAATTCTTACAATGCGAACAATCTGAGTTTGATTAAAGACAATGAATACAATTCTCATACATGCTACTAAATCTGTGCACTATAAGATTGTAATTGAGGTGATTCACTGCAATCTGCTTTTCTCCGGTAGTTATCACCCTGCGGACTGCAAGGACTGAACAGTTGAACGAGTTATTCAAAAAGATGCAAAGCTCAGTGTCTGTTATGAGTAACAGGCAAAAATAATTCTTGAAGCAGATTTGTTGTGATTTTAGCCTCTAGAGTACTTATTTATATTTTCAAGGAGATAAACTTATAGGTCAAGGAGTAGTATTTTGTATTTGTGAAGATGGGTAGGAATTTCGTGGTAGTAAGTCTACTTAGTTTTACTGCAAACCAGTACATCTGAACAGTGATGAAAAAGATATTGAAAATGGTGCATGTCGTTATTCTTTTTATGTGTATATAGATATGTTAGGAGCATGATTCTGCATTCCTTGCACTCTCAACGTTCTGATGGGCATCAAGAATGCAGAATCAGGCCCCAGAAACTTCTTTATGATGTTAATTAAACTAGAAATTTTTTTGTAATGTTGTGGAAGAATTGGAGGGTGGGGTAGATGTGTGGTTATGATGTATTAATGTTTTTCCGCATCTTTTATGTTGCTCATAAGGGGAAATGGTCATGATGTGCCCCAAAGACTTTTTTGGACTCTATTCAAACAGATCAATCTGACTCTACAAGTGCAAATATCTAAACCAAGAAGATGCAAATCTGATTGATTGGGATGAAGGTTTGCAAATCACAGATGTACAAAATGGAGGACATACCATATGGCAGGATACATCTTAATGCATCCAGCGCTAGGAAGCAGATGTGCAGAGTTTACTCTATCCACTACTAAAAATTACACTTAAGTAATGGTAATATTCTGACTTAAACTCACAAAAGGAAGGAAATTCACAGTTAGAACTGAAAATCCAGTCTGACATAACAGCCTTCAATTAAGCCCTCTATCTCCCATTATTGTAACAAGTTAAAAAGGCATTGGCTACACTTGCAGATATAGAGCGCTTTGGGTTAAACCAGCCTTCGGAGAGCTCACTAGGGAGAGCGCTGCAGACTGTCCACACTGACAGCTGCAAGCGCACTGGCATGGCCACATTTGCAGCATTTGCAGTGGCATTGGGAGTAGTGGATTATGGGCAGTTATCCCAGCGTTCAAGTGGCTGCAACGTGCTTTTCAAATGAGGGGTGGTGGTGGAGTGTGTTGTTTGTATGTGGGGGGAGAGAGAGAGTGTGTTTTTGGAGTGCTGAGAGTGTGTCAGCACGCTATCTTGTAAGTTCAGATCCCCTTAGCCCCCCTCCCTCTCTCTCACTCACTCAGTAAACGTTTGCTTTGCCCCATTGCAGATAAGCAGCCGCGGTCTGAAACGGAGCTCTGAAAAGGCACTTCCACATTCCTCAGCTGATTTCACAACAAAGAGAAGAGAGGCCTCTTGACTTAAGGGGATTATGGGACGTTTCCGGGGGTCAATCAGAACCCTATAACGTAACTCCTTGTTCACACTGGCCCTGGGGCATCTCAGCCAATATGCAACACCCGTTATTCCTCTCGTGGAGGTGGAGTACCAGGAGCGCTCTAGCCAGGGAGTCAGAGCGCTCTACGTGCCTTGCCAGTGTGGACGGGGAGTAAGGTAGAGCACTCTGGGAGGCTTTATTGTGGTATAAAGTGCCAGTGTAGCTAAGTCTTAAATCATTCAGGAAAGTAAATCTACTTTTTCAACCTTACTTGTTCATTCTCTTCTCTTTGTAGAATTAAATCAGGCCCTTAATGTTACATAAAATGTACATTTTAAAAATATGGTTAAACTTTGCTGTATGTATCATGCTAACGTTTTAAAAAATAGTTTTGGTGGTTATTGTCACATACAGTGAAGTGATAAGAATTTAAAATGCATAATACAAGAACTTTTAAATTGGCTGTTATTTACTTTGGCTTTTACTTGAAAATCCCTAACAGTTCTCTTAGAGCTCTTACAGATGGTCAAGTAAATACAAAGGAATATATGCTGTCAGTACAAGCCTTTCTGCTGGGGTTGTGCCAGAAAATCTGTGTTGCTAAGATTTTATATGACATTGTAACTTATCTGTTTATAAAACTGAATTACTCAGGTTTCTTAAATTAGGATAGCAAAACCAATTACCTTACACTTTGAAAAGCTAATCAACTGTAAAAATGCTCTGTGATTTTTAAGAAAGGAATCTGTTTTAGTTTCAGGATTACCGTAGAAAACATAGAAGAGCATCTTAAGACTCCATTATCTGGTTTATTTTTTGCAGACTCATAACTGTGAATTTTGGTGTACACTGATATGTACAATTAGTATGTGCAGGCATATTGTTAAATAGTGGTTCATGTCAAAAATTCTTCACCCACCCTATTCAATTCCTCCCCAAACTGGTCAGTTCCTAGTTCATATCACAGTCTCCATAATCATAAAAGCCACTAATTGACAATCTTCCTAGAAGAAGTAAGGAAGACTAATTGGACATGGACACTGTGACGGGTTGGATCACAGAAACCCCCTTGGGAGCTGCCACCCGAAGTGCCAAGACTACCCCTGCTTCTGTTTTCCCTGCCAGCTCAGGACTCCAGCACCCTGTCTTGCTGAATTAGACACTCCAGTCCCCTTCAACACAGACCCAGGGTCTGAATCACTTGTTCCAAAGCTGCAAGTTTACCTAAAAACAGCTCACAGGAGTGTGCTTGTCTTTAGCACTCAGATGCTCAACTCCCAATGGGGTCTAAACCCAGATAAATCCGTTTTACCCTGCATAAAGCTTATGCAGGGCAAACTCATAAATTGTTCGCCCTCTATAACACTGATAGAGAGATATGCACAACTGTTTGCTCCCCCAGGTATTAATACATACTCTGAGTAAATTACTAAATAAAAAGTGATTTTATTAAATACAGACAGTAGGATTTAAGTGGTTCAAAGTAGTAACAGACAGAACAAAGTAAGTCACAAGCAAAATAAAATAAAATGCGCAAATCTATGCCTAATCAAACTAAATACAGATAATCTCACCCTCAGAGATGCTTCAGTAAGTTTTTCTCAGACTGGACACCTTCCAGGCCTGGGCACAATTCTTTCCCCTGGTACAGCTCTTGTTCCAGCTTAGGTGTTATCTAGGGGATTCTCCATGATGGCTCCTCTCCTCTCTGTTCTCTTCCACCCCTTTATATATCTTTTGCATAAGGCGGGAACCCTTTGTCCCTCTGAGTTTCCACCCCCCCTCACTGGAAAAGCACCAGGTTAAAGATGGATTCCAGTTCAGGTGACATGATCACATGTCACTGCAAGACTTCATTACTCTCTTGCCAGCACACACATATACAGGAAGACTCACAGGTAAATACAGCCATCTGCAGACAATGGGAGTCATCAAGATTCCAAACCATCCTTAATGGCCCACACTTTACATAATTACAATAGGCCCTCAGAGTTATGTTTTATATTTCTAGTTTTAGATACAAGAGTGGTACATTTATACAAATCAGATGATCATACTCGGTAGATTATAAGCTTTGTAATGATACCTTACAAGAGACCTTTTGCACGAAGCATATCCCATTTGCATTATAGTCACTTATCAAATTTTTATAAAACTATCCCAGTTACATTATATTCACTTATTATCATGTTTTTATAAAACCATATAGACTGCACAACGTCACAGACACTAAACTACTTTTCACTCCTAACATAAAACAAAAACACCCACTCAAAAATGTTTGCTTCACTTGAAATCTCCTAGCTGTGTCTTTTTTCCTTTTCCAGTGGATTTTGCACTGGGGAGCTGCACTAAGTGGACTAAAAAGTCCACTAGTAAACTCTGAGAACTAACGAAGAATGCCATGTTGCAACATTACACAAACACGATTTAACAAATAAACCCCAAAGAAATCTTAAAGGAAATGGGTGGAATAAAGTGCCAAAAATGGTTTGTCTTCAAATTCTGTAGGCTAAATATATTGTTTTGGTCAACTTACAAAATCCCGAAGAATTTAAAAAAAAATTCTTTTGGCATGACTGAGAAATGTTTCTCACACATAACTCTCATGAGCTTCAATGTGAATTATATGAGGGGAACGTGTCCCAAGGTCAGGTTCTTTGTGATTCATTGTAAACATTTTTCAAATGTTTTTTTGAAATGGGGAGAGCTAGAACCATGTATCACTAGACAATTTAAGGGCATTTGTTTTTCTTAGTAGTTACTGTATATTACAGATAATTTTATTGTGACCTTTTATAGACCATGTGCAGCTTTGAATTACTACTTTTGAGGTGTTGGTGTGTAAAACACAAGGGTTTTTTTAAATTATAAGGGAAACTTGGGTGATTTGCTTTATAGTGGAAAATGCAGCACTTTGGGACTAACTCTTTATCATCTTTACTCATTTGAATATTCCCATTGACTTCACACCCCATATGACATATTTCACAGATCTAGTCAATATCTCTCTTCCCTTGAAAAACAAAACCTCAGGTTGATCCATAGTTTTTCTAAATGTTTTAAAAGAATTGTAGCTATATATATGTACATATTTCTAATTCTGTGTGTGTGTGTGTGTGTGTGTGTGTTTACCAAATGACACAGAATTTATAAATTGCTGGCTGGTAAATCTGTAAATAGTTCTGGGAAATCATTTCTTGTGCTTTTGTTACCTAGAATAAACTTTTGATCTTATTTTCTTTGGCTACCTGTAAGTAAGCATCTGTATTCCCACTCACAATTATTATTTTTTTTAAAGCATTTCTAAACTGATGAGCCATGGGACTGTCCTGTAGTTTACTTTGATGTCTGGGTAACGCCCAAGAAAGAAATGCTGTATTTGACTGCGTATAAATAACCAGAAAATGTCAAGATTCTACAAGGTGATTTAAAACCACTAGCTTAAAAATTAACTCTTCCGATTGTAAGATTACAATCACCGGAAAGATGCTTAGAAAGATGCTTAGAAAATTCTTTAAATTGCTATGCATTTGAATTACTTTATGACCATTAAGAATGGTTAAAGCACTTGAGGGGGAAAAAAGAGGTCTACTTTTGCTAATTGCATGCCATAATCCCCAAACAGCTCCGTCTACCTGCATTGATTTGTCTTTTGCCAAGCAAATATAAAAGCAGCCATGTCCCTCCTCATCTGTATACAGGACAAGTAGGAAACTCTCATTAGGTATTACAAAGGGGTTATTTAAATAAAGAAATAAAGCAGAGGGATGACAGATAAACACACTTAAACCCTTCGAGTGTTACGTCAAACTTGTAGAATGTGGGCACCAAACATTATAAACTTTGCATTCTTCCTTAATGATAGAACCTTGTAGAGAAAATAATGTTGTGGCCTGGACTGTAATCTCTCTTTATGCTGCTCTGAAGGCATCAATCCTTGCAGAAATATGGATGTGCAGGTGCACTTCTGAGATTTTCCCCTGCTTGGTTCTGAAAGCAAGAGCAAGTTATTCCTTGTGACATTTGTATGTGTGTGTGCTTGTCTCTGTTATTTTCTTATACCTAAGCATACGTGTGTGCATGTAGGGTGGCAGGGTCTTCTGGGATCTTATACATTGTTTCTCAGTGTGGGGTGATGCAGAGATCATCTTTGGCAAGAGTATGTGCTTACATGTATCTTGTTCAAAAGTGTTGTTGTTGATTCTTCATGAAAACAAATAGGGTTACTTATCTTCCCACCACTTCTCACTCTGCTCTCAAACAGTGATGGGCCTGGTCTAAGAACATAGGTAGAGTTTCATTGCCCTTGGCAGAAAAGGATACCTACTGCAACTTGTGCAGATGGGGAGGAAAAGGGATGGGGAGCCTTTCTGTAGACTCCTTGGCATTGCACACACTGCCCAGGAGTCACCAATAATTCTAGTCCTTGTTCATTGCAAAGGCAAGGAAAACACAGCACCACCAAGATGAGTAGACCACCCCCGGAAAGGGCCTGCGCTTGCTTTTGGCCTACCTCCTGCAATAGCCAGCAGAGCCGGTAAAGGATGAACAATTGCTGTATCTGTTAGAGTGTCACAGCTTTAACATTTTGCATCTGCAAAATGGTGCCATCTTCTGAGTGGAAAGACAGTACTCCTGAATAATGGTGGTTCAAGAGGGCTACCCAACGCTCACTCAACTCTAGAAAGCCCAGTGAGACCTGGAGAAATGCTGCCTCCTGATCTTCTTTTTTCCTGAAACAGGTGACAAAATGAGAACATTACTAGATGGAGAAACATTTGGGTCAATTCTCAAGTGCAGTCCAGAGGTGGAATATCAGAACTGAGGCATGTCTACACAATTAGGTAATGCGCACTACAGAAGTGTGGTTTCTAAAGCACGTTGATGTTTTGTGCGCTTATTAGTCCATGTAGAATCTGGTGGTGTGCACTAGAAGTTCCCTAGTGCATTTGGTAGTATATGCTATGTTAAAGCACAAGGGAACTTTTAATGAGCACCAGCAGTGCCTACATCAGGGATGGGCAAACTATGGCCTGCGGGCCAGATCCAGCCCCTCAGGGCTTTGGATCCGGCCCGCGGGATTGCCCCCGGTGGTGCTGCGGGTCCGGTGCCGCTCTCAGAAGCGGCCACCCCCGGGTGGGGGGGCAGAGGGCTCTGTGTGCGGTGCCCTTGCCTCCAGGCACCGCCCCCCCGCAGCTCCCATTGGCCAGGAATGGGGAACCGCAGCCAATGGGCGCTTCGGGGGAGGTACCTAGAGGCGCGGCAAGGGCAGCGCATACAGAGCCCTCTGCCCACCCTTCCCCCCAGGGGCCTCAGTGCTTCCTGGAGCGGCGTGGGGACAGGGCAGGCATTCAGGGAGCCTGCCCTGGCCCCGGTGCGCGCTACTGCCACCCCGGAGCCACTTTAGGTAAGCGGTGCCAGGCCGGAGCTCAAACCCCTCCTGCACCCCGCCCCCCAACTCCCTGCCCTAAGCCTCCTGCCTGCACCTTGTACCCCTCCTGCACCCCAACTCCCTGCCCTGAGCCCCCTCATACACCCCGTACCCCTCCTCTGCCCCAATCCCTTGCCCTAAGCCCCTTCCTCCACATCCCGCACTCCCTCCTGCACCCCATCCCCCTGCCCCGGCCCTGCATACAATTTCCCCACCCAGATGTGGCCCTCGGCCCAAAAAGTTTGCCCACCCCGGTCTACATGGACAAATTTCAGTGCAACATGTTAGTGTGCTTTAGAGCACATTACCCCACTGTGTAGACAACTTCAAACTCCATTATGCCTGACTTTGGCTACATGATTAATTCCACGCTATTATATGATTCAACCCATGCTTTAAAAAGTCATGTGACTTTGCAATCAAGTTCAAGGGCATACTGAAGGTACTTTTACTGACGTATTTGTATACATATAGCTTATTTGTGAAAGAGATTGAGGATCTATTCAGGACAAAGAACTGAGCAAATGAAGAATTGGTTTATCTCTATGACTTACAAAGAGGTTTAAAAACACAAAACACCTCTTTTGCAAGCCTGATAGATATCTCAAAGAGTTTTAATTGTTTGTTCATTTATTTTGTTGGAATAGATATTTTTATTTACACTGTTCTGTGTATGTGTATTTCTTTAATCCGAATGGTTAAGAAGATGGCAAAATGGAGGGTTTTTAAAAATAGTTTCAGTTGCCCAACATCTTGTAAGGTGATTTGAGCAGGTTAATTTAAAGATTACGTGATCTGACAGAGCTTTATTTTTCTTAAGAGTAATGCCCAATCACCTTTTAAAGGTGATGTATTTGTATCCTATTTCTGATTATCAAGGTTTTATAACATATGATAAAATAGAGTGTGTATATGTAATATGTATTTAACTGTATTTGAGTATACCATATATTGGGGATGATAGCCTTTTCATAATTGTAGGGGAATGTGAAACATTCATTTATCATCAGTTTGATTGCCTCACCTGCCCTCTAATGCATCTTCCTGGGACTTATTTTAAAATTTCAAACTGCTACTATTTAAAAAAGTCAATCTTCTAGAGAAATGTTATAATCTCTGGTACCTTGCTGGAAGCCCTAGATGTCAAGATTTAGTTCTTAGCCAGCAAAATTTCTTCCAAACATAAAAGTCATGAATTTAAAATCATGCCCCTGCAAGTCTAGGAAGTGGAACTCTATCCTACTGGAAAGTGGAGATGGTTCCCAGTTGGACTAAAGAGAATTCTAGCCCTGGACGGGGGTAATTGAGTTTAAAGTCATGACTTTTAGATATCGAAAATAAATCATTTTTAGAAGTTTTTATGTCTCCTTTTGAGTTCTATACAGTTGGAATCATTGTTACTAAAGTCACAGTTTTCAAATTCATTTTGTCTGGAATTCCTAAGCGTAGAAATAAGGGCTGTTTATCATATTAGAAACCTGAGAAATTCTCATGCTATAGAACTACTACTTCTAGTTGTGAAGGGTTACAAGAAATCAGACCTTTAAATCTGTCACTTGTCCAGGATGGGATATTATCTGAATGCTGGGCTCCACACCAGAGTAATTTGGGAATGAGGAGGAGGAGGTTGAAAAATGTATATATTGGTGGTTTAAAGCTGTTCAGAAATTTTGAAAGTATGGGGAAGTCCTAGGGGAGAGGGATTAATGGGCAGGCCTAAAGAGAGCTGGTCAAAAGGGCATGACAAATACAATTTATCATGTGGACATGACCACCACGTGTGTCTGTGGGGGGAGTGCTAAACAGCCAAAACAGACTTGTTGGACATGTGGTTGAAGTGGAGGATTCACTAGAAAGGTGAGATTTCCACAGATAAGTGGATTTCCTTCACAGAAGGGTCCTGGTCCGTGACAAGGACACATAGGCACTATCAGAATACAAATAATTAATAGCAATAATAGATCCACACATCCTCAAATGGCTATATTTCCTCATGTTGTTGTATGACAGGTATTTTGGAGAAGATTCCTTTTGCCTTCTCAATATATGGATAGCTGAAATTTCCCTGTGGACTGCAGTTTGCTCACTGGATTGGCCGTATGTTTTTATGTACAAGTGTTGCTTTGAGACTAGAAACTTGGAAGGTCAGGGAAGAGGGAGGGATTCATTGTTGATAATCGTTGACTACTCTAATCACTCTATGGTATTGCAATAAAAGTTAATTTATAGCAAGAAATAGCAAAAATATCCTGCCCATCAGACATCACTATCAATCCAGGCCAGATTAGGTAGAAGTAAATTGTCTAGTAAAACTATTGGAAAAATGCACAAACATATACATACTGTTGTTAGTGTGCTAATAATTGTAGCTCAATTGACTACTTCTCTGATGGTTGACATGGTGTTGGAAAGAGAATCTTGGGGAGACAAAGCTATGAAGCTAGTGATACACTGGTGGTTTGGGCTTGTATCTTGAAGCTGACAGGCTGGGATTTTAATATAACTGTGTGTGGCGGGGAAGGTGGTTCCTTGTAATGCAACAGAGTGGCATATTTAGAACTGAAGAATGCTTCTCTTCCAGCTTATAGTGGTTTACTCCATTTATAGAATTTAGTGACAAGCCAGCTGTGTTATTTGCTAACCATATCAACTCGCCTGTATAAAGAGGGATAACCTGGAGTACAGTACATGAGAACAGTTATTGTTATACCAGAGTGACACTATGATTTATGAAGCGTCAAACCAGGTTTCCTTTGAAGAAATCCGTTCTTTACATCTGTCTTTTGTGCTTACTTCTGTTGTCCTGGTGACACAGTGTCCCTCTAGGCTCCTGAAATAGTTCTGTGGCCCTGCTGAAAATGAATGGAGGGCCCCTTTTTTCTTTCTACGCAGGGGAAACAAAGCTAATGAATGAGGAATCAGAAAAGAATGGGAAAGTGAGTCACTGTGCTTTGTCACAGTTACACTCACTTTATCACACCTGACACAAGCTGAACAGTACTCTCAGTTCAAAGGGAAAAACCAGGCCCTGCTCTGGTATCATTTTGTCTCAGTTCCAGGGCTTTCGAACTTAAAATATTTCCAGAGTGTGTCCTTATTTTTTATTTTATTTTAAGAAAATACCTAAATGAAGCTGTTTTAAGTGGTACTGTTTTTTCTTTCACCCTGAATGCTGTATGGAAGTTTGCGAAATAACTATAGCACTTGTTTAAGATTTTATTTTCACTCTTAAGAAATATACCAATATTTTATGCTTCTGTGTGTTGCAAGATTTCTAAGGAATGTCTGCTTTGCCAAAAATAATCATCCAGACAAGCTTTCAGAAGATATTTTATTTGGAAAGACTAGACTTTGCAGGTGCTCTTCGGCATCAATTTTCTTGTATTTTATAGTGTATTGTTTTTCCTCAGAATTTTGCTGCTATATTTTTCTTATTGTTTCCATATCATACTAGAATTCTGTGTCAGGCTGTCAGAACAATAGGATGAGTTAAATAGATCAAGGCCTTAATTCTGTTCCCATGGAAAACAACCAGCAAAATTCCCAATGGCTACAGTACAAACTGGATTATGCCTCAAATGTTTTCCATACAGACCAGTATAAGGGCCTGCTCTCATTGACATTAGTGGGACTTTTTCAATGGGAGCAGGAGGACCCCATGAAAATATTTGGAGTTCTCATGCCAAGACAGAATGGCTTGTATCAGATTTTTGTTGAGGGGAAATGTTTACATATTTACTATCATACTTGCAAGAGATGCATGAGCAAAGAAATTAACATTGGCTTCTTATACATTAACGGTTTATCTGTAAAATGGGTCTAATGATAGTGACCTCCTTTGTAAAGCGATGAAACAATGAAAAGCAATATGTATCATCATTGCTAGGTGTTGGTATTATTTATTAACAGGATGGTGCACCATATGTCTTCAGTAAGACCAAAAGAATAGAGTTTTAATAACCACTCGTTGTTGAAATTTTAATCACAACTTATAGAATCAAATGTTACTCCTGTAGCCTATGTGAAGAAATACAGTAAAGCATGAAAAGTGCAATCAATAATTTGTCAATAATTCTGTTCACTGAAGATATACATTTAAACACTGAATAGAGTTGCTTTTTCCCCTTGATATAAAGACGTGATTGTTTTCTAAAACACTAGTTGGAGATAGATACTACTTGAGATACGATTTCACAAGTAGGTCTTCAGAGCAGTAGCTGGAGAAGACTGGAAGTAACAGCCAAAATAGATGGATAGTACATGGAAGAAAGAAAAGTTACCCATGTGGAGTTACATCGTAAACCAGTCTATTAACATGCCAATGAAAGCAATTTGCTCTACATTAACCAACAAAGAAAACTGGTTTGTAAAGATGAAAGAAAGGGAAATCTCGTGCTTCTCTGATGTATAGATGGTGTACCTTCTAGTTAAGGTTATCTCGACTGCAGAAACAAAGACCAGAATCCAAGTAGCAAAAATGTTAAGAATTGCTTGCAGTTCTGTGATATACTGAAAAGACTTCACACTATGGCTGTAGTGAGCACTCAGCATGGAGTTTCTGTTGAGTAGGTCTTCATCTGATTTGAGGCTGTGGTTTCCTGTCTCTGTCACACTTCATGAAATCCCAATCCTAAAATTTAGGTTATTGGAGGTTATAGAAACTGAAGCCTGTGCACCCTGGCTAAAATGAGTTTTCTAAACAACTTTACTGCTATAGTAACACGTATGGCACATTTTCTCATGGGAGCCCAGGCATAAGTACACAGCAGCAAAGTGCATGCTAAAAAGTGGTTACAAAGGTACTCTTATGAAAGACAATCTCAGAGTGGAGGGATTTTGTTTGTTTGTTTTGTTTGCAGGATGAACCCTCCTGCTTTCTAGTTGTACTAATTGACTAAGAATATAATTTGCAATGTTTGAGACACCCCCTAGCTCTCCAGGCTTTGCCTGCTTCATTGTTCAGCCTACTGACTGCCCTTCCCCTATTAAGCATGGTCAGTACTCAGAGCTTGCCTCTCCAGAGATGTGTATGCATTATCAACCCTTATACAGGAACCAAAGGCTTGTCAATCACCGTGACCTCCAAGGGCCTCTAACAAGCCCAGCAAACAAGGCGCTGAGGTTTGAAATGGCTTTTTATTTTTCAATCAGGTTTTTTGGAGTGGGGTTCTCTAATTATTTGGAAGTGTATGCAAACACTGAAGGAGCATTAGGAGCATCAAGTGGGGCCTCTGCTTTTATTAGGAAACTCTTTCTCTTTTAAATAGACGTCAAACATATTCTTCACTCTTTAGACAGTTAACCTTTCATCATTCCTGTAGCAGAAATTCCAGTCTCTGAGCTATGCTAATTTGCTATTTGCAGTATTCTAAAGCAGAAGAAAAATGTCGTTCTACAGGGCCTTCATTAAAAAGCCCTTTATCTGTGTTGTACATATTTTCTGCATTCCAGCTATTTACATTTTATTAAAAACACCCCTATATGTCATGTCCTTCTAAACTATAACAAGACAAAAAACCTAAAGAGAAGACAAAACTGCACTGTAGATAACTCTTTGCCATGCTTGTATTTGGTACAATACTGTCCTGGCTTCACCTGCCAAGAAGCAGGAGACAGAAGATTTCTTAGTCATCCAAACTTGTGTAAAGATACTCTCCACCCAGTTCCAACAATCTGTGTGCTGCCTCTCTGCTGGAACAACCAAATTAACAGAGCCTTCTCCTGCATTGTTATTGTTCTACCAATGGAAGATCTTCAGCAGAGAGGAAGGAAACTAAAAGAAATCAAGGGGAGGAGACTAAGAAATATATGAGGAATAAGAAACAGGATTGAGTTGAGGCTTAAATGTATGGAAGGAATGCAGCCTTCACAGACTCAAAAGCCTTCTTTCCTATTTTCTTTTGTCTTTCCCATCAATACCTGGCTCCACTGACTAGGCCATGTTCTCATGCTGCAGCCCAAGCAGGCTGCGTCAGTTGCAGCAGAGTGAGAAGGAGATGTCACAAATCAGGCCTATCTCCCAGAAAATCCACATATATTGCAAGCCCTGGCCCTTAGGCTATATCTATGCTGCAGTCGGAGGTGTTGATTGTAGTGTAGGTAGCTTTCATCTCGCTAGCACAGCTAAAAATAGGCTTGAAGACGTAGTAGGCATGGGCTATGCAAGTCTGCCCTGTACTTGTGTTGTTAGCTGATGTTTGCATCTGTGCCACTAGTTCTCCCAGAATCTGTGCCACATTGCAGGTGTCAGTATCTCCTTGGCACCACAGAAAGCCTTCTGCAGGTCCAGAGATCGACACATTAGAAGCAGAAGGGCCTGGGTGATATGGGGCATTGCTGGGAAAATGCACACTGCTAAGCCCTGCGAGAGATATCTATTGAAAATTAATGTAGCAGGTTTCCTTAACTTTTGTGTGCATGCCCCACAAACTCCTTACTCACTGTTAGATCCCCTTTAAAAATGGATGTCCTTGTCAGCATAGTTCATTGGAGTCTTGCAGGTCAGGAGCTGGGAGGAGATACAAGGTCCCCAGCCACTAGGCAGCATTTTCCCAACTCTTGAAAGCTGAGCCCCCATTTCAGGAAAATGAACCAGATCTTGTCCCCGTTCCCCTGCCGTAAACCCGTTGTTATTAAAAGTCTACCCAAAATGTGCAGTCACTCAGAGTAGATCATATAACTCTTCCTAATATGATATTTTTTCTCTCTCTCTAACATAATTTGAGTAGTAGGATAGTTAGCAGTGTTGACACTTAAAGTACATACCTTCATTGGCAAGTGAGTTAGTATCTATGGAAATGAATGGGCAGGTTCACACTTTAGAACTATTGTTTCAGGCTCTCTGAAAACTCAAGGCAGATGTCTCTGCATCAGTTACACACAGGTCATATTCTCAATGTTTTCATAACTGCGATTGAAATTTCCTTTAAAAAATGGAATTGGAGAGTCTGCACAACGAAGGAGAGTCCAGTCTACCTCTCTCCTGGGCATAGTCCTTTATGCTTCTCACACTTGAGGAAACACTGATCTTGGTGATCCATGATATGATCTGCTTTTTTCACAGACGTGCAAACCCTGACATCTTCCTCTTCCCCCTACCCCCCACATACACGGAAATGGAATGACCCAATGAAAACTCTATGAAGGCTCTTCGTGGTTTTCCTCCCAAGATCTCTGACCCCAAGTAATGAGTTTAACTATATTCCCAATATAATCCCATTTCTCTTCCCTTTTGTGTTTGCATTATCCTAATGATTTTTGTTGGCAGGCTAAGCAACCTGCAGTTGCAAATGTAGCTGTACAACAAGTATCCATTTAGCCAGATTCAAGGCCACTGGGATGTTTGTTTTTCCTTAAATTTTGTTAAATTGTTATTTATTATTATTCAGTGTTTCCTGTTGAGGTGAAATATCGCATTCACCACAGACTCCTGAGAAAGGCAGTAGCACTTACATGATAGAAAAATAATAACTGAAATTGGGTTTTAAACCCAAATAATTCAAACAAACTCTGATAATTAAAGAGCAATAAAGTACTTGGAAAACATCAGGTTCCTTAATCGCTTTTCAGTGTTTTTAGCATGTGCAGGTTTTGGGTTTTTTCCCCTAAACAACTTATTTTCGCCACATAAGTGAAGGTAAACAAATCTCTATTATGTGAGCTGTTTTTGCAAGGACCACACTGGAAGTGTCCACCTACTCAGGCAGACAAATCTAATTCTTCACAAGTGATTGGACATTCAACACGACTTTTGTATTGTACACTGGTAAGTGAAAAAATAGAGCTCTGTAAATGAGTACAATATGGGGCGGTGGTGTGATATTTTGTCTGCGTCCCATGGGGATAGGAAAGGTGAAAGAAGGAGGAGAAATAATTACAGACAAAACAGTAACCTTTTCTTCCAGACATTCTCATAGGCAAAGAAAAACACACAACTGATTCCTTTCCTATCGTGTATTTAGACATTCCGTTAAGATGGATCTTTGGGATTTCCACCTGGGAATTCACAATCTGTATTTAGTCTAAAGTACTTGAGGGGGAAAAAATCTCCTGACAGGAGCCATGTACTTTGGCACTCTTTTATTTAGGTCTAGAGAACCAGCTCAGATTAGGCCTCAACAGGGGGATGTTTCCAAACTCAGTGCCAGAAAAAGAAGGAAGATGAATTATTATGGTTTTTAATGATGTGGCAAAACACACAGCTAAAACCAGGAAATCGGGAACAGAACAGCCAGTGAGTGTGACAGTCACAGAAATAACTCTTTTGACTTTTGTTTTATTTTTTTATTTGGCTTGGTTTATGTAATGAGAGATTTGTATTCCCCCCTTCCCCTGCCCCCCCCCCTTGGTATTAGCTGTTGTTTTTATGTTTACTGCAGATGTTCAGGAAACTAATTCCAAACCCTGCACCTGTGCAACACTGACCCAGGTCTACCTTGCCACATCCTGCTTTTATTCTGTTGCACAGCTCAATTTGCAGTTTATTCCTCTTCCCTCTCTCCTTTTAACCATTCGTCAGGCACTCCCTTCCAACAAGTTGGGAGGGTGAACACTTATTTCTGTGTCTCCGGGCTGTTTTGGAAGAGCAACAGAGACCAGATTTTTATCAGGTTAAGGTGCCATCTATTAAAATAGTGTTCACATTTTCATTATGAAACCCTGTTTGAGGGATTTATAACTTGGATATAAAAATTTTGCTTCAGGCTGAAACTTGTCATACATATTTTAATCACAGGGGAGATTATTATCATTCTCTCTTTGATTCTCTGAGCCAGTCCAGATGCTTAGGATATAGTTCTCCACCTGCCAGAAGATGGAGACGGAACAGTACATTGAGACTCTTCTTGGGTAATGTCATCTCCTGCTTGCTGGCTCCCAACGTTCACTTGTTTCTGTTGCCACCAGATGACACATCAGTGCATTTGTGAACTTAGGGGAGAGTCAAGAACAAAGAAGAAAATGAATAGACCTCAGAGGCCTACTAGTATTTCTGGTCACACACTAGTGTGCAGTTGCCCCCGCAGCACCCAAGTGAGGTTCCTATAATCTTCAAGACCTGAACTCTCAGAGCCAGCAAGTGCCTTTCTTTCACATAGAAGATCCCCATAGTAGATTCTTCCCCTGTCTGCACCAGGGAGTGGGTAGAATACTGAGAGGCTGGAGGGGGAAATTGGGGAAGGTCCACAGTAAGATTAACCACCTTTTACAAAGATCCAATGGGGCCCAGGTAGAAAGTGATTGCTAAAGAGCTTCCCATTCTTTCTCTAGGCACCTTGCGCCTGGGGTCTCAGGCCTGGTCCACACTACCCCCCCACTTCGGACTAAGGTACGCAAATTCAGCTACGTTAATAACGTAGCTGAATTCAAAGTACCTTAGTCCGAACTTACCGCGGGTCCAGACGCGGCAGGAAGGCTCCCCCGTCGATGCCGCATACTCCTCTCGCTGAGCTGGAGTACCGGCGTCGACGGCGAGCACTTCCGGGATCGATCCGGGATCGATTTGTCGCGTCTAGACAAGACGCGATAAATCAATCCCAGAACATCGATTGCCTGCCGTCGGACCCGGAGGTAAGTGTAGACGTACCCTCAGAGGTGCCAGTGCTTCTAGCTAACAAGACCATGTTAGGCAGCCTACAGAATGGCCGTCCTCTGTCACAGTGCCATTGTTTCTTCCCAAAGCCACACTGCTGCTTCTTCCTTCTTGTGTTTATTCGTATATACAGATCAAAACATATACTTAATCTAAATTACCTATATTTTAAATTAGAGGCAGGGCAGGAACCAAGAAATAACAAAAGTAAAGTCTCTGCTTGAAGACTTAGTATGCTGTATATGTGACTTGCTTTGTGCCAGGCTACAAGCAGGTGTGAGAACAAGACGGCTGCTGCACAGTTCTGTGTGGCTGGGAATGTTAATGGCAGCAGCAGCAGGCTGTTATCCACTCCTTTTCCAGCTACAGAAGCTGTCACACTCTGGCATAGGGCACATCTCCTTCTTCTAGGCCCCACTCTTACTCCTCCTACTGGGCAGTAGCTCCTTTCTCCCCTTACAAAGGAATTGCTGTCAGGATGCACAGCAAAAGAGTCAGGAACTGTATGTGTGTGTGTGTGTGTAGGGGTGGGGGGGGGTATTCAAATATACAGGGAGGGTGTCAGCTGATGAGGGGTGACACCATGAGGGCGAAAGTGGGCTGTAAGGCATGATAGTAAAAACTTAAAAATGTTTCACAACCATTTTATTAGATTTAACTTGTGTTTTAAAATCATGACACAAATTAAAGTTGCCTATTCAAGCCTACTATGAAGCGCTACATCTACAACCTTCTTGGTTTCTTCTTGTAATTTTGCACAACTCTGTTAATGAATTTCTTGAATGCATTGTGTTCATCTTTGGTGTCTTCTCATTTGTCTGGTACATCCAGTCCTTCATGATATGTTCATAATTAGGCAGAAGGCGACTGCTTTCAGAACACAAAATTCTATTCAATGAGGAAAAAAAAACGCTCCACAGTAGCTATTGTGACTGGGAGTAGCAAGAGATGAATTCCTACTTCTTTCATACCAGGAAACAGCACAAAGATTGGGTTGAACCACTAGTGATGATAAAGAAGAAGTTAAAGTCAAATCTTCATTCATTTATTGTATGATATTCCACTCTGGTTTCAAATTCTCTATTCTGTCCGGATAATATAGCAGCCTCATTGCTGGTAGTGCCTCACTCCACTCAACTGTCAATGTGTTATAAGACAGACAGACTGTAAAAACTACATAGAGGCTGAGTAGAATCCAGAAGTTGCTGTTGTAGATTTGTAAAAAGAACAGGAGTACTTGTGGCACCTTAGAGACTAACAAATTAGAATCACATCTGTGTACTTTTTCAACTGACTTAACAAACACTTCTTGTCCTCTTCACTTAAAGAGTCAATGTAAGTGCCTTAATTAGTCAACTTCTGAACTGAAGTCTTTGCTTCTTCCACTGTGTTTTCAATGGATATTTCTCTGATTGATCCAAGTGTAACTTGTATTGCTGGACAGAAATCTACTACTGTTGTAGCAGATGCCTGGATGGCATTGTTTAATGACCCAAGTGGTTTCAACAGTAGACATACAAGCAGGGCTGGCTCCAGCATTTCTGCCGCCCCAAGCAAAAAAAAAAAAAAAAATGCCGCGATCGGCGGCGGCAGTTCAGCGGCAGGTCCTTCGCTCCTAGAGGGAGTGAGGGACCTGCCGCCCCCGAATTGCCGCAGGTGCCGCCCCTCTCCCTTGGCCGCCCCAAGCACCTGCTTGTTAAGCTGGTGCCGGGAGCCGGCCCTGCTTACAAGAGAGAGAATAGCAATAGTCTTCTCTGAACTTAGTAGCAAAAGTAATCCACCAGCCTCAGTACATAGATCCGTCCCATCGTGGTAGATACCTTCCAAAGCCAGTAATAACGGTTGCAGTAATTTTAAGACAGCCAAGGTTCGCTCATGAGAAACCCAGCATGTTTTCCTAGGTTGGATTCATTTGAACTTCAGTCCCAGTGTATCTTCTATTTTTTGCAAGATGTTCAGTCCTTTTGGACTCTTGCTGAAAAAAAGAGTATTACAAAGACATTAAATGTATGGCTTTTTAAATGTCTTTTGAAGATTCTGAAGCTCATACTAGTGCTAGTTGGAATAGATGGCCTCTGCAGTGTGTATAGAAGAAATTAGGGTTATACTTTTCTCTGAGTAAAGCTTGTACTAGACTATGTCTTCCAGAGAAGTTTGCAACTTCATCAAATGCACAAACAGCCATCTCTGACGTTCAATTTACAAGCATTTCTCTCTTCTAAAATGTGGATTATCCCAGATGTAGTCGGTGTGTCTTCTATAAACTGAACATCTAGTAATGCATCTACTGTACTATCACTGACATCAAGATAACATATGCAATGAATTAATACTTGACCCCCATTTGCATCGTTGTATCTATTGGCCATGTATGCACATTTTCTGAATGTGGTGAGAGAATTCTTCACTTTTTTTCAACTGCTGAGTCTTTCACTGTTGCACCGCGTGCTTCTAACCAGTCAGTTGACTTTCTTGCAGAAATATAGTAAGCATTTGCCAATATTGGTTGGAACCAGTATCCAACTTCAGGATTAACAAGTCACAATACATTTAACATTGGCCTCCAGTTTGTAGTCTGTGGTATCTCTTGCTTAAATAGAAAGTATGATGTGACAGCCATGTTTGTTCGCATAAACTATGTTGTGTCTCCAGCATTCTTAACAGCCTCACTGAGAACTTCTAATATTGGCTTTTACAGTGACTGGCTTATAAGGCTTTCTGTATGTCGATGCAGTCCAGAGGCTTGGTGCAGCCTTTTCATGTAGGTTGTCAGTATTGGCTTTGCTGATCAGTCTGGCAAACCAAGCTGCTCCAGTTTTTACTATATAAATCCATGGCATGCCCACATCTTGACTACTGCGTGCAGTTCTGGTCGCCCCATATCAAAAACGATATATTGCACCCCACTCATAGTTGTTGTCCTTGGTCAGTGAAGACCCAGAGTTCAGAGGTGCTTTTGAGTGAGTTCACCTCCCACCATGGGGGGAGGAGGAGGCACTTTGCTCGTTCGTCCAGCCACTCACCACTTGTTCCGGCTGCTCGCTCTGGTTGCTGTTTGTCATGTCACCAGTCACTCCACCACTCCATCACTGATGGCCCTGTGCCGTCACCTTCTCCTGCCACCTGCCACTGTGACCTCTGTGAGTCGGTCTCTTGAGGTTCAACCCAGCTCTCAGTGATTTCAGCTCTCAGTGGTGGAACCTCATTGCTAGTGCAGGCTGGGCAGGGTCTTCCACAGAAAAGCTGTCGCACAGCAGATCTAAGCACTTAGACCTGACTATCAGAGATTTCAGCTGTAGTGGTCACTTAACAAAACAAAATACTCTCAGTGGAGCCTAATCAGCTCTATCTTTAAACAGGGGAGGGGGCAGGACAAATAGTGCCTGTGACTCTTAGGCAGAGCCCACACCACCAAGCAAAACCCCTGTCTCCACCCTCTCTCTCTACTGAGATCTGGCATCCAAACACCCTGCTTAGCAAGGTCAGTTCAGTTGAGGGTGACCAGTGCTTAATTGGTAATGAAAGAGGTGCCAAGGCTCAAGAAGTGTTGACTTTCATAACTGATGTGGCAAGTCCAGAGGTCCTGGGGCTATGAACTACCAAGCCTAGATGTGCCGGGGCTCAGACTTGGCAAAAATTAAGCACTGAGGGTGACCCTTACAATCAGGACAGGCTAAGTATAGCTCTGCTGCCCTTTACTCATACAATAAGGATGATAACATTTCATTACCCCAGCATTCAACACTACTGTGATTTGTAACCCAACACCAGCCAAAATTGATCACTTGGGCAACACAGCTCTGTCTGCTGGATACCTAGGCAGATTATGTGTGTTCATGTAAATACAGTCTGGTCCTGAAGCCTCCCCTCCCTCTCCCCCCCGACTCTAGCTGTCAGGGGAGAGCTCTCTCAGACCTTGCTTACAAATCATATTGTGAAATTATAAGGTTGGTCAACATTGCCGAAATGAATGCACTGACATTGTCAGAAAAAACAACAGCTGTATGAGGAAGCTAGTCTTTGTTCATACTATTATGCTTTTTCAGGTAGAAGTATTTTATCATATAATGTGTATGCTTTTCAAGTGTGTAATTAATGTTTCGATTTCAATTCAAAATTCCAACCACTGACTAAATTGGCAACACTGCATATAACTAGTTGACCACTGGGAGAATGTTGGGGAAATTCAGAAGGGGTGTACACACCCCTGGTGGGGAGGGTGTAGGGAAATCTCTGGTCAGGAAACCAGCTGCTTCAGTGTAGATTCTGCAGATTTATGATAACAGCATTTATTAAAACATGTGAAGAAAAAGGGCCAGACTTAGAGAGAGGGGAGAAGAAAGACACTCCTCCTCCCAGGAGCAAACTCTGCCTCTTCCAACACACTTTACTATGGGTCCAGTTACAATAAGGATTCTCTATTGAACAAAGTAGGGAGAGATCTACAGCACTAAGAAATGTCTGACTGATTCCACAGCTAAGGAAAAGGAGATTTCAGTCTCCTCAAGAAAAAGGATGTGTCCCCTTTAAATATCTAGTTATCACAGACTTAGTTTGGCAGAGGAAAAACCAGTAGGCCCATACTGGGGATCCTTTTGAACAGCCAGAGGTCCTAATAGCCTTGTTGGTAGATCCACATGTCATAAATATGATTAAATTCCATTGGTATTCTCCTAATAAGAAACTTCAGATTAATAGACTTTGTGTCTTATTTGCAAGAACATAATTGAGAAATTTCAGGTTGGTGATCTGTATCTAGGATGGCTAAGCCCTGAACAGGAGAATAGAAGGCTTTTGGGTCATCTGGTTCCATCTTTTTGGTTTCCATGTAGGTGACATAAGCTTGCTAACCTTGCAGATTTATAAAGATAGAAGGGAGATGAGATTACTCAAAGCAAAACTTGGAGAATGTTGAAAAGTACATTTTGGGTCTCTTTTTGACTTAGGAACTGGTAAAACAGCATGTTATGGAAAACTCTATTTTGTGTCATAGCTAGGATTTAAGTTGAAAATAACTTTACCATCTAGATTCTGTGATCACTTGGATGGATACATAGGTTTGGGGTTTTCCTAACAACATTAACATTTCTAAATGGATTTTTCATATGATTTGCAATTTAGGCACAATATATCTTGGGATTTGGAATATACATGTCTTGAAACTTGACTTAAATATTTTAATACTTTTTTTATTGTTGTATGAAAATAATAGGACTTCCATCTTGGTCTCTCATTTTTACTTCCTTCTGTTAAGCTTTTGTGAGTGTGTTTTGTGCTATACACGGTATACACAGTATATTGCATAAATGCATATCTAGGGTAGGACAGTTACATTTTCTCAGTAAAACATATAAGATATAGAATCCTTCCCAAATCTTTCCAAGTTTAAGTAGTGTCACATTTCTGCACTTAAGATAAATGGTTTTTTTTCTAAAAGTAAACAATGAATACTATATCCAAATGTATTTGTTGAGCACTGAATATATTCCAGAATAGTTCACTTTTCTCTTAAAAGATTTACTGAAATATTCCCCTTGGAATAATGAGACCATTGCTATCTGTTTTCTAGCTCTGTTCTTTTGCATTTACTTAGCTGCACTTGTCTTTTATTGTTAATATCATGACAGCTCTTAGTAATTTGAATTAAAGATATACAACTTTTTTTATCTTTTACACAGAAAGACTTAAGGTAGCTGTAACTGTATGATAAACTTGGAGCATGTATTATAGCAACACCTTTAAGTACAGGAGCACAAAGAGTTTGCTAGAGTTTCAATATAAACTCTTGTTTTCAGGATTTTTTTTTAACTCCATCATAAAAACTTGTTGTTGGTATAAGAGCAGTTTCTTTTATCATGATTAAAAAAAAGATGTGGCTGGATTTTTTAGGTTTTTTTTTACTCCTGACATTTTGTTTAAAATGGAGGGGGGAAAGTATTGTATGTTTCGTGGGTTTTTTCTTTTTTCTTTTATTTAAAAATCTATATTCTTTTTCTTCTTTTCATTCCAAATTTTTTTTACTGGCATGGGGAGCAATACAGCGTCACCATTTATTCCTGCTTGTTCCTCCATTAAGCCCAGCTTGGTCATGTCCCCATGTACGAACTCACACCATCTGTTGGTGGTTGGCCTCTAGGTCAGACTGACATTGGTTGTGTTTGTATTATTTTCTTTGATATCCTGTCATCTGTTTGTTTTCTGCAGTGTCCCTGGCATTGTACTCTTTTTGACTAGACCAGGGGTAGGCAACCTATGGCACGCGTGCCGAAGGCGGCACGCAAGCTGATTTTCAGTGCCACAAACATTCCCCGGGTCTTGGCCACCGGTCTGGGGGGCTCTGCATTTTAATTTAATTTTAAATGAAGCTTCTTAAACACCTTAAACCTTTTTTAAACACCTTTTTAAAAACCTTATTTACTTTACATACAACAATAGTTTAGTCATATATTATAGACTTATAGAAAGAGACCTTCTAAAAACGTTAAAATGTTTTACTGGCACACAAAACTTTAAATTAGAGTGAATAAGTGAAGACTTGGCACAGCACTTCTGAAAGGTTGCCGATCCCTGGACTAGACAATGCCATACCCTGATTTCACATCCTACTCTCCTTCTTTGTCTTAACATTTAAACCTGCCATCTTTCAAAGAAATCTCATCTCTACTTCCTCCAGCCTTCTGATGTCTGTTCTATATAATGCAGCTGCTTCTTGACCATAGGATAATACTGTAATATATATATATACATACAATATTACAGCAGGGACGTGCTGGAAGCTGCGGGGTGTGTGTGTGTGTGTGTGTGTGTGTGTGTGTGTGTGTGTGTGTG
>NW_020664420.1:59051129-59102690 GCF_002925995.2 Terrapene triunguis | reverse complement strand
GTGTGTGTGTGTGTGTGTGTGTGTGTGTGTGTGTGTGTGTGTGTGTGTGCCTGCAGACGGCCAATGTCAGCAAAATGTCTCGCGGCCCGCAATCAGATTACCCTGATGGGCCACATGCGGGCTGCAGGTTACCCACCGCAGTGCTAGATGAACAGGGCAGCTTACAGGGCAGAAGGGATATCAGAATTGAAAACAGAAAGAGTAGTGAAGCAGTTAAAAGGGGGAATGTATATGTTGACAAATGTTTTGCTCAGAACTAATGTGTTATCACATTTGGTATATAACAAGAAAAAAAAAACAGAAAAACCCAGCAGTGATTCAAAGAATTTAAAACCATCTGTGGGTACATTTATTTATTTTTAAATCCAAAGCTTCAGTTATTTGCATTAGGCAGGCTTAGTACACATGCATGGGTACCAAACTGACTTAATAGATTGCAATTACTCCAAAGGAGCATTCACGGTCCATCAGGGCAGTAATCTTTGACCTAGATATTTACATGACCGAAACAATAACCAGCCTGAAGGAATTGTGGAAGGCAAGCACTCACTTGTGCTTAAATAAGGGATTGCTCAAATGAGCATGCTAACTCCAAAGGAACTAATCTCTTTAATCACTTTGGACCCAATCGTGAAAGGTACTGAGCACTTCCTGAGATGTCTTGAGGACCCATTGGCACCCAGTGAAATAAAGTAAATACTTTATATGATAAATGGAACTAGATACGTATCACACAGTATTTTTGTTAAGACAGTCTAAAAGAATTAGCTTTCAGTGGGCTTTCAAAGTTGTCACTAATAGCATAATCTGAAGGTTGTAGGATTGCACATGTGTGGTAATAATACCTAATAATAATGCCTAATTTAGTGTCACTTTGCAGTAGTACCATGCAGCTCTACCTTGAGAAGTGACTGTAACAATGGCTTTGGTGGGGTTCCATCTTTATTGTCTCTCAGTGACTTCCACATCAAATATGTTCAGTTTGCAAGTCAAAAAACATGGTTGTGTTGGGTTGGTTTGTTTTGGTAACTATTTTCCTTGCAAACTCTGCTTGATCCACTGAGAATCGAACAGGGATTAAAGGATTACTCCATTCTTTGTAGCAATAAAGGTTCTGCAGGCCAAATTAGGCCCACAGTTAATACTCTTGGAATCCAATTGCCTTCTTATTATGCCTAGTATATCTGTGCAAGTCCACCTCAGCTCACTCCACACCTGCCCTTCTAACAGGTACAATTTACTAAACACTCCTATGGATGCAAATGATTAAATGGAATCTTCTTTTCATTGCTTTTCTCATCTGTTTTGGCTCTGCAGGGCTAACAGGAGTAAAAAGCAGTAAAAGCTCATTTTTGTCACTAAAGTCCACAGATATGACTGAATGCACACAGAAAACAGATACGACAGCCAAGAAGGTGCCATTTTTACCCAAGTTCTATTAATATTAAGGATATGGCTTGACTAGGGAAAAGCTTGTTTTGCCTGGAAACTTGACTGTTTTTGCTTCTTTGCTTCTACTGCCTTCTGCTTAACATTGCTATTAGCAAATGGTAGCAGGGCACAATTCCAAACTTAAATGTTGCTTTCAACAAAACAGACATAACTTCAAGGTAATGATGCTTTCAAGACCTATAGAGCCTCCAATCCACTACTGTAAATATGTGTTACTATGCTTGTAAAGGTCTATTCAATTTTAATGGGATTTTTTATATTCTCAATGGTGTAGAATACTGGCACTTTGAAACAGTCTTGAGGTAAAGATGATTAAAAAGCGTATATCTTATATTATGCAGGGTATTTCCTGAGAGGGAAAAACACCAGTAGGAGGTAAGAGCCTTAGGCCTGGTCTACACTAACCCCCCCACTTCGGACTAAGGTACGCAAATTCAGCTACGTTAATAACGTAGCTGAATTCGAAGTACCTTAGTCCGAACTTACCGCGGTCCAGACGCGGCAGGAAGGCTCCCCCATCGATGCTGCGTACTCCGCTCGCCGAGCTGGAGTACCAGCGTCGACGGCGAGCACTTCCGGGATCGATCCGGGGCACTTCCGGGATCGATCCGGGATCGATTTATCGCGTCTTAACCAGACGCGATAAATCGAACTCAGAAAACCGATTGCTTACATCCGGACCCGGATGTAAGTGAAGACCTACCCTTAATTGGCATGTGGCTTAAAATTCACTTAATAGAAGTATGTATCTTGAACGCTTAGGCAATAAGCAACGTAAGTATAAATAAGAAATTTCAATGCAGATACGATTTTACATGACAACCTTATGAACAGCCATCCTGTGGTGCACTTTGAGTTAGCACCTCTTATCTACTACCCAGGTTCCCAATTCAGTTTAGATTCAGGCAAAAGCCAGTAATTCTATTTGTTTTGGGTAAATTTATCAAGCTGTTCCTGATTACACCTTAGCTGGGGACCATCTGTTGACAGTGCATCTCTCCGTGAAGTAGTTTCTACAGGCAATGAATGGGAAAAGTATTGGAGCACCAATGCTATTAGTAAGCAGATGCATGCGATCATAGAGCATCCTTCCCACCTTTCAATCTGCCAGGTCCTTGTATTGATGGAGTGTTGTATGCCTGCAGGCTATTCTGTCCTAAGGCAATGAGAAGTGCTCTCTTAGGGCCCATTTATCAAGTATTTCTACTGGTGTTTGATGGACAGGAATTATGAATGCATAGTTTAATACACGAACAGAAAACATGGTTTGATTTTAATTTGCTCTTCCCTATCTTATACATGAACACTTATGCATGTTTTTCAACAGTGAACTGTTAAAAGATTTGGTATTAGAAACAACATGATACAGCTGCTTTTTGTAATGTAGTGAGTAAATCCCAAAGTGCCAGGACTGGATTATTTTTAATTTTGTTACCACTACTGCCAGTTTATCAAATCTAGCATCTTTTGATTTGGCCAGTACACTATCTTAGGGGAGCATTTTTGAGTCTGACCTTGGCATGTTGGAGAATATCTAAATGATTGCTTTTTATATTATAGCTATTAAAGTCATGACTAAGGTTGGTACTATATTTTCAGTTCACCCTAGGCAGCAGCTTCCTGTTTCAGGCAGACTCAGAAGACAGCATTTGTGAAATAGCATGAACAGCTTCATCCTGTGTTTTGAAACAAATGGAAGAGAGAGATGGACAGATAATGTGATGGATTGGATAACGAGTTGTCAGTTTAACTCTGTGAACCTAAAAACTGAATAAGATCAGTGAAGTAAAATGACTGGTTATTTCATAGAATCAAGCTCAAGCTGCCACTTATTTCATAGAATATCAGGGTTGGAAGGGACCTCAGGAGATCATCTAGTCCAACCCCCTGCTCAAAGCAGGACCAATTCCCAGACAGATTTTTGCTCCAACTAGGGCCCTCAAGGATTGAACTCACAATCCTGGTATTTTTTATGGTATACAATAGCCCACTTGACACAACGAGCAGTATGCCAGACGGTACAGTTATGGGCCTCACTTAAGGTTTACTCCTCACTCTGCTAGTATGGAAACAGAATTTACCCATGCAGATAGTGTCAATCTACTCAGATTACGGGTTTGTTGTGGAGTCCTCACTGGAACTATGGTTTCTGTTGGGCAACCATACAATTTGCATAGGCACTTTCATTAGTTCTCATCTTCAATGAGCCAGGAAAGGTGTGGAAGATAGATAGGCAGAAAATTGTGTGTCCATCAAAATATCACATTGTGCACCCACCACTTAAATTTATCCAAAGGTCCATGTATCCTGGTTCAGAGAAACATAAGGTAATAAATCACAAAAGTGACAGTTTGTGCTGCTATGAGATTATGAGAATCTTGATGTAGTAATTTCAGCACATGATTAGGTTAATCATGTATTCAATTTAGTTTTATAACAAAATATAATGATTGCATATTAGATACAAAGTGCTAGAATGTGGCAATGGAATTAAGATTACTGAGCTGTGTTAATTCTTTAAGAAAAAGGAAAACAAAAATACTGGAAATTTCTGACCAACCCAGGGCAGTCTGATTCTTATTGCAAAGCAGTTTAATGAATATGAGGTTGATTTAATCTGCCATAATATTTGCACTAACCTATCAATGCAGTAAATGTATTGTATGCGAGCTCTGATAATGCAGCACAGTAGCTGATCAGGGAAAACTATAATTCCATACAAAACCGTATATGTAGGGGCATACTGCAGGTGATGCTGGGAAGGGGGTTTACTTTATGGGCTAGAGCTGGTCATTTGTTAGCTTCTAGTAGCCAGTGATTCAGAAAATAAACTCTGGTCTTCAGTAGGATTATTTTGTATTATTTGTATAACAGTAACAGAAGGCCCAAAGCAGGATTGAGGGTCCACTGTGGCCGTCACTGTACAAACCACATAGTAAGAAACAGTGCTTGCCCTGAAGTGTTTCTGATCTGAATAAACAAGACAGGCAAAGGATGAGAGAGATACAGGAGGTGAACTGGTTTGCCCAAGGTCACACAGCATGTCTGTGGCTGAGCTAGGACTAGAATCAGCATCTCCTGACTCCCAGTCTAGCGGCCTGGATCATGCTGTTTGCCTGCCAGACTGCCCCTTGGAAAAACAAGCATGTAATCCAAATCCCAGGGATATAGCTTTTCCTTTATTCACTGAATGCACTAGATTTTCATTGGACTGCTACCAACTAATCACAAAACAAAAACTGGGTATGTGAGAGTGATGGTCTGGTTCCCTCCCATATGTGCTGGGCCCAATTCTCCCACTGTTAAAAAAAAAAAATCACACCCAGTTCAGGAGGAGCAGGACTGTGCCCATTGTGTGTTTAATTCTCAGGTTTAAGTTCAAACTAAGGTAATGATCCTCATGGAATGATGCTGGGCAATCTCTACGCAGACTTTAGTAGACAATAATCTACATGATAAAACCATCTGAATAACTTTGTACAGGAGATAGTGCTTGACCAGCATCTGAAGAAATTGGTCTTTCCAGGTCATGGCTGCTGGCTGTTTATAGGGGAGCTTCACAAGGACTGCATTCCTGTGTATCTGGTTTGGTGATGCATGAGGAACCGTTTTCAGTCTTATTTTTGATATTATAATGTCAAGGTTGTAGAGCACAACAAAGCACCTTATCTTGACATATTCAAAGATCATAGTTGCGATGCAGAAGTTCTCTTAACGTGCTTAACTGTTCAACGTATTGTAAACAAACAGTTCTTGTGTTACTGTTTCCTGTCTGTGACCTCAGGCACAGGTGTAGGTGAAGTGTATTGGCTTTAGGCTTTACAACTGACAGTGTCCCTTTTAAATGATACAAAAATAGAAAAGAAAAAACATTTTTAAAAGGTTGTTTTTAGGCTTTTCTGATGTTGCACATTATAATGCAAAGACAAGATCGTGGGGCACTTGGTCCAGCAAGAAAATACAAACTAATAATAAATACTGGGTTTTTTTTTTATCACAATGGAAAAGATTATACAGGTATCAACATCCTTTCTCTACATGTTGTAAATGAGAATCTCTTTTTCTTTCTGCCTCTCTTTTTATTTCTTTCCCACTATGTGGCCATTTTTCAAAGAACCCAAACCAAAATAGAGCTTAAATAGCAGAATACTTGTTTGTGATGAGCTGATACAATAGGAAGGAAGTAATCAGCATCTGCTGATGGGGCCCTGCAGCAGGGGTCAGGCTGCAAAAGTATGGCATTTGGATAAAAAACGAGCCTTTAGTCAAGAGACTGTTAGAGTGCCAAGTCACAGCTGCCTTCAAGCTATTGATCAGTGTGATTTCACCAGGCAAATTATTCCTACCAGGATAACTGCAAAGCACAACAGAATTGAGACACTGACCGTGTTTTGTTTATTTAACCTCCCCCCAAATATTCTGTTTGGTTTACCTGCTTTGTGATGTGTGTGTCATTCTCTGCGTGGAAGATTGATGCATCTATGTGGGTAATATTTCCACCGTAAGGCATTCAGATCTTGTTTTCTCGCTCTTGCAATAAAGCATTACAATCAAAAAGGCTTTTACTGGAAGGAAAAGAGTATGGAAGAAATAAAACTCCCACTTATGGAAGCTTTAATTAAAAACAACAAAAATGTTTTATTCCTGTTTAGTCATTAGTTGATACCTGGATCTTCATTATACATCTGGGCCAATGGTTCCCAAACTTGTTCCGCCGCTTGTGCAGGGAAAGCCCCTGGCGGGCCAGGCCGGGTTGTTTACCTGCCGCATTCACAGGTTCGTCCGATCGCGGCTCCCAGTGGTCGCGGTTCGCTGCTCCAGGCCAACAGGAGCTGCTGGAAGCGGTGGCCAGCCCGTCCCTCAGCCCGCGCCGCAGGTTACACAAGGTGCACCCCAATCCCAACTGAAAGCATCCCCTCTGGTATCCAGCCCCTGCCACTGGACACTCGCAGTAATTATCTGGTTTGCTGTTCCCAGTGGAACAGTATGTACACAGTTTGACTGGTACAACTCAGGATCAGGTCCTTCATAACATCACAACCTGGAGCTATATTTATAGTGAAACATTCATAAGGTTTTTTTTTTATCAAAGGCTAAGATTTGAGAGATGATGAATAACAATAACGGTGGGAACAGAAATGGCTATTATAAAACAAAAGTAAAACATGCTTTCTAGAGTCTAAACTTAACCTTAGCAGGCAAAAATCCTTTTCTAAGGTAGTTTCTCACGTAAAGCAATCTCCCATCGTCACCAACCCACGTGGCTGGGATCCACTGTTCATGGATGCAAAAAGCAGTGTCCTTTTTGTACCCTCAGGGATGGATGACTGGTTGCTGTCCCAGTCCCCCAGTTATAGTCCAATACATCTTTGAGGTGCCCCTGCCAACAAAGCTCTTTCCCCCCTGCGCTTCTTCTCTTCCTATTAAATCTTACAATCCTTCATCTGCATTTAGCTCAGACTGATGATTGTGATGAGACAATACTCAATTTACATTTCATCAGATAGATGGATAAACCCTTTGCCAGTTGGCATTGAGGGGCTCTTAGGCTCACAGTGCCTTGTCTGGCCGGAAACAAGTTTTTCACCTCTGCTGAAGAGTAACACTTTAATACAAACTATAAAGACTTATTTCCAGTCTATGGAGAGAAATTTTAAAATATCACCAGTCCATACATTTACACAATGATATTGAGGACCAACATGATCCTGGTTTTCATTAAAGATTTTACATGGCTAAAGACTATGAAAGTAATGTGTTAGATGTAGTGAGTTGGTCAGGCTGATAGTGAGTTGGTATTGAGTGGCTCTTAGGGTCATAGTAGTCATGATATTTTCTGTGGAGAAACTGACAAGACTGAGTCTTAGATCTGACCTTTTCTAGTAGAAGCATAGGTACAACATACCTGCAAAAACTCTAGACAAAACACTAAGCTACTTGTTAACAAGAGGGTATTACTGAAAGAATTTGCTCCCAACAATTAGCCTACTAGATCAATGTCATGTTTCTTGGTGTATATGGACACTATTTCTAAATCTATCATGTGATCATAAACTGAGCATTGGGAAACTACATTTTGGTGTCCGTCCCTGCTTGGCTGGTGCACATCTGGAAGTATCCACTGGAATTGATACTTTCAGATATAACAGTTCATTATTCTAGGCATGCTGGTGAGTGACGAACCGTCAGTGACGGAACATTTTAGCACCCACACATCTTCAACTGAGGGCTTGTCTACACAGGAAAATTGACCAGAATGGCTATTGTGGACTAAACTGGTCTGCAGTAGGTATTCTGGAGTTGCTCTGCATGTGGACACTTATTCTGGATCATCTATTGTTCTTTAAGTTCACATCCTCCCTTATTATGGAATAACTTCCCCATGTAGACAAGCCCTAGGTAGATAGAAGTAGCTGCTTGGTTTATCTATGCAAATAGGAAGATATTTTGATAAAAATATGACATTTTAATTAAAAAACTAGAACAGTATAAAATTAACATGGCACACATTAAATTGATTAAAAACTGGCTAACTGTTAGGTCTCAAAATGTAATTGAAATGAGGAATTGTCATTGAGTGGGTGTGTTTCCAGGGAATCTCACAGGGATCAGTTCTTGGCCCTAAGCTACTTAATATTTTTATCAATGATCTAGAAGAAAAGATAAAATCATCCTGAATAAAGTTTGCAGATGACACACAAATTCGGGGAGTGGCAAATAGTGAAGATGACATGTCACTGATTCACAGTGATCTGGATTGCTTGTAAAAAATATGCATTTCAATACAACTAAATGTAAATGTATACATTGAGGAACAAAGAATGTTGGCTGTACTTACGAGATGGGGGACTCCTATTCTGGGAAGCAGTGACTCTGAAAAAGTTTTGGGAGTCGTGATGGATAAACGGCTGAACATGAGCCGTCAATGTGATGCTGTGGCCAAAACAGCTCATGTGCTCCTGGAAGGCATAAATGGGGGAATGTTGAGTAGGAGTAGAGAGGTTATTTTATGTTTATATTTGGTACTGGTGCGACTTCTGCTGTAATGCTATGTCTAGTTCTGGTGCCCACAATTAGGGAAGGATGTTGATAATTGGAGAGGGTTCAGAAAAGAGCAAGGAGAATGATTAAAGGATTAGAAAACTTACTTTATAGAGAGAGACTCAAGGAGTTCAATCTATTTAGCTTAACAAAGAAAAGATTAAGGGGTGACTTGATCACAGTCTGTAAGTATCTACATGGGGAACAAATATTTAATAATGGTCTCTTCAATGTAGCAGAGAAAGATATGACACTATCCAATGGCTGGAAGTTGAAGCTAGACAAATTCAGATTGGAAATAAGGTGTACATTTTTAACAGTGAGGGTAGTTAATCATTGCAACAATTTACCAAGGGTTGTGGTAGATTCTCTATCATAGATGATTTTAAAATCATGATTGGATGTTTTTCTAAAAAAATATGTTCTAGGAATTATTTTGGGGAAGTTCTATGGTTCTATGGCCAGGAGGTCAGACTAGATCATCACAATGGTCCCTTTTGGCCTAGAAATCTATGAATCCATAAATGTGAGTGCAGGATTCTTTGTCCAGGACAGACACTTTATAAGTATTGATCCATTGATCCAAGTATGAGAACTCACAGGTCCCAAGCATAAGCATTTGAATTAATGCTGGTTGTGAGCACCAAACTAGTGGTTCCCAAACCCCTTTCCATTTAACAATATGCGGTGGACAAAGGCGGTGGCACTAACCAGAAACAAAAGGATCCAGGGAGCATTCTCTCTCAAACAATTGTATTAAGATTTTCAAAGGGGTTGGAAGTCTCTAATTAGAGGCACATACAGAAATGTTCAACATTATTGAAACTAATTTTAGTTATTAAGAAAATGTGCAATCTAAAATCGGGTGTAAATCTTAAAATATTAACTGTCCTAATTTGGAACCATTTTTTATTTCTTGCTTTTCCATATCAATAGATTCTTTAAGAGGCAATACAATTAAAAAATCTCCCCCCCCTTTAACATTTTTGGTCTGTTTTGGAGTGTTCATAAGGGTCGGAGGGTTCAGAGTTCATAATAGTGGTCAGTTTGGACAGAGGCATAGCCTATTCACAACGCGTATCAGTATGGCGATTGTGAATTAGAAAAAACGTTCTGTTATTCCTGATCAATACATTTAGGGCTTGTCTACATGGAAAGTTATTCTGCATAAGGTCAGTGTGAGTTTATGCTGCTGTAGTTCTACTGGTGTAACTCCCTGGGTGGGCACTCTTATTCCAGAATAAGAGTAATTTTTCTGGTTTAGTTTATATTGCTTTGGAAACAGTTTAAACTGTATTGGAAAAGGCCATTTATTCTGAAATTAGTGCGTCCACATGGGTAGTTATGCCAGTAGAACTGCTGTGGCATAATTAGATTGGCATACTTTTCCCACTTAATTTCCTTAGTGTAATAACCACCCTGGATAAAGATACAAGTTCTGTCACGGCTCTGTGATCTCCACTGTAGAGGTTATTCTCAAACACTCACACTTGAGTCGATCCAAAATAGTACATACAATATGACAAGTGTATAACCTGAGCTTTGTAGGGGATTATTGTGTTTCATTAAGTTTTATTAAAGTTGCTAGGGAAGGACTTTATGCTTGAGAGCTGTAGAAATCATACTCCTGCAACCTTGTTCTGTAAAACTGTGGATGCCAGTCTGGAGTGCGATTGATATTCACAGTGGGTTGGTTCCGTAGGAACAAAGAAGGAGGTGTGGGAATCTGGGCTCCAATTACCTCACACGTTCTGCTGTTGAGCTCTTTAATTTTTCTTATCAGTAATTCACTTCAGATAACAACCCTGTAGATAAAGTAGGCCTTCAAGGAAAAGGGAGAAAACAGAGGTTTTATTGGCCTTTATCAGTTTACTAAAGAGGGGTTTGATTGTAAAAGATTAAAACAATATTATTCTATCTGTAACAAAAAGTAAATGAATAAAAGTAACAATTATAAGCCAGGGCAAATAATGACTAGAATATATTTGCCTTTTCCTGATCCCTGGGAGCCTCCAATTTTTTTTCTTCTTGTCTCCATGATTGTCTTCATTTCCAGTATGTCCACTGAACATGCTAATTACAACAGAGGGTCCTGTGGCACCTTTAAGACTAACAGAAGTATTGCAATACTTCTGTTAGTCTTAAAGGTGCCACAGGACCCTCTGTTGCTTTTTACAGATTCAGACTAACACGGCTACCCCTCTGATACATGCTAATTACAGTTAACCCCCTTTTTCCTTTCACAGCAAGTCAGGGGGACTTGACCTGCTCTCATTCTGATTTGTATTCATTTCATTTTGTTCATGTCTTTCCTCTGAGATTGAAGTCTGGTCTTGGGAGAGGAGCATATGAGAGAGTCATTAAATGAAGCCAAGAGGTTCCTATTTTGGACCTGAGGTTATGATGATCTTTATCATAGATAAGGAAAACCTGCAGTGCTACGTGTACATTAATTACAATTCTCTGCACGTTGATAGCTTCAAATAAGAGTACTTACCAAGTTTTTTTTCTGCTGTTGTTAGAAAATAATGATTATAGTGATCATGTAATCTTCCTTTTTCGCACCATGAGATGATACTTATAAAAGTATCGGGGTACTTGGGATGATGAGTGGTGGAAGGATGTAATTAACATGCAGTTAGGTAATTTATTAATTGACCACAGTAGATTTTACAAAGACCTTACAGATTTTTAGCAGCAAGGAGACCTGTTTGGCCACATAGTCCAACTTCTTACATGTGAAGGTTTCTTTTGTATGCTGTGTTCTAGTTTTTTGTCCCACCAAATGATGGACTGCCACCTCTTCCCTTTGAAAGTCATGCCATAGTAATAAGTTCTGCTTTTCAGGAAGTTTAAAGTGCAGTTGTAGTTTTAAAAAATACACTATGGAAAAGTGTAACGAATACACTTTTACTCAACAGATTTGTTCCCTATGTGTACTCTGGGCCATTTTAGCTTACTAAAGTAATTTACCTCACCCCAATTCTGCATACGCAAACCAAGAATAGAAAAGAGCTGAACTCTGATTCCCGCATCATTGACAGAATTGTTCATTAAATTTCTGAGTCAAATTCTGCTGCCATTCGCACCTGTGCAATGCCACTAATGACAATGAGTTGACACAGGTGTAACTGAGGACAAAATTTCATTTATAGAGTCTTTTATTACTGGTGATGATGCCTAGATTGGAAAGAACACATCTTGAGTTCCAAGTTACAGATTGAGTTGCAGGGCTAGCAGTTAGAAAAGCCACCCTTTTTGCATATAAACTATGCAGATTTGCTGTAGAAGTCATTGAAATGCACTAAATCTTAGAACTTCATAAGATCATTTTTACAGTCACTTTTTAAAGCACACTTCCCTGACCTAAAAAAGGAATTTTAAGTTTGTGTCTTTAGCATTTCTTTGAGGGAACTGCTCTAGGCAATTGGAAGTGCAATTTTGAAGTGAACCTGTCCAAGCAGAACATTTGTTTGTTTTAAAGAAAATTCTTTCACCTTTCCATTCATATAGATAAGATATGGCTCATATTGATTTTCACAGCATCCTAGAGGAAAAACAGCATATTGGAGCAGAACTACATCACACCACAATTTACTTTATGACATAAAGGAGAGGGAAAATTAATTTCAAAATGGAAACATAGTACCCACTAAATCCCACAAAACCAGGGAGCTACTTAATGCAGAATAAGTAGAAACCCTTGCATACCCCAAGATAGTTATTCTTTTTCCAGTTGTGCTCAAGATAACAAGGAAATAATTAGAGTCTACCATTTTGAATTACAGACCTTCATCAAATCTTAATTTCCTGAAATTATTAGCCCACAGTTTTTCTACTCAAATATTTTTACATTGAATTGGCAACTCTGTCATTTTCACCTGGTAGGTCTGCTCATACATGTCTGTTCATAATGTCCTAGCCTGCCCAATTTATTGAATTTATTTACTCATGAGTATTTGATGGTGGAGGGAGAGATTATTTAAAACAAAACTCAAAAGGTTGATCTGTTTATAAGCATTTACTGCATCAATATGAGTTTTGACTCATAGTTAATTAATTTTTAGATGTCCTTGCCAGATCAGGGGTATTGTTTACCAAAGCCACATCTAATATATGAATCAATACAGTTAGCAGCCAGGCATACGGATGTCCATGTGATTTGTTTACAAAATAAATAAGGGATTATAGCAACATTTTTTCCAGTAACATATGGTTACTGATTGGTCGCCTTACATATTTTAGTGCTTTTAAGTAAAGAAAACCATAATTTAGTCTTATTGTTTTCTTCACACTGAGATTAAAGATTTTCAGGGCATGCTCTTATTCATGTAAGTAAACATCTGAGGAAACCTGCTTATAGATTTTTTTTTTAATCCTTCATTATGCCTCTTTACTCACTTTAGATTAGATCTCATGAACAAAAGGAATATACAGCATCTTCCCAGCTACAGTAATAGCTACTGATCAGTTACACACATTAGCCCTATATTAATAGACAATGTGAATTCACAGTCCTTCCACCTATGGATACATGAGGAAGACCAGCCATTTCTTATAAGGTGGACTAGCTAAATTTAACAGTATCATTTTAGCCAGAACAATGATTTGTCCTAATATAATAAGCCTAATTCGTTAGCTTGTGGGCTCTGAGCATTTAAAAAAAAATCCTTGTGTATAAAATCTTGCATTTTTTTCATGATGATGATGATTTTAAAGCTTATGGGTCTCTGTGGCAAAGAGAACGAAATATTTTATTAGAAGTGTCGGTGGGATTGGTTTTAAAGTGTTTTTAAAGATCAAAATATACTTGAGAAGAGAGCTGCCTTAATGTGGAAATGTTATACTTCTGCTAATACAGAACCAATAGTTTTCAATCATAAAATAAAAAAAAGTTGAATTAAGACTGTGCTGGTGGAAGAAAACAACAGTGGAGACAAAGTTAAAGTTTAAATTTCCTTTTAATTTGAAAGTTCTTGCAACGTTCTTTCCTTCTCCTTAATACTTGGTAAAAATTGTGTGCTGTGCATATTTGTTTTTTCCTTTGGGTAAAGCTGCAATAGACTTGAGTTTCTTTTTAGTCGAAGGTGTTGGTTGAACTCTCATCTGTGTTGTGAACCAACTTGATTAGTAATTAACATTTTGATGCCAATAAATATGAAGAATGCAAAACCCAGTGGCATTGCTTTGAGATAAAGCTTCAGCAGGAGAGCCCATGTTACAGCTCCTTGCAATCTCTCACAATTAACTTACTTTACAGCTTACCTGAGGGTCTGTCGGGTTAAGTTATCTGCATGACTGGGAGACTATTTGACATGTGTACATAACCTCAGTTTAAAAAGAAACTATTCAAAACAAAAGTGTGAAGCCTTAGTGTCTCCTGCTGGTGCACAGGATGGAATGATCCTGCTGTGCCTTGGGGAAACGGGCGTTCTCTAGGGCAGGGCAAGCAATGTTTGTACCACCATCTCCCTCCTTGTGTGTATATGGATTCCACTGGGGAAGAGCAACTTTACACAACTTCTGGGGCTCTGTGTGAAGGCTGCCCGAGGGATGTGCTGACTTTTGCAAGTGTATCTCAGGGCTGAATTTATGTTATGTTTCCCACTATCACAGATAGTTATTGACTTGGATAATAGTAGTAAATAAAATGAGATGGGAGTGGATTCTTCTCCTATAGGAACCTTTGTCTTTAAAAGGTAATTTCTGGGTTTGGGTTGCATTATAAATTCTCCACTCAGTAATGCTAATTGAAATCTAGAAGCTTGAGCAGACCACTGTCCATCAGGAAGGGAAGTGTGAGTCATGCTTGACCATTGGTCTTGTAAAATGTATGCTGACCTGGGAGAACTCCATTTGTGGTGCATGGATGCAGCTGGTCGCAAACTGTCACTGGTTGTAAAATTTGTGCTTCGAAAAAACAGACTGTGTCAAAAACAAGAGAAGACAGAGAAATCACACATACACAAACAATCTAGCCAGGCTTTGGCTGGTGTGAAAAAAGCATGGAAGTGAGCCAGATATTGACGGAGGTTTTAGGATGCAAATGAAGTAGGTAGATAAAGAGTTACATATTTGCATTTAGCAGGAGCACAGGTTCAATGGGTTCCCTCATGTGGCAGTTTAGTCAGAAGTCTAGTTGTTGGACTAGAAGTGGTCTGTGTGAAGAGAAGAGAGAGAATGTTTTCTCATACAGGTTTATGTATCATTAAGGATTTCAGGATTTATTTGTAATTTAACTTGAAAGCCATTTTGCACCAACAAAGTGAAATTTAATTTGGATCTTCAGTGGAATTTGTTTTCTGTGGGAAATCTCTTCGGTAAACTATATTTCATCCATATATTCCTCATATATGTTTCCTGCCTAATATAAATTATGCAGCTCTTTTACCTTTAACAGGACACTGATCAGGAATATAAATGGGTAAAAAAAACAGAGCAGAGGAATACAAATATGTTATTAAGAGTATTTAATTTTTATATATTCGTGAATACTGTTATAGTCCCAGCTCTCTAAGATGAACAAATAATGTTTAAAAGAGTAGTATTTTATTTCAACATATTACAAAATGATTCAATTAGTTGGGGTCACATATTTATTATTCACACTGAGTACTGAGTAGCACCATTATTTTGCAAGTAGTCCCATTAAATCAAATTGCCTAGTAGTATCTTACCCCACAAATAGTCCCATTGACATGATAGGGACTATTTGCAGACTAAAGTGCTACTCAGCTTGAGTAAAGGTGATGGAAACTGGCCCTTAATTAATATTATTTGACCAGTGCTACTCAGAAATATTTTAGATTTTATTAAATGTGACATTTTCCCAATCTTAGGTCAGTCTCCCTTTAAAAAAAAAAAAAAAAGACTAGTGAAGTTTAGTGAAAAACAAACCCATTTAAAATTCAACTCTATAAGCATGTGCAGAGTTTCCTTTCTTCAGCACTGTAAAATGAATTCTTCATGTGATCAGGAAAAGAAACAGACTGATCTAAACCCAAATTCGTTATCTGAAAATGCACTGCAGATCCCCAAACCATACACATTTCATCAACTCCTGCTTGACCACTGATTCTTGTGTTCTTAAGGCTGATCTTAAGATAAGCAACAAAGGACGCTGGCCATCCTGCCATTGCATGGAGAGGGAATAATGAATAACTGTAACTCTGAGAATTGTGACATTCCAAAGATAGAAAAGTAGACACTGTGATACCTTTTACTGGACTAGCAAAGAGGTCCAGTAAAAGATAGCATGTTATCTATCTTGTCTACTTTTTCTTGAGTACTGATCCCATTACAAACATTTTGTGCACTACAAATTTAAATGGTTTTAAATGGATTTTTCTGTTTATCTGTCATCTAAGAAAGTTGAAACATTGTGTAATATTTGGACATACCTCAAGGGATTGTGTTCAAGAAGCTACATCTGGTACACTGTATTTGGAAAATGTATGTGGCTATTTAAGCAAATTTATTAGTACTTTCTGTCCTTCATGATGGAGAGGAGAGAGGGTGGGAGAGGGGAGTGAAGGACTCCCCCAAATCCTGGACTATGAAGTGACGACAGGAAGGTAGGTAAAGGCATGCAAAGTAGTCAAATACTCGTGTGGATAACGGATTAAAGATATTTTAATATAGTTCTGTTTTGTCGTTTTCTGATTTCAGTTAAAATGAACTGTACTTTCCCTAGGAATATAATTAACGAATCTTCTGTTTAAAAAAACAAGTTATTTTCTTTAACCTTTCCCCCAAAATTATAAACTACTAACAGTGTTTGTTGATCAGAAAAATGTGTGTGTTCACTGTTAGGCAACTTTGGGACTGGTTAAAGTATATATGAAGTATTCTTGAACAATGGACCTGTTTTTAAGCATAACTTCCATCTATGTACTATACAGAATTTTAAAGCTAACAGTTTAACATGTACATTGAAGGTTAATGAAAGTTAATACTGTAGCCATATTTTTCACGCTTTTCACTCACTTACAAAATTGTTCCTGTAACCTTTCATGCGTTCAGAACTATGCAAGCTGTCTGCAATCTACTAAATCCCTTAGTAGCTGTGTGATTTTGGATATCTTCATTTAAGTAGCCTGCTGCTCGCTAGCTCTCACAGGAGTTATAGACATTAGCCTTGTGGGAGAATGGAGTAGTCCCTTGAGCACAGCAGGATATGGCTCCTGTAGGTGTTTTGGGGTCACAAAGTCACAGTTGTGTTACCTGTTCTTTACTAATTAAGAGTTACTATGAATCTGTTTGACAATTAAGGACAGAATGAACTTTAATGTAGATAGGCACTGTGGGACAGTAAACAGTTCTAAAGCAAGTAAAGAACCAGCAAAGAAAATACTGCTGATAGCATGGACTTTCTTTTAATGATGTAAATTGCAGTGCATTAATAAATGTCTAAACTGTACTAAGTCACCATTGCAGAACTGAAGCTTCTATCAGGTAGGGACATTGTCAAAAATTCTTGCAACCATATAGATTTGTCTAGTCTGTGCTTCACAAGGCTTCAGTAAACTATTGGTCCTAACAATCTCTTCTGAGAATGACTGTAGTAAACATCATGAGAGCCAATGATAATTTCTGATTAGTGGTTAAGAGCAGCACAAGAAGGATAAAGTTACAAATGACCTGGGAGGAGGGGAGAAATGGGTGCTAGGGAGGATTTTACATAGTGAGAAGATACTCATTAAAAAGGGAACCCTGGTTCCCCAAAAAACAAGGTTTCCTAATTCAACCTAGTAATTACAGGTGCACCTTGGGGTTTTTTTGTTTGTTTTTGTTCAGTTTATATTAGCCAGCTATTTGGTTTTCTAAGTAGCTTCAACTTAAAAGAAGGTTTCTTTAAAAAATTTGTGAAGGGAGGGATGCTCTGAGAGTACTCGGATTGTCAGAGGGAAAAATACTCTTCTTGTTCATGTTTCCCTAGGAAGGTATATATCGTTGTATGCTAATAGGCTGGTTGAAAACTGGAAATGTAAATTAAATTTAACGAGGTGCATTCTTTAACAATAAGAGATTAGGGATTGGTTGATATGGGAGGCCATTAAAACACAAGTGAGTTGATGCCAGCCTGTTTATATCCCCCTCCCAGAGAAAGAGGAAAAAAAGGGAGGGGTGCAGTTTGATGTCTATATGAAGTAATCTCCAGAAAGAAAAAGATTATATTTGTTAAACTGTATAAAAAAATCTGAAGATAATATGGCTTTGTTCACAGTATTACATAAAGAAGATTAAAGACGGGAAACAAGCTGCTTAAACACTGTAAACTAATTAGTTCGACGAATTGTTTTCCCGAGGTTCATGAGATATGAAACATTGGCACCAGTGCGTGAAATACACTCTGCCTCAGTGCTCTTTTCAATTTATTTTTCTGTTAGTGTCATATGTATATTAAAAAAAAGAGCAGCCAAAAAGAAAGAGGTTACGGAGGGAGACCAATGCCTGTCAGATGATTGAAGCTGACATTTTGTCATCTTAAGCCTGATGCAGGAGGGCCTTTTTCTGATATCCTTGTATAAATACCAGCTTCATTTTCTGCCATCACAGGCTACATTGCACAAATGATGTCATGACAAGGCCCAAAGGAATTCCTCTTGTTGCTCAGAGCCACTTTGGCAGCTCCAAGCTAAGCTAAGCACAAGTGAGCTGACACATCATTAGTTAGTTTGCCTAGTATCAGGATGTTCTAGGGGAGGAGGAGAGTCAGAAGGGCAATGGCAATGGAGTGGGGACAGGTGTTTGGCATCTTTGTTTTGTTTTGTTTATTTTTTCCCTTCCCCTAAGTTGAGACATTTATCAGATAACATGCCAACCAATGCACAGGTTCAAGGCACTTTCCAGATTTGGGTTTGCATCTGCTGTCAGATCTCCGAACTTTTATCACAGGGGTAGGCAACTTATGACACGTGTGCCGAAAGTGGCACGCGAGCTGATTTTCAGTGGCACTCACACTGCCCGGGTCCTGGCCACCGGTCCGGGAGACTCTGCATTTTAATTTAATTTTAAGTGAAGTTTCTTAAACATTTTAAAAACCTTATTTACTTTACATACAACAATAGTTTAGTTATATATTACAGACTTATAGAAAGAGACCTTCTAAAAACGTTAAAATGTATTACTGGCACGCAAAACCTTAAATTAGAGTGAATAAATGAAGACTCGGCACACCACTTCTGAAAGGCTGCCGACCCCTGTTTTATCAGATGATTATGTGGTTGTCATATTTGTAGGGTCCCAGAGAAGTAAATGACAAAGCTCCTGTTGACGTCAATGGAGGCAGGATTGCATCAATAAACTTAAAAACCAACAAACAAAAACCTTATAATTATATTCTTTCCCCTTCTCTCTCTGCGCGTTTCTTTGTAAATGTGTATACAATATAATAGCTTATATCGAGACATGTATGCACAATGTGGCGGAGTGGGAAGAGTGTGTGCACAAGTACAATAATAGTTTTGGTTTGAAAGAAATGAGGAGGGAAAATCCAATTTTGACTTTAGGGTGCATTGCTTAATAGTGTTGAAATATTAATATAGTGAACATTTTCAATTTAAATAACAGCCCATGGGTTTTCAAGTAATATCTGCAGGCACTGAATATACAAATGAGAAATAGTAGAAAGGACATGGTATACATTTAGTTGCTCTGTGCGGAGGAAAAAAAGAGTTAAGATTTTCCCTCTAGGTTTTCTAATAATCTTTTGCCTTATGTTGAGACACACAACACTATATTTTATGTACCATGTACAGAATCTGCAAGTTACTGGTTGTATTGTTATTAGTGAATATATTTATTAATATATATTAAATAAATATATAATCTTTTACAAACTTTATATTTTAGGAGGTAATCTGTGCCTCTGTTTGAGTTATTGAAATATGCTGGTATACAGTAGAGTATTGTAGCTCAAAGAAACAAACCAGTTGTTGAAAAGGGGGGGGGATGGGGGCGAGGAGAAAAGAAGACATTATCTTTCAGAGCGAATTAAATTGTCACTTCCTGTATCCTAGAGTACTCCAGTATTGTCCCGTTTCATCAGCAACAGTAACTACCCAACATTCTACAGTAGCATCCTTGACATCAAAGCTCTTTAATGACCGCAAATCATATTTTGGCCTAAGTAACTGAGTGCAGCTGTACATTTTAAAGATTTTTTTTTTTTTTTACTTTTTTCCCCACCTTGATTTTTACTTTTATTGAGGTCAGTGCATTTGTGCCGAAAAAGTGAATCCAGCCTGGAAATCATTGTATCCTGGGCACTGCTCAATTATTACTTTTAAATAGGCAAATCAGATTCTAATTAGCACCACAATCAGAACTACTAGTGCTATTTTTATTATCCATTATAATGTATTTGCTTACATATGTACCCTGAGGTTACAGATGTTTTATTCATTATTTTTGTTGGCCACAAAGGTAGCGCTTTTTACTTCTGATTTGAGAGGTACCAACTTGAGCAATACTTTTAAAGTCACTATTCACAAAGACATGAACAGCAGCACTTGTCAATTTTACGTCAGATCCCAATGAACTACAAAAATCAGTGCCTATTGGGTAGGATGATTGCCTCCTGGTAAACGGTAATTGTTCCATCTCTTCCCCGCTCCCTTTAAAAAATATAATAATAATGACAAAATACACCTTTGCAGCTCATATTAAAGTAGAAATGTAGGCACGGCAGCTATTGATTTCAATGGTTGTTCTGTTTAAAATCTGATGGAAATGTGTGGCCCATTGCCATTACTAACTTTGTTAAATACTCCATCTGATTGACAGATTTGCATTAGTTACATTAAAATGTAATACTTAATATCACTTAGTTATATACCCCTGGAAGGACATATGGCATATATACTATTGTATCATGTCAATAAGAAGAAACCTTTAGCCTTCTTAATGGGTGAACTTCATTTTAAAATGCTGACTAATGAAAAATGAGCCAATCTACTGACAAAAGTAAATGGAGGAATAAAACCTCAGTCCTTTTTTTCAAAAATAATTAGATACTAAGGGACCTTTATAGGTTCCAGAAGTAAGCCCCTGTGACCCTGTCCTATTTATTAAGACTGATGAACTCTTGTTAGTGTGTTTACCATTTCCCTCCTGCATTACTATTTTTTTTTACAAGCTGTCTAGAAGTTTGCAACTTTTATGCTATATATTTTTTTCCATCTGACTTTTATGACTTTTCCCATAAAATTTATTGGCTGGCTGAGTCTCTCAAATCCTAAACTACTTAATGGTTCTGGCTGCATCCGTTATATGGCCTATATTTTTTCCAGACATCTGTGTAGATATCTTCTGAAATTTACAAAACCTTTGTAAGTAATCCCATAGGCTGAGCTGCCCATTGAAATCTCTACCAGTGTTTGTTGCTGCTAATTACTTAGGGCCTGATTCCCACAGGTTTACACTTTCTTAATGAGTTTGAGCAGGTGACTAAAAATTCCTGTGTAATTTTAAGGAGATTTACTTCCCCTACTGTTGTGACTTTTGGTCAAGACTTGTGTCCTGCATAGACCTGGTCCACAGAGCTGCTTATGTAATTTTGTTCTTCATTAATTTAGAGAAAGAGAACTGTATTTGGCACCACTCTGTAACAAAAAGAGCTGTGTAATGTGGCACAAGTGGGTTATTAGATATGACATAATGAGTAGTGTTTCTATCATGGCATTATATATCTGTCAGAGCTTTTGTCAGGCAATTTTTTCAGAGGTTGAAATCCTACTTGTCTATTTTCAGTGGGTATCAGTTAAAATGTCCAGAAATCCCACTGCAACCAATCAGTTTTGCTTCCTCTAAATATCTGTCTTTGATTGATGGCTTGTTAAACTGAGTTAGGAAGCTATGGGGAACTCAACTTACAGCGTGCAGACACAGCCATAACTTGACACAAGGAGTATTGATTTGCAAGGGTTACGCAATAAGGCTATATCTAGCTAATCTTCTCATAAGTAGAAATCTGTGTAATTGAAGACCCGGAGGCTTTTTTTTCTTCCTCTTTCAGTCAAGAACATATCCTGTACCCCATGTGTTTTTAAAATCCCCTGCATACATGCATAATTTTAATGCCTCATATGAAAAAAACAGACTGACTAACAAATTGTCTTACACGTTGATGCAGGCACTTGGCCTTGGAAGCATTTGAAACAAAACACGTTAGTCCCATACGGGGGACTGTAATCTAGTCCTAAAGGGGGCAAAAGATCTGTAAGTTGCTGGTTTCTGTGCTCGGCACTGGAATTTTATGTAGACATTCCAGATTTGTGAAAATAAGTGTTTATTCCATTTCAGCACAAAGTTATTTGATGTGTTCTGAGTATATAGTGGATATCATGTATTATACAAACAGTGCCCAAATGCTAACGTTCGCACTGACTGACAGCCAGGAATTTGAGGGCCACGCCTCATAATTTGCCATAAAACTGACCAGATTGCATCCATTTTTATCTGTGCAGGCTACAAATGTGATTGCTTGGATCAAAATGGAGCACTGAATGCCAGGATCTTAGCAGGCTGCCCTCCATGTTAAAGATGAGTGTTGCTGCAGGCCATATTGTAAAATTCTGTGAGCCACAATTGGTCAACGGGCCGCTTTGGCCACTTCTCTCTATACTAAACTAGAAAATGAATTCAGTATTTAAGAGTGAGATGCTGATTCACAGTTTTAAAGTAGTTTTCAGTACCAAGAGTATGCAGACCTCTGTTCTTTGTCACTAATTCACCACTCAATAACTAATGAAGCCACCTCCACTAATTATTTCATCCACTTCTCTCTTTATTCTGTTAAGAGTTGTTCTTTCAGTTAAGATAATTTTTTTTTAAATTATGTCTTTAAAATATGTGAGTACTTCCTATTAATCTGGTAATATAATCCTGGTTATATTTCTGAGTGATAGAATTCAGAGATAGGACATAGTTGGATCAAGATGGATGAATAACTCATGCTTTCTTCTGACAATGGAAGTGGTTAGTTGATTGAAAGGAGGTTATCTGATAAATAGAATACTTCTGGGGGAATTTTGTGCCACTGTGCTTGCGCAGAATTTATGTCCCCTGCAGATTTCTATGCTTCCACACAGAAAAATGACTTTCTGACAGGGAAGCAAAGAGAATCCACAAGAGTGGTCATGCAGCCCTCCCCAGCAGTATGTGTCAGGTGCCCAGGGCAGAGAGGTAAATCACTGTGGGCAGGGGGCAGGACTGGGGAAGACCCAGCTGGTGGCTCTTTCCCTGTGCCGGGCTCAGCTGCTAGTCCCAGCTGGGCTGAGGAGAACAGGACTTCCCCTTCCCCTGCATGGCATCCAGGGCTGGATCAGACCCACCCCCAGCTGCAAAAAGCTCTGCAAACACCCCTCCCACCCCCTTCCTGCACCCATCGCTCCTCAGCTGCAGGGGGAGGGATCCCTGTAAAGGGAGCTCCTAACCCATTCACCCAACCCCAGGCATCCAGACTTCCTCATACAGACCCCCTCCTGTCGAGCCTCACCCTCCCCTGCACCCAGACCCCCCCCCCCCCGATGAGCCCAACTCTCCCTCCACCTGGACCATCCCGACGAGCCACCTGCACCCGGATCCCCACATCACCGAGCCCCAACCAGCTGACCTGAATCCCCACCCCACTGAGCCCCACTCTTCCAGCTCTGGACCCCCCAATGAGCTCCCCATACCCAGACCCCCCCAATGAGCTCCATCCCCCTCAGGCCCAGCCCCCCACCCTGCTGAGCCCCAACTATCTTCACCTGGACTCCCCTGCAGAGTTCCATTACTGTTGCACCCAGAACCCCCCAACAAGCCCCTGTGCACCCGGATCCCCCCCTGAGCTGTCTGTACCCAGATTGCCCCACACAGAACCCTCTCAACCCACACCTGGATCCCCCAAACTAAGCCCCTCCACAGTTGGATCCTGCCTTTGTTGAACCTGCCTGGCCACACCTGGTGGACCTCTCATGGAGGGGCAGGACCCTGGGGTGTTTCTGGGCAGCCCCGGTCATTGCGCTGTGTCAGGGTTGGGTGCAGCCTAACTGCTGAGTCCGTGTCCCGGGGGAGGGGGGGGGAAAGCAAAACTGCACAATCATTTCCCAATGCCATGCTTGAGCCTCCACATTTATTTGACAAATAAAATTTGCAGAATTTTAAAATATTGTGCGCATAATTTTTATTTTTTGGCGAAGAATTTTTTGGCGCAGAATGCCCTCAGGCGTATAAAATGAGGAGAACAAGAATTGCAGTTGCATTGAGCCTTGGTGCAGAAGCTTGGATGTGGTGGACCCCTGACCCAAGCGATGAAAAATACTAAGAGTGAGTTCTGCATGAAATCTTGTTGGAGAAATGACTGTATTATACCCAATTACAATTAAAGAGAATTAATATTCCAGAGGATGTCTCTGCAACAAGTTAGTTAGGGACATGTATTTTGCACAAATGGAACCCTTCATGATCATGTCAAGAACAATTAATTTTGTATCTTTTGCATTATTGTTGCCTCTTCTGCAAGACATATAATTGTTCATTACCTCCTTTTCCCCTGGAGATAGATTAGTGCTTGAAAGGCCCATGCTTGCAGACATTCTGTATTGTTTGGACAAAAAGAAGCATTAGCTTAGTTGTAACAGCTGCCTCATGCTAATTCACTGGCGATCCTTAAATTATAATAGGGATGTAATAGGATGATTGAAAAACAGTTGTATGGTATGAATGTAGAGATCTTTAAATATTGTTGATTTGTTTTTATCCACATCTGTCCCCTTTCTGTGATTTCTTTTTCCTTAAACGTTGTTAAATTTGAGTATAATTCTATTTAGTATATAGTATTAAATCATGTGGCTTACCCAAAAAGTGGAACTCTGTTACTGGATAGGCTGGAAGGCACTGCTTTAAACTAAGATCTTGGCAGGTGTTTATCAACTGCTAATCCAGGACCCAAGAGATAGAGGAGGTGATGCCCTATGAACTTTAATAGGACCCAGGCCTATCATTCCAGATGGCATCAGTGAGTTAGCTTGCATTCATAGCCATCAGCCGTTAATGGATGGCTGAATCATATATGTGCATATGGCTTAATGTTTCTGTGTTTGTGATATCACATTCATGTGGCTGGCGCACAGATATCCGGTAGGATAAGGGACCCACTGTACTACTACCATGACCAATTAGGAAAGAGCTCCATTAGCTCTAGTGGAAGAAGCCTTTGGTAATGGAGCTGGAGAAATAAAAATTCCAGTTCCAGATCTACTAGTGTATTGGAGATTTTTCGAGTAACTGTATATGGTTTTTGCAGCACATGGATTCGGTAAAGGTGATTACAATAATAACTGTACACACCTTAACCATAAGCCTTACAGTTTTAGTGCAACATATAATTATTACTCTTAATAGGAAGCAATCTCAAAATATCAGCTTCTTGTCTTTACATCAATTTGATAGACATTCTCTGCACTATAAATGGCTGTAGTAAGAGATGTGTACATTTTAATAAGATATGATTAAGCAAGTTTAGCCTATTTAGGTGGTTCAAGATGCTTAGCAAAATATTTAGTGGGAAGGAGAACATGTTTCAGTTCTTAGAAAGGCGTAGAGCAGCCTAGATAACAACTTTTAGGTAGATAAAAGAGCATTGGCAGATGGTTCAAGACTCTAACAGTGTTAAGATTTCAGAATATCAATGAGTTTTCTAACATTATATTTCACTATTTTCATCAGCTTTACATTTGCTTTACTTTATCAAATAGCTTTATTTCAGAAGTGAGTATGGTTTAGATAACTGATCAGCCTCATATACTGATCTGTATCTGTTTGTTTGTGTATCTACCTCCTTTACCTCCTACATGAGTTGTACCTTTCTAAGCTGCCACTCCCCCCCCCCCTTAGCTCTATGCTTCAGATGTCTCTAGTTAACTTTACTGTGACAGGCCAACAGGATACAGTTACAGAGGTTGACAGGTCCCAGGTCTACCCTGTCACCTGATGCATTCCTCATGCTAACATCCTTTTGGCAAGCTTTCTTAGTGATTGCAGCCATCAAGTACCTGTGTTTTAATATGGGGAGTGTGGAGTGATAGTTACTACGAGTCAGCAAAGAATGCAGGGCTTGAAAAAAATTCCAGTAACTACTTTTGGTTATAGATATAAAAGATGCCACCAGGTCTGCTTTCAGATCTGACAGAGTTCTGTTTGTATATTACACCAAAAACCAGTGTTTAGGTTCATTTTATTCTTAAGGTCTTACATGAGATGTTTGCAGTGTTGCTATATCCATGTTGACCCCAGGATATTAGAGAGACAAGGGAAGCTACCTTTTATTGGACCAACTTCTGTTGGTGAAAGAGACAAGCTTTCAAGCTACACAGTGCTCTTCTTCAGTTCATTCTCAAACATCCGTGTAGCTCGAAATCTTCTCTTTCACCAACAGAAGTTGATCCAATAAAAGATATTACCTCACCCACCTTGTCTCTTTAAATGAGATGTATCTACTAATTTATTTAAACTCCATTAATCTACTTGAAGGGCTATGCTCTGGTGTTCACTTTATTGTAGGCTAAAGATTACTGCAAACGTCATTGGTGGCGCAGCACGGGAGTGTGAGTGGTAGCGGGTCAAAGTTCTATATCACAATATTAAACTGATTGTACTGCACAATGCTGATGCTTTTCATCCACCTGATTAGGATAGCTTGTTATGGAGGTTACTTGCACTACAGAAGAATGTCCTGAGCTTTAGGGGTGTCCACATTGCCTGGCTTTGTCCTGAATGAAGTTTGCATTTTGGGGTGTCTGGAAAAAGTGTGTGTGAGAGAGAACGTATCATGGCAGTCCCCAGAAAGGAGGGGATATCCTCATATTTTATCTGGGCTGGCCATCAGCCATTACCAGACCAAGTGAGGAAGGAGACACACACTTCAATGTCAGGGGACAGGAGATACAATTCCCACAACGAACGACCAGTTACAGAGTTAGCCTTGTAGTCAGAGTTCCAGAACCCACTTAATGAATTTAAGATTGAGAATCTCATTCTCTTAGAGCTATCACTTGAGAATCAGAGTAATTATTTCCTATTGCCCTTTGTGGAATACAATTATAATTGCATTACTGTAACAGTGTTCACATTAACACTTAATTGTTAATGTCCTCCTAATTTGGAGGAAATCATCACTTCTTCATATTTCCTTGCCAGAAAATGCTGTGAATTGAAAGAAGAGAATTTGAATCCACTGAATAAGGGGAAAAGTGCAGCTGATATATCATTGGCTTGGGAGACAGAATTCAGATATATATCTCTATTTTCCTGAGAGAGGTTTCTCTTGTCCTTTAAGGTACTCTACATCTGCTTCCTCTCAGAGGTTAAACTACACTGAGCAATCGTTCATCAGAGAGAAACAGGGATTCCTGTGTGGCATGAAAACTATGCCTGTGTTCATTGTAGGAAAAGGGCAGTAACTTTCTCATGGCTGACATCCTGTTCAAGTGCTGAAAGATACATTAGCAAGAACAGAAAGACACCACTGTGGCAAGGTCAGCCAGACGATAGTGGTCTACAAGTTTCCACATCCAGATGACTGTAACTCATTCCTTTACACCTGACTGAAGTTCTTTATGGAAACAGCCATTAGGCATGGACTAGACTCAGGGCCGGTGCAAGGATATTTTGCGCCCTGGGCGAAACTTCCACCTTTCCCCCTCCCCTCTCCACACACATTGGTTCATTGAGGGCAAATTTCAACGAGCCTTTATAGACCCCTGGGGCCAGCATCCCCAGACTAGGTTCCCCCCTTCCCGCCCCCCCCCCTGAACTCCCCTGGAGGATGCACAGCCCCCCTGCGAGCCCTCCCCTCCCCAGAACTCCTGACCCATCCAACCCCCCCCGCTACCTGACTGCTCTGATCTCTTTCCATACCCCCGCCCTCAACCGCCCCCCCAGAACTCCCAACCCATCCAACCCCCCTCCCCGACTGCCCCCGGGACTCCCCTTACCACCATGCCGCTCGAGCCGCCAGCTCCACTTGGAGCCAAACCAAACAAGCTGCCGAGCGCACAGCCCCTCCCCCATAGAGTGCTGGCGACGCGGCGCTGAGGCAGTGGGAGGTGGGGAGCAGGGGAGGGACTCTGGCTGCTGGAGGCCAATGGGAGTGGCTCAATCAGGCCCAGGCGCCCAATCAGCCGTGCCGCACTCTGCATGGGGGGGAGGAGGAAAAATCCCGGACCTTTCTACCAGTTCCTCCCGGACGGGTATTTAAAGACGAAAAGGACATGTCCGGGGAAATACGGAGACAGCTTTTTGGTGCCCCCAACCACTTGACGCCCTAGGCGACCGCCTAGTTCGCCTAGTGGTTGCACTGGCCCTGACTAGACTGTACGCTTAGCAGCACTGTCAGATACTTGTACAGTAAAATTTCTAGGCGAAACATAGGAAATGGTCATTGCATTGCCTCGATTTATCATAATGAGCAAATATTTAACCTTGTTAAGGCATTAGTGGCTTGATACCTCCAGTGATTAAAGCAGTTTGGTATAATAGGGGGAGCTCACCAGTTTTGGTGGCTGTCGTCACAAGTCTTGACATTTGTGGTGATGCAGTTTTGTGTCGATCTTGTGGTGATGGGACACTGCAAAAAGAAAAGAATGGGAACAATTGATTAAATGTATCCAAAGGGAATACACTATCCGAAACAGGTCCCTTATCCGCAATGGGAAAGTGTGTGTGTGTACCAAGGGCTTACGGGTGTAGTGGACCATGTTCCTGAGGCTCCTGGGCCAGTTCATTTAGAGTTGACCAGATTGGAGAATCTGTAATGATCAAAAACAAAAAAATATGGGGGAATCCCTCCCAAATTTCTTACATTTTACCAACTGTTAAGACATTTCAAAGAAATTGTATAAAGGATCTGTTAGCCAGCATTCCCTCCGAAGAAAGTCAGAGGCAGAGGGGAGCTGGCGGTGATGTGGAACGAAGAGGAGATGCAGTGGGATTATTCTCGCTCTTCCCCACTCCAGTGTGAGAGGGTGGTAGGTGAATAGCTGATTCTTGGCTGGAACTCTTCCTCTTTCCCCACCAGGTGAATCTCCTTCTCCACCAATTGGTGGGAAAGGATCAGAGCCACAGAAACTCCTCAGCCAGACACCACGTCCTCCTGCTCCCTCTTTAAATTCTTCCTGCTGGTGAGTCCTCACCTAACAAGCCAAGAATGATGTGGAGGAGCACAAGTAAAGTAGCACTCCCCAAAGACAGGGGAAGGTGAAGGGAGAGCACAAAGGAATAAAAATTGTGCTACTCATTATTTTCACCACCACTTGCTGCCATTTTTGGATTAGTTTTCCGCCATTGTCAAGTGGAGATGTGTTAGGTATCACAGTGTGATGTTTCATTTAATCAAAAAACCTTGTGACTGCTGGTTGTACATATACAGCTCTCCAGCTGGTTGTACATATACAGCTCTTATACATATACAAACAGTTAGAGTAGCCTGCAGTTATATCTCAACAGGTTCCCTTTAGATCAACTTTAATTGACCAGCTAGAGCAACTGCAGCAATGTTCCCTTTTGCTGGCATTCAAATGGTTAATCTTTTTAGTTATACTTATTTTAACAGAGACTTTTATCACAAAAGAACTGTCAGGGCTGCTGATTCAAAAGTGGGCTGTTTTAAAAAAAAAATGTGTGTGAGAGAGAGGTTTTAATGTACCATTGGAATACCCTGGGGAGCTCCTTATTTTGTAGGAGTGTGATAGCTTAATACTGGAATATTTCAAAAACACCTCTAAAAAGTGAGGCCCCTCCTCTAAATAAGGCCAACTGACACAATTATGGTTCAGGAATGGCTGTAGAAGGATTGCTCCTCATGAGAGTTGATTTCTTATCAAGTTGTGTGCTGACAAGTGAGGAACTACAAGATTCATTTTCTTCTGCTCTGTGACTCATTAGTTTTATTTCTCATAAACGCCTTCCTCTCCCTCCTCCTTCTGCCTTCTAAGTGGAAGCTAAAAAATTCTGTCATTAGAAGCAATTTTGTCTTTTCTGCCTTAGGAGACTATTCCAAACCATGTATGTTCATTTTTGAAGATATGAGTCCTGCCTGTTTAAAGCTGTGGTATAATTCCTTTTTATTTGGTGATAAACTTGTTTTCAGCCTTCCAAGCTCTGGGAAAACATAAGACTTCAATAGTTCTCTGTTTTAGATTTTTTTTTAAAAAAAAGCATCTGTGATTTACCACTGCTTTCCATATCATTCAAGACAGATTTTATGTAGATATGCTTGTTACATCCAAGGCATACTAGCTGTGCACCTGACCTGCATACTGCCTTCCTATTTCAAGCAAGACATGGTACTGGAGTTCTACAGAGGCCAAAAACAAACAAACACAATAAATCCTCCCAAAACACAGAGACAAAAGAAACAAAATAAAATAGTAGATACTATCTGTGTGAGAGATGCCACGTCAGTCACATGCATGGTAAGAGACCCCCTAGGCTTTCAAGTTCAAATGCTTGAGCACTGTAACCTATTCTAGTCATTTGGATGCAGTTTGAAGAATTCCAAAGCTGATTTCAGGGAAGAACCACTGCAAAAGTTTATTTCCCTTCCACTAATTTTCTTTGTTTTGTGCAGTATGATGCCAACAGCCAGAACACTGTGTTATTATGCTTTATAGGAAGTTCATAATTGTGCAGATTATTATCACAGCCAGTCACTCCACCTTCATGAAACAATTTTTTTGGGGGGGACGGGGGGGGGGGGGAGGAAAATATGTCCAAAAATACCAACCCCCTCTTACTCCAAACAAAAAAAATACCCTTCCTTCCCAAACTCAAATCACATGTGAGTTTTTGACTTTATATATTTGTATAACTGGATCCAAATTGGATGTTGGGATTTGCTCTTGCTATGTCTACCTTCCTTTTGCTATGCCTACCTATGATATGTGCCATGGGATTGTGTGTGTGTGTGTGTGTGTGTGTGTGTGTGAGAGAGAGAGTGTTGCACTTAAGACATAAACTTTTAGTTATAATATTGGTGTCAGCATACTCTCCCATCTACTCTTCTATTTGAGCTGCCCAGGTTTCCCATATTATTATTGTTAACAAACAGACCCCATGCTTTAGTCACAACTTCATCATGGGCACAAGCCTTATAGCCAAGAGACACGTAATGAAGGGTATGTCTACACTACGGGATTAATCCGAATTTATATAATTCGAATTTTGGAAACAGATTGTATAAAGTCAAATGTATGCGGCCACACTAAGCACATTAATTCGGTGGTGTGCATCCATGTACCGGGGCTAGCGTCGATTTCCGGAGCATTGCACTGTGGGTAGCTATCCAATAGCTATCCCATAGTTCCCGCAGTCTCCTCCGCCCATTGGAATTCTGGGTTGAGATCCCAATGCCTGAGGGGGCCAAAAACATTGTCGCGGGTGGTTCTGGGTATATCCTCCCCCCTCTCCAGGGAAGCAACGGCAGACAACCGTTTCGCGCCTTTTTCCTGGGTGAACAGTGCAGACGCCATACCACAGCAAGCATGGAGCCCGCTCAGCTCAAGACAGCAGTCATGAACATTGTAAACACCTCGCGCGTTATCGTGCAGTTTATGCTGAACCAGAACCTGCAAAACCAGGCGGCGAGGAGTAGGCTACGGCAGTGCGGCGGTGAGAGTGATGAGGATATGGACATGGAATTCTATCAAACCGCGGGACCCGGTGCTTTGGAGATCGTGCTGTTAATGGGGCAGGTTATAGCCGTGGAACGCCGATTCTGGGCCCAGGAAACAAGCACAGACTGGTGGGACCGCATAGTGTTGCAGGTGTGGGACGATTCCCAGTGGCTGCGAAACTTTCGCATGCGTAAGGGCACTTTCGTGGAACTTTGTGACTTGCTTTCCCCTGCCCTGAAGTGCCAGAATACCAAGATGAGAGCAGCCCTCACAGTTGAGAAGCGAGTGGTGATAGCCCTGTGGAAGCTTGCAACGCCAGACAGCTACCGGTCAGTCGGGAATCAATTTGGAGTGGGCAAATCTACTGTGGGGGCTGCTGTGATGCAAGTAGCCAAAGCAATCACTGAGCTGCTGCTACGAAAGGTAGTGACTCTGGGAAATGTGCAGGTCATAGTGGATGGCTTTGCTGCAATGGGATTCCCTACCTGTGGTGGGGCGATAGATGGAACCCATATCCCTCTCTTGGCACCGGAGCACCAGGGTACCCAGTACATAAACCGCAAGGGGTACTTTTCAATGGTGCTGCAAGCACTTGTGGATCACAAGGGACGTTTCACCAACATCAACGTGGGCTGGCCGGGAAGGGTTCATGACGCTCGCGTCTTCAGGAACACTAATCTGTTTAAACGGCTGCAGCAAGGGACTTACTTCCCGTACCAGAAAATAACCGTTGGGGATGTTGAAATGCCAACAGTTATTCTTGGGGACCCAGCCTACCCCTTAATGCGATGGCTCATGAAGCCATACACAGGCAGCCTGGACAGGAGTCAGGACCTGTTCAACTACAGGCTGAGCAAGTGCAGAATGGTGGTAGAATGTGCATTTGGCCGTTTAAAAGGTCGCTGGCGATCATTACTGACTCGCTCAGACCTCAGCCAAACCAATATCCCCATTGTTATTTCTGCTTGCTGTGTGCTCCACAATCTCTGTGAAAGTAAGGGGGAGACCTTTATGGCGGGGTGGGAGGCTGAGGCAAATCGCCTGGCTGCTGATTACGCACAGCCAGACACCAGGGCGATTAGAAGAGCACACCTGGAAGCGCTGTGCATCAGAGAAGCTTTGAAAACCAGTTTCATGACTGGCCAGGCTACAGTGTGAAATTTCTGTTTGTTTCTCCTTCATGAAAACTCACCCCCTTTATTGACTCATTCTCTGTAAGGAACCCACCCTCCCCCTTCCCCCAGCTTGCTTTCAAAGGAAATAAAGTCACTATCATTTAAAAATCATGTATTCTTTATTAATTGATTATAAACATAGGGAGAGAACCGACAAGGTAATCTGGGTGAGGTTTGGGAGGAGGATAGGAGGGAAGTAAAAGGCCACTGAACAAATTCAATATAATGACAGCCTTTTGGTTGGGCTGTCCCCTGGGGTGGAGTGGGAGGGTGCACGGAGCCTCCCCCCGCCCCGCGTTCTTACATGTCTGGGTGAGGAGGATATGGAACATGGTGAGGGGGGAGGGAGGTTATACAGCGGCTGCAGCGGCAGTCTGTTATCCTGCTGCCGTTCCTGAAGCTCCACCAGATGCCGGAGCATGTCCGTTTGATCACGCAGCAGCCTGCCACCTCTCATCTCGAGCGTCCCTCATGACCTCACGTTCACTGGCATTTTTCCTATATTTAGATACCATGTCCTTCCACTCATTCAAATGAGCTCTTTCATTGCGGGTGCATTCCATTATTTCTGAGAATATCTCGTCTCGTGTCCTCTTTCTCCACCGCTTTATCTAAGATAGCCTTCGGGACGGAGGAGGGAGGCTTGAAAAATTTGCAGCTGCTGGAGGGAGGGTTGAAAAAAAGGAGAGAAGTTTTTAAAATGATACATTTCACAGAACAATGCTTATACTCTTTCATGGTGAACAACACTATTCACATTACATAGCACATGTGATTTCAGTACAAGGTCGCATTTTCCATCTTAATATTGAGTGCTTGTGGCTTTGGTGTTAGAGATCACAGACGCAGGTCCGGGCAACAGAATTCAGCTTGCATGCGGCCATGGTAAGCCATTGTCTTTCGGCTTCTGCGCCCTCCTTTCCCACATACCAAGCAAAGCCCGTTGACTGCTGAGGTTTTCCTGTTAACCTTCAGCAGCAGAAAACAAACTAACCCCCCCACCCATCCAATTCTCTGGGATGATCGCTGTACCCCTCCCTCCACCGCGTGGCTGGTAACAGGGAAGATCCCTGCTAGCCGAATGCGAAAAGCTCAGGGCCATTTCCCCCCCCACCCCCCGTGCGCTTGGCTAACTGCAGGGAAGGATTTCTTTTCAGCCACAGGCAAACAGCCCAGTAGGAACGGCCACCTCTGTCCCCTTAATTAAATTCCCGTATTTCAACCAGGTTACCATGAGTGATATCACTCTCCTGAGGATTACACAGCGAGATAAAGAACGGATGTTGCTTGAATGCCAGCAAACACCGGGACCATACACTGCCAGGCTTTGTCATGCAATGATACCAGATTACTTGCTGCAAGCATGGCGTGGTCAAGTGTCCTACCATGGAGGACGGAATAAGGCTGCACTGCCCAGAAACCTTGTGGCAAGGCTTTTGGAGTACCTCCAGGAGAGCTTCATGGAGATGTCCCTGGAGGATTTCCGCTCCATCCCCAGACACGTTAACAGACTTTTCCAGTAGCTGTACTGGCCGCGAATGCATCCCAAGTCCTCAGGGCAAAGTAATCATTAAAAAACGCTTGCTTTTAAAACAAGTTTTATATTTTAAAAGGTAAACTCACCTGAGGTCCCTTCCATGGGGTCATGGTCTTGGATACTGGCTTGGGAGGAGGGTTGGGAGGGTACTTCAGTCAGGCTGAGAAAAAGATCCTGGCTGTTGGGGAGAACAGAGTGCTGGGTGCTCTCCGCAAGCTCCTCCTCCTCCTCCTCCTCTTCCCCGTCCGCAGAATCCTCAGGTGTAGCTGATGAGATTATCCCCGCCTCGGAATCCACGGTCAGAGGTGGGGTAGTGGTGGCGGCCCCCCCTAGAACTGCATGCAGCTCGGCGTAGAAGCGGCATGTCCGCGGCTCTGACCCGGAGCGACCGTTTGCCTCCTTTGTTTTTTGATAGGCTTGTCTGAGCTCCTTGACTTTCACGCGGCACTGATCTGAGTCCCTATTGTGGCCTTGGAGATTTTTTCAAAAGTTTTGGCATTTCGTCTTTTCGAACAAAGTTCTGCTAGCACTGAATCCTCTCTCCATGTACCGATCAGATCCAGTACCTCCCGTACGGTCCATGCTGGTGCTGTTTTTCGATTATCGGCCTGCATGGGTACCTGTGCTGATGAGCTGAGCTATCTGTGGTCACCTGTGCTCTCCACGCTGGGCAAACAGGAAATGAAATTCAAATGTTCGCGGGGCTTTTCCTGTCTACCTGGCCAGTGCATCCGAGTTCAGATTACTGTCCAGAGCGGTCACAATGGTGCACTGTGGGAGAGCTCCCAGAGGCCAATACCATCGAATTGCGGTCACACTATCCCTAATTCGAAATGACAATATCGATTTTGGCGCTACTCCGCTCGTCGGGGTGGAGTAAAGAAATCGATTTTAAGAGCCCTTTATTTCGAAATAAATGGCTTCGTTGTGTGGACGGGTGCAGGGTTAATTCGATTTAACGCTGCTAAATCCGAATTAAAGTCATAGTGTAGACCAGGCCGAAGTCTCCTCAAGACTGTAAGTTTTCTGTAAGTGTCTGGTGGAGAGGAGGTAAAGAGTTCAAAGAACAATGCTATGCATTCCCTTCCATTTCCCCATGACCGTCTCGACCTCTACCTGTTTTTGTTTCCAGCATAATTTACTATCCCAAAACCATTAGTCTGACCCTCTTGGACAAACTCATTTTGTTAGAAAAATAGAGGTGGGATGGGAGGGGAAACTGGATATTTGTAAATTTGTAGGACGTTTCTTGTGGCTCCTGTGGTGGATATGGTTAGAAATAATGCCTAGTAATTATTTTGGCTACCTGTTTCCTTGGCTTTCAATTAAGCTGGACTAAACTTTTCATATGCTAAATTGCAATGACAGGATGCTTAGCAATCCAGATGAGCCACATTTATGATGCAGAACACATTGATAAATGTAATTTTCTTGACCTGCCTTAAAGAGGAAGTTTTCCTTTTCCAGAGCCCCTTTATTCTAAACCTTTTAATGACCAGGCCAGAGATTCTTAAATAGAATGTAATAAATCCTTAGACTCTTTGTAAAGTGTATGGTGCAGAAGGATGAAATGATGCACAAGAGGGTTTTTACCATGAGGGAGGAGGGAGTTGAGAGAGAGGAAAAAGATGCTCATTTCTGCCTGTATCTTTTTTCAGCCAACCAGGAACTCTGTAGATTTGACTGTGGGATCCGTAAAGGGTTAAAAACAACAGCAGAAATCACATTTTTAGCAAAATCAACAGTCACTCTGACAAGGACATTCTCAGATTTCAGGGACATATGGTCACCCTAGTTGGCTTAAACTCTGAGGGTGAAGGAGGATCTGTTAACTACCTGGAGAAAAAGAGGGGTTAGATTAAAGTGGGGATGTGAAGTAGGTATAGGATGGTAATGTTGAAGGGTATGTTTCAGAGAGAGGTTTTTCTTGAGGCATTAGCAATAGTGGCACAATTAAAAAGCTGTTTCTAAAATGATGCTATAAAATATTGTCATCTCTATTACACTATGGGGCTTGGAACTGGAAGCAGTAAACCATTTTCCAGGTGTTTATTTTCCCTCTGATTACCTGAAAACCCCGCTGCCCCCACCTTGTGTGTGTGATTAATTTCTATTGTGCGATATTTTATTCAAAGTTCTCACTGTACTAAGTTGAAGGTTGGGGACTTGGGGCTGGGTACAGACTTTCAGCCTATGAGTGACTCCATTTATGGTAAGGGATGATATTTGCTGAATCTTTCTCTGTGGGTTCAATAAAGCTGTCAGTGTTGCAGGGAACTGAGTTATGATAGCTCATTGAAATTGTCTCAGTCAGGAGATGGAACTGTGTGCCATATAGAATGAGAGTTCTGGGGCCAGAATAACTGGATCCAGAGGAAGAGTGCCTGGTATTTATATTTTAGTGAAATTGTGTGCAATAAATTTCCTACTGATGCTGTATCAGCAAGTAATTACTTCTACTGTATCTTAAAAGCTTTTGATATTTAAGGTTCTTAAATGCTCTTTTAAATTTTATCTGTTGATTTGAATAACTTTCCTCCACACTTAAAACCCATTCTGCTTCCAGACTTTCTGAAAGTGGACACTGTGCAAGAAAATTACTGCTGTGCTTAGGGGAGGTCTGCCAGCTAGGCATTTCAGTCCCAGATATATGGCTCAGTAATTGCATCCTTCTATCTTTAAAGCTGATCATGAGTCATGTAAAACCAGGGCTATGTAGGATGGAGGAGTCCTTTTCTGCTCTCAAGAAGAAGAAAGAGAAGATAACATGTGGGAACTCTCTCTCTCTCTCTCTCTCTCTCTCTCTCTCTGCATATATTTACACTTTGTGCAGGGAAACAAATCTAGCTGTAGTATTCAACGATTAGGTCTTTTCCAGGAAAAGTAGGTTGTTTTTTTGTGTGTTTTTGCTTAACTTATTTTCTTGCTACATGATGATCGAATAACCATTTAATATGTTACTCTTGGTTTTGGCTAGGAGAGGGCCACTCTGACTGTTCAGAAGAAGGCTGTGATAGTATAATTAAAAGCAACAATCGGTCTCCATAAATATAGAAAGAGAAGAACATTTCTCAGGGGAACATGTTCAGTGTATGCATTTCCTCATATCTGTTGAAAAAATGGTGTGTTTTGGAAGCAAAATGTAACACAACATTCAAACGTTTTGAATAAGTTGTTTAAAGTCAGTTAAGTGGAAACAGGTTTTGGGGTTGTTTTTTTTTCATTTAACCGAGTAGGACTAGAGGCCACTTTTGAGTTTCAGCATGCAAGAAAGAGAGCTCTCAAAGGCACATAAGAAACATGAATGAGAATTCCAGCCACACAGGTGCTGACTTCTTATTTCTGGCCAACAAGCACAGTGTGCTTGGAGTCTTATCATTAAGTTATTCAGCAGTGTGGGTGGTTTGCTTGGAACAAAGTTTGCCATTGAATTAAAAAATACTAACACCACGTCTACAGTGAAGCAGATGTTTAATTTTCTACTTGTTTGCTACATTTTTCAATACAAAGCCTGGTATTTAGGCCACAGCTAACTATGTGCATGTAAAATATAACCGTGTCGCTCCCTCTGTCAAAAGATAATTGCATGCAGTAAGGTTTTCAGTATGATAAAGTACAATTTTTGTACATCACAAGACCTATCCAGGCAAATCTAAATTTTTTTTGAGAAGTTGCAGGAAATAATTGATCAAAAGGTTACTGCATATAGGGCACATTGGAATATAGTTAATATGTACCCTGTAGTAGGAGGTTCCTTTTTGAAAACATCTACAAGTATTTGGTGAGAACTTCAGAACTCTGTTAAGCTGCCTTTGATTCTGAAGATATCCCAGGGGCCAGTGAATAAATTACATATGCATTTCCCCCCATCAAATTTAGGTATTGCCTATGTGAAATAATTGCAATTTGCAAACTAACATGATTAAATAGGTTAATCAACTTATTGCTGCATTTGCTTAACTTATTTCGTGCATTTCTAATTTTGGTTTACTGTTTAAGGAGGCAGACCTGGTTCTATCTGCCTCCACTGGAATGGTACTGCACTCACAGATCAGTTAAAGTGATAGCTGTGAAGTTGGATCTTATTATCAAATGTTCTTGATCCCACTTGTTCAAAGCTTTAAACCTTACTTAAATCTTATACCAGTCTTCTTGTCTTTTACATTTACCTTCTTACACAAAGCAATTGCTTGATGTGAGAACTCCAAGCAGGAAGGCAGGTGTAGTAGGAGATGCACAATTTCAACTTTCCTTTTTTGTTGTTACAATTTTGAGGAGAAAAAGAAAATATTTTATCAGTGTTACGTCAAATCCTACATCTCTTACTCACTCACATAGTCCCGCTGCAGTCAGTGAGACTATTATTCCTGTATTTAAAGTGACTCTTTGACTCTTCTATAATCACCTGAGTAGTTCCTTTACTTTGATCATGCAAGTGGTGCTGTTGGCTTTAGCTCTGTATCTGTATTTGGTCTACATTTGAAATCAGCCTACTTTTAAAAACAAATAACTATATGTTTGAAGGCTAGAGGGTCCAAATCCATAAAGAGACTTAAGCATCGCAACTTTGAGGTGCCTAGCCACAAAGTGGCATCCACAAACCCTGAGTTAGATGTCCAGGTTCCCAGTATAGTGCACTGGGAGAGATACGTGCCTGAGAATGAGATCTACAAAAGCCAGCATGCTGCTCAGGGGGCCATGTAAGCTAGCCAGGAACAAATCCCCAGGAGAGAGGTGTGTGCCAAGTCCCACCCGTCTCAGGGAGTTTGGTGCCTAAGTCCGAGTCGGAGGGAGATACCTATTGTTGCTTGGAATCCCTAGCCAAGACCTGTTCTCCTGGAATCAGGCATCTAAGATGTTTCTTTCAAGAAACTCCACACAGAATATGGTGGGGGAGGAGAAGGCTTCCACTATAACCATTAGCCCAGTGATTAGGGGACTTATTCAGGTTGTGAGAGAGCCTTTTTCAGTTCCTCCCTGTGCTTGACCCAGAGAAGCAATTTTAACGTGGGTTTCCCACCTCTCAAGTCAGCGTCCTAACTACTGGTCAGTAGAGTCATTCTCACTCTCTTGCTGGCCCAATGCCTATTTAATTATTTATATAGTGGAACAGCTTCAATAGGAGAGACTGAGAGTCACTTACATCAGAATATCCTATAGTCCATTGGTTAGGGTACGGATTTCACATGGTTGAGGATCACTTGGTTCATGGATCCTGCTGGGCCTTAGACATGACATAGGTGCAGGCTGACAGGACTGAGACAGTAGTGCGGGTGCCCCCAGCAAGGCTCTTAGGAGCTCAGGGACTTTTATTGTGAAAATTTAGGCAGTGAGAGATTTTTAGGCCAACTCCAAGTTTAGGGGTTTTGAGGATCTCACTGGTGCCTGTAGTTTTGACTTGAACAATTGAAGTGGGAGTTAGGTACCCTTTTGAGGATCTGGGCTGAGGTGACTTAGAGTAAAATGCTCTCCACGGCTGATGGTCTTTTATTGGTCAGGAGTGGGGAAAGTTGAGAAGGAACCTGCATTTGTCTTTTTCCTTTCACCACATTATGACCCATCCTATGATCACTGGTTGTCCAGATGGAACTTTAAAAAAAAAAATGTGGCAAATCTAGATGTCTGGAATCGCTGGCAGGGTGTCTTCCAATGGAGATGATGACTTTTAGGGAGCTGCTCCTTTCCCAAAAGTGTCTGAAACCAATCTGTACCATAAATGGGTGGTCATGCTATTTAGTAGGATCTGGGAATATAGGATGGGGGAGAAGTATTTAGCAGAGGAAATGGGCAAGATTATCTCAGCTTTCCTTTTCTGAAGTTGCCAGAGTTATTTGTAAATGAAATGGGGCCTACATTTTCCTTTAAATTATTTTTCTTCCAGCAAACAAGTTTAAAAATGTAAGGGAAAAGAGATATCAAGAACAGATTTTTTTTTATATTTTCTCTTTGATGAATGAGATTTTACTCAGTCAAGTTTTCAATAAATCAGTTGCACTGATATGCTTGCTATGTGACAGGCTGCTACTGAACCTCATTATTCATACATGTCTGTGTGATGTTACTGAATCAATTTGTGCTGTATCCATTTTGTACTCATGGATAGTTCACGCTCCCTTATGATCAGAAATAGTCAGCAGGCAATAATGGGAGACATGGAGCAGAAATGGATGGAGCCCACAATCCTTTGCTCTGTGGAACTAGGTCTTTCTTTCATCCACTTTCAGTGTCTTTTTTTTCTTACTTCATCAATATGTACAAAGCAGCAGCTAAGTCAAAAAGCAGATACACTCTAGCTCTTTACAAATCAATCCTTTTACATTGTAACAGGCAGAGAGTTAAATGAGGGTAGAGAAAGGTCTCCGTATTGTCTGATTGACAGAAGAGGGCCATGCCTGAATGTAATTGCTTATTCGATGTAATTCTGTTAAAAGACACTGGCACACCAGTCTTGCCAGTGCTTAGGCTGGTATAAACCAAAAGGCTAGCTGAGGGCATCATTTTTTGTTGCTGTAGTACTGTGCACAGCAGGTATGAACTATCTGTTCTTACAAATTTCACTTGATAAATAAGTAAAAAGACAATTATTTTCTGGAGAAGAATATATCATATATATCAACATCTATGTTAGTGTTTAAGAATAATACACACTGTGATCTTACATATCATCATGTTTCTCCTATCCAGCCACATTCTTCTTATCCAGCCTTGTTCCTTTGCCTATCTGAGAAATGCTGCTTAATAAAATGAAATAGAGATGACAAACAGGACAGTATGTGAAATCAAAGATGACAGACATGAAAACAACAATAGAAATTCAAAATGTTCCAATTATAATCCCTCGCCATTTTATTCCTAGTGTGCTTTTGCTTCAGTAGATAACAGTAGTGCCTACTGGTTTTTGGCAGGTGATGACATAAATGTAACCACTGGAAGTGAATTCTAGTAGAGTCGTCCAGTACCTTGATATGTCATCCAGCATGTTGATATGTCATCTTGCAGGTGGTGCATTCCTCCACAGGAGTGGGCTCCACTCTCTCTGTCACTAGAAAAATGACAAAAAGTCTTTTCTTCCTCTTCTTCTCCACCATCATTTCTGCCTGACGAAACTCACTCCCTGAAGCTTGCTTTGATGATATCTTTAATTCTCAATAGTGCTAAGTGTACTGGGAATTAAATTATAAATCTCACATGTCCTCAGGCTCCACAAACTAGCTCCCTGGGGCATTTCATCATTGTGCACACTTGAGCCCCACTTTTCCTCAACAGGGCTGTAAAGCGTCTAAAAAACCCAGAATGATAGTATTAAAAAAATCAATCAGTCAAAATACAACGAAAAGCAGCTTTAAAGGGTGCATAGCTAGAATGCACAGCACCACTGCCATGTGTCATGCATCTCTTATGACACGCATTTGGCAGCCCCATTGCAGAGCCCTGATGGGTTGTCATGTATCCAGATCTGCAGGAAGGCAGCAGGAATTACCCTTGGCAGGGATTCATCCTTCCTACCAGGGGCCACAGTGGTTCTTGTGGAGAAGATAACCCGCCTGTCTTTCTGCTTCCACTCTTAGGTGGCTCCATTCTTTCTGCTGGATCCCAGCCACCATAATGGAGAAGCATCAGCCGGGGAGGGGAGAGGAGAGAAGGGAGTTAAGTAGACACACAGAGCGGTGGGGTGGAAGAGGCATAGGTAACAATCAGGGAGAGCACTGGGGAGAAGATGGCATGGGTATTGCCGGGGAGGGTGAGGAGGCTGTGCAGCAGGTGCAGAGGTAATACAAAGGAGGAGGTGGTGGCAGTGGGGAGCAGCTAATAGTGATCATAAGGTGAGGACCCAGTATTGCTCCAGACTCTTCACCATCTCTTCTGTCTGCCCAATTGCCTATCCTCCCAACAAATCCCTTATCTCTAGCCCTGGCTCAACTGAGTCCCTATTGCCTCCTAACCCCCTGCTAACTTGCACCTCTCAGCTTCCACTGACTCCTCTTATTCTCTACTGGCCTGAACATCTCCATTCCTATAATGGAGTAAATTCTTTCTCTCCTTTCTGTGTGAAGGAAGCCCTTCCCATTTCAAGAGGGAATTCCAAGACTTCTCATGCCCATAAAAGACAACTTCATGCTGAGCTCCATCTTCCCTTTCAACTGGGTGAGTGGGAGGGAATCTCTTTCTAGTGCAAGAGTAAACTCAAGAGATAGGTGCTTTCAAAACTGTGCTAGCCCACCAGATGGCATGGAAACAGCATGGTGTGATCTGGGAGATCCACGTTTGAGAACAAAAGCAGATTGTCTTACTCTTGGCTGTTTGGACTTGATGGGGAAAGGAGGGTAAATAAGTTGTTTGCATGTTTACCCACTCCTTGTTGTCCAAACACCTCCTGCCGACTGATTCGTAGAATCATAGAGATGTAGGCCTGGAAGGAACTTCAAGAAGTCATCAAGTCCAGTTAGTTGCCTGTGCTGAGGCACGACCAAGTAAACCTAGACCACCCCGACAGGTGTTTGTCCAGCCTGTTCTTAAAAACCTCCAATGATGGGGATTCCTTTATACCTTTATAATTAAAAAGTTTTTCCTAATATCTAGGTTAAATCTCCCTTGCTGCAGATTAAACCCATTACTTCTTGTCCTACCTTCAGTGGACATGGAGAATAAGTGATCTAACAGTCTTTAACATATCTGAAGACTGTTATCAGTCCTTCCCCTGCCCCCCCAGTCTTATTTTCTCAAGACTAAACATGCCCAGCTTTTTAAAATCTTTTATCATTTTTGTTGCTCTTGTCTGGATAGTCTCCAATTTATTCACCTGTTTCCTGAAGTGTGGCACCCAGAATTGGACACAGCACATCAACTGAGGCCTCACCAATGCTGAGTAGAGTGGGACAGTTATCTCCCGTGTCTTACGTACATAATGCTGTTAATACACCTCAGAATGATATTAGCCTTTTTCACAATGGCTTCACATTGTTGACTTACATTAACTTTGTTATCCACTGTAACCTCCAGGTCCTTTTCAGCAGTTCTAACACCTAGCCAGTTGTTCCCCATTTTGTAGTTGTGCATTCGATTTTTCCTTCCTAAGTGAAGTACTTTGCACCATAGGCACCAACTTCTCCTGGTGCCGGTGGGTGCTCACGTCCCCCCTGGCCCCGCCCCGACTCCACCCCTGCCCCGCCCCATCCCATCCCACCCCTGCCCTGCTCCCATTCCAACCCTTTCCCCAAAGTCCCCGCCCCAACTCCACCCCCTCCCTGTCTCATTGGTCTCCTTCACCAAATCCCTGCTCCGGCCCCACCTCCTCCCCTGAGCATGCCGCATTCCCGCTCCTTCCCCCTCCCTCCCACAGTTTTACTCTGTTTCGTGGTGGCAAGCACTGGGAGGAGAAGTGGGGATGCGGTGCATTCAGGGGGAGGAGGTGGAGGTGAGCTGGGGGGGGAGAGCTACGGGGAGCTTGGCTGCCAGTGGGTGAAGAGCACCCACTAATTTTTCCCCGTGGGTGCGCCAGCCCTGGAGCACCCTGGAGTCGGCGCCTGTGCTTTGCACTTGTCTTTATTGAATGTCATCTTGTTGATTTCAAACCAATTGTCCAATTTGTCAAGGTCATTTTGAGTTCTAAATTAATCCTGTCATCCCAAGTGCTTGCAACCCCTCCCAACTTGATGTCATCTGCACATTTTATAAGCATACTCTCCACTTCGTTATCCAAGTCATTAACAAAAATTGAATAGTATCAGACCCAGGACTGACCCCGATATATGCTCTCCCAGTTTGACAGCAAACCACTGATAGCTACTGAGTGTATGGTCTACCAACCAGTTTATAGTAATTTCATCTAGACTGAATTTCCCTACTTTTCTTTCCTGCAACAGCAGAGCTATAGTCCTATCAAATCCTCCCTTTCCCCTGATACGCATAAAGAACTAGATGAAGATGGAAAACATGCAGTAATTGTTTCTCAGCATGAAGTTTTATCTCCTCGGGCTTCTATATGGACTGACCTCATCTGTAGCTAACATGGGTGTATGTGGAACTCAGTTTTGGATAACTGATCAGAATACACCCAAAGAAAGAAAAGCTGGGTCTTAAATGGCAGGACAAAGTTCTCTGAACTGATCTTCCTTGACATACGTCTCTCTAGGTATATACATGTCCCTCATTACTGTAGTATCCAAGTGCCTCACAGTCATCAATGGCTCATTTCCTCACAACACCAAGAGAATGGGGAAATACTATCCCCATTTTTTTCAGATGGGGAACTGAGAAACAGGTCTGTGTGCTCAAGGTCATATAGGAAATCTGTCACTGAGCTGGGAATTGAACCAGAACTCCTGTGTCTCTGTCCACTGTTCTGTGCCCTAGACCATCTTTCTACCCTATTGTACTTTATACTATTGTGGAAATAGTACACATGACAGAAAGAAAAACCGAGTAATATAAGGGCGATAAACTGGAACAATGAAGAGATTCATATTAGGCCTCTAACTGTATCCTACTATCCCAGTATCTCAAAGCTTTTTTATACTATACTTTCACCATGATTATATTGTGCAGCAAATCTCTTCTTTGTAAGTACAAAAGCACAGTAACAAAAGAAATCTTATGATCCAATCTTATGTTTTTTCCTCTTAGTAATTATGCTGTGACATTCCCACAGTTCATCAGCAGATGGAACTCAGAGTAATGTTGCTTAATCAGATGATAAGTAGCTGGGAGTTGCATTCCTTAATGCATTCAGTACCTTGATAAGAGATCTGTAGTTCACGTGCGGGGGCGGGGAGGGGGGGACTGTTGGCATGTCCTTAGATTTTGTCAGTTGGTTCCAAGAGTTGGGTCTTTAAATCTGTATCCCATCATTCTTTTCTCCCAATGCATGGAGCTTATATTCTGAACCAAATGAGCTCTGCTCTGGAGGATGCAATCAGGACAGAAAGCTTCTGATGTCAAAGCTTAAGATCAAAACAGAGAAATGTATGAAAGTTATGTTTCCATTACAGCGTTAGGCGTTAGCATTTGAGCAGCCCCCTGTCTGCAAAAGGAACATGAAATAGGAGTGCCTATTGCAGTGCTTTGGGCTGACCTAGAGTATACTTAGAATGAACCCAAAATCTAATAATGAAAATTTTGTAAATGATGGAAGCCACCACCCCCCCACCCCCAGCAACCCACACGCCAAACAAAAACACGACATGTGGTGCTGAACAACCCAAATCAGTGGCGTAAATCAAAATGTTCTTTTGGTGTTGCCTGAAGTTACAGTAAATCAGTGATGAGGGCAGCTCCCATTTACTGACCTGGTATGAGCCTGCTCAACAAACCATTGATGACATCCGGATAAACACAAAACATGGGCACAACACTGCTTTGCTTGGTTTGCATTTTGATTTGCAATATTCATTCTCCAAAAGGGATGTGTGAGCTCTCTGGAGGTTTAACAAATGTGAAGGATTTGGAATATGTTTGCTGACTGAAGCAGGCATTGCATGATACAACCTTTACCTTTACCTATGCTCAAAACACTGTATCCTCCTGCTTTGCATGTTCAAACAAGCTCTGCTTGGCTAGATTACAGTGTGTGAACAGCTGGTTCCTGAGATGCTCCAATGTCCTGATGTTACCCAAACAGTCAATAAATTTTTTTTAAATACTTTAGCCCAGAGGGAAACTTTGGTATGTCAGGAAAGGGCTACAGGTGGTTTCTCTGTGAGGATCCCACCAACGTATCTATCACATTGAGTATCCCCAGAATAGAAACAAAAACTAATCAGCAGATGTTGAGCTGATTCAGACTCCATTTATAAGCATTTTTTACAGGAGAGTCTCCTTGGCTACCCCTATCAATCATACAAGTGTAAACCAACATGCATCAACAAAATTAATAAGTGAAATGTGAGCCAGTATGATCAAAATCTGTTTGAATTGGATCCTGATTCTAGTTACTGTGCTATGGGTGCAGTATTACATTTCATGTTGAAAGAATAAACTCTTGTAATATAAATATACCTACATAAGGAATATGTACATGTGCATCTATGTATATAAATGAGTATACATAAAATCAAATAGTAGCATGCAATATACATACAGGTACTCAATCATTATTTTCTGTTAGTAGATGAAATTTGTATGCTGAAAACTTTCTGGATTGGAGGTTCTGGTTCACTAAATCAGCATGGTTATCTATTATAGGGCTTCTGAATGGATGCTGATAGTAACTGGACCAAAGTGTTGGTTTTACAGTTCATTGAGAGTCTTGTGAAAAATAGCAATTTGTATTGAGTCAAGTGAAGAAAATTCTCCATTGCCAGATTGCTATGAGTTCTGACTGCATAGATGGAGAGGCGCCACTCATTTTCTTAAATCCATAGGTGACTGTGTGGAGTGGGTGGATAGCAAAGAGCAGGCTTTTCCCCATTCGAATACCTAAACAGCTTTTTGAAGCAAGAGGGCAATTCTTCTTTTAAAATCCTGATTTGGCAAAGGCATGTGTGTCTCCTGACAGGTACAGGTCTATATAGCTGGTCTGCTAAATAATCTTTCTCACCCACACATTTACGCATTCTTTCTTGGTTAAAAGGTTTCTGGCAACACACTTGAAACCTTTGAATGCAAGGGGGTTCCCTGATCTTCTGGACACACCAATTAGGCGCATGAAAGCATCTGGGCACAGACAAACATGGTTAGCTGGCTTTTACTTATCCTGAAAAGAAGAATTTAAAAAATGTGCCAGCTTAGGCGGGTCAGAGGCTAAAATATGGATGTGTTTAATGTGTATTTTGATTGTCCTTCTAAAAGACAGTTTGACACATTCTTTCAATGAATTGTCTGCAAAATAAATATGCTCAAAAGCAGAGGAAGGGGGAATGTCTTCAGTCTCAGGAACCAATATTTTATCTAATTAATGCAGCTATTTGCAAGCAGCAAGCAAACTTGGTGGAAATCCCTTTGATTTCTGTTGCAATTTGGACATGTAGATTGAAGTATTTGGCAGTGCAAAGTGTTTAATTTCTCTAACCTGATAATAACATATACAACCAGGGATATTGGCTTGAAGGCCTGCTACAGTGTGGGCTTATTGGCATTACCCTTTTGATAACTTATTTAAAAGGCATTAATCAAAAACATGTCATTATTATGTTCAGTCAGCCAGGTGAAAGGAAATATAAACCTTCTTTACACATTTCATGTAACTAAAGCACCAAAAGTTGCATTTAAAGAACCTTCTCTACATGTATGAAATATGGATTATGAAAGAAAAGGTCTATTTTTAGCTCCTCAGTCCTTTTACTTCTCAGTTTTTTATGTGTGATCAACGTCACAGTTTTTGAAGATATTAAATAAACGAATTCTACCACACTGCTTGACACGATGTGCTTTTTGAAATTATCAGCCTAGAAATAGAATTTGTCATTGCATATTACTGCTCATTCAAAGAAATACTCATCATTTTCTCCAGAAGACAACTACTAATGGAAAGATGTATTCATTATACTGTAGTCAGAAAGTAAAAATGGTAGAATATAGCATAGCAGTAGAGACGGCATGACACAAAATCTGTTTATTTTAAATATTGCAGGTTTTCCTAACGATCAATAATATTAATTCCATGTTTTCGGTGAAACACAGTTGTACAGAAAACTCTGGAGAAATGAGCATTGTGTCAAGTGTAAAAAATAAAAATATATAATTCTGTTTTGTAGGGTTTTCATTTAGATGAAACTCGAGAAAAATACTGTCTACTTAAAAAATCTTGAAAGTAATTTCTGTTTTATGCAGTTAACTCTTAATGACATATATCATTCAGCAGAGGTTCAGGGATTTTGTAGCTCTTGTTTTTCAGTGACGCAGTATGATTCGATCCCCACTTGCAAGAAAGGCTGGAGATCAGCATTTGCTTTAGTCTATATGAAAGCAATGTCAAAGTCACAGAAGGAACATGTCGAAACTAATTATGAAGGGAATTATTGGCTTTGTTCATATAGGAACCCCTTTATGTTTGATGAGTGGGTAAATGATGTCATCTGGCATTCATTCTGCAGTGCATCATCATCATCATCATCCATAAAAAAAGCCCTCAGTTGGCATTTTTGCCTACAGGCTGCTGAGAGCTGATTATTCTTCTAATCAAAACCATCATAATCAGGGGAGACAATTAGGTAGGTTATGTCTCTGCTGATTTCTCTGTGGCCCTTAGCATCAGCTGGCTTTGAACATTCTTGAATCATATCAACAAGTATTTCTGTAATACCTGTTCTGCTCCACCTGCTGTCATTAGGACCCTCTTTTCATCCCTTGAAGTGCTGGATTTTGGGCATACTTATTTATAGTAAATCAAGGCTGCAAGGTATTGCCATCTTTCAAAGGAGAAAACTTGCCAACAAATGGAGAGTTTCCTGAATTTCTGCCATAACAGATACATTTTAGTTCATAAAGTAAATATATATTTAGAATAGACAGATATGTAATCGAATATACAGCATGGATGCATCCTACATGCAGTGAACCTGTGTGTTTTAGTAAGTGATTTTTGCATTACAACGTGCTCCTTCTCCCAGCATTTGCCTTCTGTCAGGGGTTCTGGTTTTCCATTAGTATTTTTTCATACAGCAGATTCTGTTCTGCTTAGTAGGATTTGTCATCCCCAGTGGCCTTCTTGATAGCTGAATGAATCAAATATTAGATAATGGGAGTGATTCTGCTCTCAGTTACACCAGTGTAAATATGGAGTAACTGCACTGAAATGTGAGAGCTACTCCAGAATTACACTGGTATAACGGACACCAGAATTTGGTCCAGTATCTGTTGGGATAGTCTTCTCTGCCAGTATGTTTGAGATGAGCTACATCAAAACCCTTGATGACTCAGTGATACTTCTGTCTTCACTCACTTGCACCAGCTTACCTTTTTACAGCGCACAAAAGTTTAGGTATAAAGTATGCTGAAGATTTTTGCAATATATAGTTTGTGTGTGACAACTGCTACTTAAGAGTATCTGGTTGAGCTACTTGATGAAAACAATCTATTCAACAAATTTAGCTCTCATATTCACAAATTGTGAATACAATATAGATTTTACAGATTTTTCCATTATTTAATGTTTTCAATAAATGTATTTGGGCTCCAAATTGTGAGTGAATTGTTCACGCAACTTTCCTGTCAGGTATCCAGTATTTGGAATTTGCTACTGGAGCTGTTTGACTGGTCAACTAAGTCACACAGTATTCTCTTTGCTTAGTGAATAACCTAAGCTTTATAAACTTTTTCTGCCTGAAATGAATTTTATTTTGACATGAAAGCCATTTCATTTCCTGATTAAGCAAACTCTTATATGGGCCCAGAATTCTGCAAATATTCATGTAAACAAACTTTTAATATTTGCAAATGGTGAATAATAAAAGAAGGATAAACAGGATAAATTGAAATCCATTCTGATATGTCAAACTGTTTGTAAACCGGCTTTAAACTATTCAACCAGCTCTAAGTTTAATTCAGTAAATCCCTTAATAAAGCCACCAGTTACAAGAGAAAACAGATGAACCACATATAGATTTAAAAAAATGGGCATTATCCCTGTAGCTAAGGTATGTGAAAGAAAAAGCAGGAAGTGGCAGACAATTGCACCAAGTAATAAGATCTGTAACAGATTTTTTTTCTTAGAGGCTGCAATGTTTGGGGGTTTTTTGGTATTATCAGTGTAAACTCCAGTGTATGTCTCCAACATTAACATTTGCACTAAAGTATGAATATGTTTTGAACTTGTTCAATAGTAGAAACTGATCCAATTACTACTGTATGTTGGAATTGCCTTCACATTAAATACAACATATTTGCCAAACTTTCAGATTGTCCTGTACTTAGATGAAACAATTCACTCTGTCAGTATGTTCCCTTTTTCTCACTAGTAGGTGAATTGACTAAGCTAGTCAGGATGGTGGACTTCGTTGGAGAAAAACAGAGTTATCACTCTTTTGGTTGGGTGCAGCAAAGTCAGATACTTTATTTTCTCAAGCAATTGCGTAGAGGGAGAGAGAGTGCACTAGGACACAGGGTCTCCCCCTCCTAGGCAGGTCTCTCTCCAGGTAAACAATTACAGCAAGCATTGATGCTTTTTATTACAGACAATAATAGCGACAGCTGCATTTTGTTTATACATAGGTCATCCTGATATCTTATTTTTCTCACTTATTTAGACTCTAGTCAATATTCCATATTATCTACACATTATCTACACAAGGTCGCAACAACTTCTCACACAGTTCTTTCCCACTCGTCTCACACAATCCTCGCTTCTACAAATCTCGCATTATTAGGGTTACAGTTAGCCTAACTCTTGCTAACAAACTGTCATGCATTGCAATCCCCTTCCTGTCAGTTCTTTCTCTGCTTCCACAACTTTTTAGCTAAAGTAGTCCTGATCCTGCATGTGTTAAAAACAATGGAAGTCTTGGGAACAGGATCTGGGTCTGTATCATTTTATAGTGCTAAGTAACAATGTCAGGATGAAGGGTTTAGTTACTTTTTAACTTAAAAATAACAATGTCCGTATCTTCAGTTCAATAGAGAAAAAAATCTAATTTTAAAAATATAAAAATGAGTGAAACAATATTGGTCAATAAGCCCCAAAATAGCAAGAACTTGTCTTGTATGTTATGATGATTGTATGTATATGTGATCTGCAAGTTTCAGGTTGAGAAGTTTAAAATAATTGATTTTTCATTAAAGGAAGAGCAAGTTTCAATTAGTCTTAATGTAAGTCTAGCCATCTGCAATGGATTAAAGGAAATAAGTGTTCCATAACCTATGCATTATGAGTGTACAAGCTTGAACAGATTGTGTGTTTTCATGCAACACACAGACACAAAATTTGATATTAGCCAGTAAAGTTGATTTAGTCTCTTGCTGTATGGATAATTAAAGTAAGAGTATTGTCTCAACAAGAAAAAGTGAGCAAATTACATGGGTGAGGTAAATGAATCTTTGATACTCATAGGTATTGTGTGCAACTGTGTACATTCAGATTCCTGTAGAGATCAGTGGAGTTATATTGATGAAGCTTTGGTGTCTTTTTTGTTTTATCTTGCCCAGTATGAGGATTGGCGGTGATGATGTTGTGACCTTTTAATTAGGGTTACCATATTTCCACAAGCTAAAAAGAGGACACTGGGGGGGGGAGGCCCCTGCCCTGCTCCTCCCCCATCCACTCCCTCCCACTTCCCACCCCCTGACTGCCCCCCTCAGAACCCTCAACCCCCCCCCCCGTCCCCTGACCAGGGCCGGCTTTAAAGAGCCCAGGAATCGGGCTGCGCTCCAGCCAGAGCTCCGGCTGGGGTCGCGGGGCTTGGGGCCGGGCCGGAGCTGCTCAGCCGGGGCTGGGCTGGCGCACTGGGCCAGAACCGGGGCCACCGCCCTGGGGCCCGAGCTGGGCCGGGCCGGAGCGGCTGGGGCCGGCACCGCTCGGCCGGGGCCGGGCTGGCGTGCTCGGCCGGAACTGGGGCTGGGGCCTGAGCCGGGCCGGAGCCGCTGGGGCCGGGCTGGTGCGCTCGGCCAGAACCGGTGCCCCAGTGCCCTAGGGCCCGAGCCAGGCCGGAGCCTCTGGGGCCAGGGCCCGAGCCACTGGGGCCGCCGGACACCGCTCGGCCCGGGCCGGAGGGAGCCACTCGGCCAGGGCCACGCATCCCCGAAGCTCTCCTTCCCCCCCCCCCGCCCC
>NW_020664420.1:59030634-59050729 GCF_002925995.2 Terrapene triunguis | reverse complement strand
CCCCCCCCCCGTCCCCTGACCAGGGCCGGCTTTAAAGAGCCCAGGAATCGGGCTGCGCTCCAGCCAGAGCTCTGGCTGGGGTCGCGGGGCTTGGGGCCGGGCTGGAGCTGCTCAGCCGGGGCTGGGCTGGCGCACTGGGCCAGAACCGGGGCCACCGCCCTGGGGCCCGAGCTGGGCCGGGCCAGAGCGGCTGGGGCCGGCACCGCTCGGCCGGGGCCGGGCTGGCGTGCTCGGCCGGAACTGGGGCTGGGGCCTGAGCCGGGCCGGAGCCGCTGGGGCCGGGCTGGTGCGCTCGGCCAGAACCGGTGCCCCAGTGCCCCAGGGCCCGAGCCAGGCCGGAGCCTCTGGGGCCAGGGCCCGAGCCACTGGGGCCGCCGGACACCGCTCGGCCCGGGCCGGAGGGAGCCACTCGGCCAGGGCCACGCATCCCCGAAGCTCTCCTCCCCCCCCCCCGCCCCAGCTTACCTGCTGCTGCCGCCCGCCTGCCCCTGCTTCTTTTCAGACTTCCCGTGAAGATCTGATTTGCGGGAAGCAGGGGAGGGGGAGGAGCAGGGGGGCGGAGCGTTCGGGGAGAGGAGGAGGGGGGAGACAGCTGCGGGGCCGGACGGCGTGGTAAGGCTGCAGGGGCTGCAGGGGATGGGGGGAGCAGGGAAGGGGCTTTGGCTGCCGAGCGGTGCTTGGCCGCCGCTTTTCTGTCTATAAATAGCCGACCGGGGGGAAATCCCGGACATTTTTAGATTTTTAGAAATCCCCCCAGGACGGCTATTTGTAGACCGAAAAGCCGGACATGTCCGGGGAAATCCGGATGTATGGTAGCCCTATTTTAATGGGTCAAATAACCATATTTAAAATGTTAATCCTGGCAAGAACTTTTATCTCTTTTACCTTGTGCTACAGAGTAAGTGTCTGCTCATTAAAGTAAAAGCTTTTTAACCCTCCCCCTTTGGGGACTAAGTGTCAAGTATTGAATGCTATGACCACCATAGCTTAGTTTCCTGGAGATGGAAAAATTAAAAAAAAAAAGTCGTAAGAGAAATTACATCAGAATATTGATGATTCTTACTATAAAGTTATTTGTTATGATGTTACATCTCATAAAATGCTGTATTCACTCACTTGTGTGGTTTTTGTCTGATGTCAACATTGCATACAGGCTGAAAAATAAGCAATTCAATATTTGGTACCTGTGGAAATAGAGGGATAATTTGTTAAACTGTTACCTGGACAGTTAGGTCCCAATTCAGGAAAACATTTATACATTTAGTGGTGTTGTAACCATATTGGTCCCAGGATATTAGAGAGACAAGGTGGGTGAGGTATATAATCTTGTATATGTATATACAAGAAACCCATAAATCACCACATTTACCTTAAGAGATCTAGTAACCACCCCAAATACTCCAAGAAATCTGTTATCTAGACTGAGGCACTCAGATACCACAGAATATGCTCCACAGTGAAGGTCCAGGATATCACCTTGACACACTTAAAACTGCCTTCACCAAACCAGGACAAGACACCAGAGAAGTAGATTGCATTGTGGAAGAGGCCACGCAAATACCCCTAGAGAACTTGCTTCAATATGGGGAGCGGAGAGCCTCTGACTGCACACCCCTAATTGTTACCTATTGTCCCACTCTGGAACCCATATGGGGTGTCAGTAAACCATTACAATCCATATTTGATGGGGATCACATACTGAAATAAATCTTTCCCAAACCCCCTTTTCTGGCCGTTAAACAACGCCCAACCCAGTCCCTGCCATAACAGATGCAAAACTTGCAGCCATATCCCCTGCTACAATGATCAATACCTCCCATAACATGCATTTCAAGATCCATGGGTCCTACACATGCCTATCACAACATGGCATGTACATCATTCGGTCCCGGTCTACATTAGCAAATTAGGTCAGTATAACTACGTCACTCAAGGTTGTGAACAATCCACACCCCTCATCAATGCAGTTAAATCGACCTTACCCCCAGCGTAGATAGCACTAGGGCGATGGGAGAATTCTCCTGTTGACCTAGCTAACGCCTCTCAGGGAGGTGGAGTGTCTAAGCTGATGGGAGAAGCCCTCCCGTTGACATAGGTAGTGTCTTTATTGAAGTGCTACAGCATCACAGCTGTGCCACTGCAGCATTTTGAGGGTAGATAAGCCCAAAGTGCACTAACTGCCTCAATAACAGCTATGTTTGTGAAACGAGATAATCACTATGCTCTCGAATGAACTCACACAGAGAAATGATAAAGACAAAAACACAATATCACCCATGGGAGAACACTTTTCACAAAGTTATTATTCTATGTCTGAACTCTCTGGCCTTGTCCTCAAAGGAAACCTGCACAACAGCTTCAGAAGGTCTAACTCTGCTAGACACCAAAAATCATGGACTTAATAAAGACATTGGCTTTAGGGGTCATTACAACAGTCTTTAAGACACTAACCCGCCTTTGTTCTACAGCTGTCCCATGCATAAGGGTAGTCCTGCATAGGGCTACTTTCCAGAATTGGGGCCTTAATAGCTAGATAGATATCTAGCTTTAACCTTCAGCCCTCTTTAAAAACTGTGGTTAGTTGTAGCCTCCACAGCTTAGAACCAATGTGTCAGGCTTTATTAGTTCTAATTATAATTTAAATAGAAATCTATTTCATTCCAGGGGTAGCAAGATCATTCTTCTGTCTAGTGACAATGTCCTATAAATTGCTTCAAAGTACATCAGAACATGTATTGGAACATGTTAAGATGTGAATAAGTGTGAAAATACCAAAACTAAAGAGCAAAAGGTGTTTATTAATAAATGAATAAATAGTTTGGAAACAGAAACAAAATAGCCAGTGGTATGGTGGTGGAACAACTCAGTTCCCATAGCTCAGTGAAAACAATACATTGCTCTAACTCAGGGATCGGCAACCCTCGCAGCTCGCCAGGGTAAGCACCCTGGTGGGCCGGGCTGGTTTGTTTACCTGCCGCGTCCGCAGGTTCGGCCGATCGTGGCTCCCACTGGCTGCGGTTCGCCGCTCCAGGCCAATGGAGGTGGTGGGAAGCGGTGGCCAGCACATCCCTCGGCCCGTGCCACTTCCCGCCACCCCCATTGGCCTGGAGCGGTGAACCGCAGCCATTGGGAGCCACAATCGGCCGAACCTGGGGATGTAGCAGGTAAACAAACTGGCCCGGCCCGCCAGGGGGCTTACCCTGGTGAGCCACATACCAAAGGTTGCCGATCCCTGCTCTAACTAATGGCAACAATTTTCCATTTGGCAGATTTGTCTGTGTTTCTGTGAATTGTTTTTTTAGGATTTAGAAGAAGCTGTTTTTCTGCTCTGGAATGGATCAGAAAATCTAGATGCCCAGGAGTAGTATAGAATGATGGAATCAAAATGGAACAGATTTTTTTTTAATTGTAACCAATGTTGTTCCCTTGACATAAAAACTAAGTCATATATAAAATTCTTCTTAAATTTTCATCATAATAAACCCAAATTTAGTGGTGAAATAATTAATCATTTAAAGTAAATTGTTTGCCTCACTGCTGGGACATCTAGTGTGCATAATAACAAATAGGTTTTCAGTATATTTCCCTTTACAGAAGAAATGAAAAGTTAGGGAAATAAAGAAAATGACCTCCATCTGCTCAGCATATTGTCTGCATATTTGGTGAGGGCCAAAGCCTTAAATTACCATTTGCTTTTGGGAGCCTGGATGGCATAATTTCCTTCCTAAAGCCTTTGGAATAGGAGGAGATTTATCATTCAAAGGAGTGCTCTACAGACGTTTCTTGCTGTCATTGTTTTGTAGTGGGGAGCAGGTGTAAAACAGGTTTGATTATGTTTGCTGCGCCATAAAAATTCCCACAACAGGTGTTATGGGGCATAGATAACCTCCCAAGAACCTTAGAAATTGAGAGAATCTGCAGAATTGAGCATAATAGGATTGTGCTATTAATCCAACATGTTTGACTGATTGATTGTAAGGTATGCACATGTATGGGCATTATATAAAGAGAATAATAGAATAATAATCTCCATTATCCATGGAGTGCATTAACATCTTACAAATAAAGGTAAACTAAAGTACTCGCTCTGTTTTTACTCAGTCCTAAAGCCTGGGAGGGAGGGAGGGAGGGAGGGGGGAGAAGCGGAACGGCGGCGGACTCGGGGAAGCAGGTGGCAGTGGAGCGGGGGGGAGCGGTTCCTCTGGCCCCCCCATGGTTACTTCCTGTGGCCCTCCCCGCACCTCCCACCGCCGCAGCTCACCTCCGCTCCGCCTGCTCCCCTGAGCGCGCTGCCACTGCTCCGCTTCTCCCCCTTCCCTCCCAGGCTTGCCGCAAAACAGCTGATTCGCGCGGCAAGCCTGGGAGGGAGGGGGGAGAAGCGGAATGGCGGCGGCGCGCTCGGGGGAGCAGGCGGCAGTGGAGCAGAGGTGAGCTGGGGGGAGGGGAGCGGTTCCTCTGCCCCCCACCCCCAGGGTTACTTCTTGCGGCCCTCCCCGCACATCCCACAGCTGCAGCTCACCTCCGCTCAGGGCCGGCTCCCGGCTTTTTGCGCCCCAAGGAAAAAAAAAAAGGGAGATGGAGTGCCGCCCCTTGTTAAGTGCCACCCCAAGCACATGCTTGGAGTGCTGGTGCCTAGAGCCGGCCCTGTCAGCATGTTCTCTTATGCCAGATACCAAAACACAGATTGTATTACAGACTAATTGCCATTTTAAAAAGCAAAGCAGAGCTATTTGAATCATATTTGTAAGCATAAAACCCTCCCTTGAATCAGTATCTTTCTATTTTGTTTGAATTGGATAATTTACAGAGGCACATTTCTCTGGAAAAAATGTTTTAAGTGCATTTGTTCTGAGACTATGTGTACCAACATTCAGTCTGATGGCAAATTTAATAGACTAGTTGTACTGTAAGTCTTTATAAAAAATAACAGTATTAGAATAATATTTCTAACAATAATAGCTTTACTTGATGCTGCTGTAATCTCTAATACAGAACTGTATTTTTTTTCTTTAAATTTCAGTGTGCCTGGAATGCAAGAGTGTCTTTTTAAAAAGTGGAGTGGAATATAGAAAGTTAAAAAGAGAGAAGTTTCAATTATTAAATGTTCCTCTGGAACCCTCTCTAAAATTGTTTGTTAGATGTCATTAAGGTCAATTTTTTCCACCTCATGATCTCATAGCTAAACATGGTGAACTATTTGTTACAAACAATTTATTCATTGATTGTGGCCCATTTTTCTGATATCAAATAGTCTGTGAATAGATAATAACTTTTTACGCATTTGTTAGTTATTCTTAATGGTTCAAATAGATTTGACAAATGTATTTGAACTTATGGATTATTCATGACCTGTTCATAGCAAGTACCTCTTTGAGTATTAGATATTAGGATTTCCCTGATTTAGTAGTTAGTTCCCTGTTGCATTGTATAGCTTACATTCTCTGATTTGATCCTCTTACTTTTATAGATCCTGATTCACAAAACCATCTGTATTCAGGACAGCACTTCATCATTTGCATTAACTTTAAGCACTTGTTAAAGCCCATTGAAAACTACTTTAAACAAGGGTCATGCTACTATTCAGTTGTTGAGATCCTACAGAATATTTTGCAAATAATTGTGAGAACTACCCATATTGTATTTTAAGATACATAGTTCTTGAAATAACAATATTTTCAGTATGTTACAAAAACTGTTTAATCACAGAAGTGAAAGTAGTGTACCCAAGACTAACAAAATACAAGGAAACTGTCCATAACTGAGTTGTCCGGTGGCACCTTAAAGACTAACAGATTTATTTGGGCATAAGCTTTCGTGGGTAATGCATCTGAAGAAGTGGGGGTTTTACCCACGAAAGCTTATGCCCAAATAAATCTGTTAGTCTTTATGGTGCCACCGGACTCCTCGTTGTATTTGTGGATGCAGACTAACATGGCTACCCCTCTGATACTTCATAACTGAGTTGGAAATTAACAATATACTTAACTTTCCTAGAAAAGGTGACATAAGTATTCTGTATTTTTGCAGCACCCTCCCATAGACTCTAAATGATAGACTAAGGAAGAGAGCTTATATTATACATTGCTTTTTGGGTGTTCACGTTGCTTGAATGGAACCAGGTTGAATCATTTGTGGTGTTAGATGTTGCTATTAAAAAGTGGTTTTTCATCTTACTGCACTGTGTTATAGGATGTGGCATTGACGACATTTAGGTGAAAAGTTGTGAAATTATGGCTGTACATATGAAGTTTGTTAAACATGAAAATAAGGGAATTTATTGTGAACAACGTATAACTTTTGTGTTCGCCGATAATGAAATTATCTGGATTAATGTAATCCAGCTAATTTTTAGCAATCCCAGTAGCTGTTTTTTTAATTCTAAATTGATCGCTAAACACTTAAAATAAAAGTTTATTAATCACTTCAGAGATTAATTATAAGCAGGTGTATAAACAGTTGGAACATTTTATACACCTCGTAACCATATTTGCTTAAATATAAATTCACTGTCATTTACTGTCCAAGTCTTCAGCTGGTATAAATGGACATAGCTGTTTTCCCATAGAGTATTGAAGTCAGTGGAGCTATGCCGATTTACACCAGCTGGCTCTAATTCTTTAGTCTGACTTTAATATATTAGTGGAAAAATTTGTTTGCAAAGATGACCTGCATTAGTGTCAGTGAACTATTTATTCTGTACTCCTCAAGGTGGAAATTGACTCCACTTTATCTATATCAATCACATTGTAGGTCAACACGCCTGTCGTGCAAGTATTCTTTCTTTAGCTTTGAGTGTGAAAAACAAGACCTTTCAGCAAGTGGGGCATTGTTCTCCGTATCCATTAATAGATGTCAGTGCATGCCTCAGGCAGGATTAATAAATACCAATCATGGAATCACATTCCATCAAGCCTGATAGACTGCAGCTTCTAGGTTAGACACATGGTCAACATATGTTGTTATGCAGTGCAAATCTGGACTGCTTAGCACTAATTTATAATTATTAGTGCCCTGTATTTGCCCAGTTTAATTTTTAAAAACCTCAGTTTTAACTATGAATGGGGGAATTCTGCCCCCTAATCTCTGCTGATCCTAAAGCATGCGTGCTAGTGTGCCTGAAATCTGAAAAGCAAACCATGCTGTTCATTTAAAAAAAAATATCTGCCAGTTAATAAAATAAGTTTGTTGAGATGTCCTAGGCTGGGGCATGAATATTGATGTGGATCTTGTGTTTACAAGTTTGTATTACACATAATATAAAAAAAAATCTTGAGAGTTTCTGTGAATATCTGCAGGGGAGTGAGTGTGACTGTGGGGATATTGTGAGTGGTACGTATTTTGATGGCAATGTATAGAAATGTGTCAATGTTAATTATCAGCTTCACATTCCACCTCAGATAATTGGAATAAATTTTGAGAGCCAGGCCATGAGTACCGCTACTGGATAGAACTAATATAAACAAAAGTAATTGGGAAATCCACATGAGCACATGTCCAAAATCAACGTAGCAAAGAGGCTGGCATTGTCTCAGGCATTATGATTCCACAATCTGGATAAAGAGTCTGTGTGGAAACCCAGACTGACTTGAGTGTCTGCTTGGGTGTGGTACCCTGCAGTTTGTGTGACTCAGGTCATCAGTACTGAAGTTTAGTGTGTAATGCCTTTGACAGAATAATAACTCCTCCTCTACCCTCCCTTCCTCCTTCCCACTCCATTTGCCTCAGTAAGTTAAATGCCCGCAGCAATGAAAAAATCAATAAACAGGTAGAGGCTGAAGTTGCAGGGATTAAAGCTATCAGAGCTGGGAGAAGCTGAGGATGGGAGTCAGACCTCTTTGGGATCCATTCTAACATGCCGCACAGCGTGAGGGTGTCCCTTATCACTCTCTTACTTTATCATCCTTGTGTCTTGGCATGACTGTGCCACTGAGGCCCACAGACCAGACAAGTGCTTCACTTCACAGGCTGTAACAGAACAAAAATTCTTCGAGATGAAGAGGAGGGCCATGTGTGTTTACTTTGAACCGAAGTTCTTTTTCAAATGCAGATTTTGAGAAAGGACAGTGTTATTAAAAGGAATGAAAAATGTCCACATCATCAATAGGCAGTGTGGCAAGGCTGTGAAGTTAAGTGGGTAAAGGTGTTGCAGTACTTGAGCATCCCTAGAGCACTCAGATTTATAGGTGGGAAATAAACGTTGATTTCTTTGTTTCCCCCTCCCTCTTATGTTTTCTCAGGAAAGAGCAATTAGTTTCTATTTTTATGATTGCATTATCATTGCATATATATCTTTCTGGAGTGCTGGCTATAAAAAGACAATATAGGACCCAGCTGTACAAATAAACGTTGTTATGAGTGTGAGGAGGATATATTAATAGTAAATAGAACAGACACATTTTTGCATTGTTAATAAACAGCTTTTAAAAAGAAGTCCTCCATATTTTTAAATCTGGTGCCATTGGTAGTTGCTTTAATGTAGCCATAGTTTCATATGCAGCACTGAGACTGGGAAAGTTTTTTAAGGGCTTAGTGCTTTTAATGGAATTTGCATAGAATGTGCTATCTGAAGACATTATACTTATATACAAGAGAAAACAAAATAGGCTATATTATTTTTCTGCTCAAATCCATCCCTTTCTCTTTTATTTGGTGGAGTCTCTGATGTAATGCCACCAAAACAAACCTCGCCCTGCTGACTATAGTTTTCTCAGTGTGGAGGGTCACTTTCAACCCTCAGGACTGCTCAGTTCTAAATGTGTTCCTTTGATTAAAAACCAAAGGTCAAGTTAGCTTTGCTCTCCTCTTTCTTCCCACTCCCCCTCTCTTTAAATAAGTTGTCTGTCGGTTTTAGCATGTAGCATGATGTGCCATATATGTTGGCAGTTTATCAGAAGGGTAAACTTGTTGTTTAACAAAAAATAAAATGTCTACAATGAACAGAGCGATTGATAACCAGTGGGAAAAGGATGAATTCCAAAGGGAAGGCAAACTATATAAACTGGCCCTGTGCTCTTGAAGCCCAGCGTAATGCCATTCTGTTTTGTACCATGCCACTCTGCTGTCTCGTCTTTGATTCCCTCTTCATTCCAAGGAGAGTGCCATATTTTGTTGCCAGTGCGGGAAGGCAGCAGGAATAAGAGGTGAAGTTAGGTCCGTGGCACATTTGTACAAAGTGAAAAGGCAGGAAGACCATCTCAGCTTTAAAAGTTTTATTAAGATGATGTTAAAAAAAAAAGTGAACAGAGTTTGAGCATAGAAGTTTCTGGTTATCAGGGAATAATGTACAGATTATCGAGGGTGCAAAGTTTACATAATCTGCAATATCCCCGATTGGGGGTAAAAGGTTGATGGGTCAAAGTACAGGCATTGAGATATGAGGGTATGACGTTCATAGAGTGACTATGTTCGGGTGTGGAGTATAATGAGTGGATATGATGATGAGGATGGATTGACCCTCATTTGGTGAGATTTAATGTTCAGGGAGTTTCTGGTTCCAGTTCATATAATTCAACGGAGAAGGTCTCTTGGTCCCTTTCTCGTAGTGGGAGAACGATGTCACTCTGGCTCACGCCTCCTGGTACTGTCGATGGCCGGTGGTGTGCTCGATGTAGATGTCCCTGGACCATCAGATGGTGTCTGAGACCATGAGGCGCCACATGAGCTGTGCGTAGCATCGACCGATCCCACAGGTCCGCAGCACACGCTCGTTGCAGGGGTCCCAGGGCGATAGGTTGTTGCAGTCTGTTGTAAAACAGTAATTTGAAGTCTGATGAACTCTCAAGTTCAGGGACTGGATTCTGCTCAGCTGTGTAACTATGATGGAAGTGGGCCAATCAGAGCAGAGGCTTGGGCACAAATCTTTTGGGTGCCTGTCTTCTCATGGAAGCCTGATAATTGCAGAGCAGCTTTAGCTGAATGTATGTGACCATGTCTTATTTTGATCAGCTGTATCATAGCAAAGACATGTAATTATCATAATCTAACAATTAGTCTGGCATCCTTTCCCAGTGTTTAATTACCCCCAATAAATGATAATTTAATAGAGGACTTAGTGACAAGAGAATAACTTTCACTCTGCTTCATGTACTTAAGTTGCCTCTTTTCCTAGGCATGATTTTGTGGCATTGCTTGAAGAACAGTCTTGATTATCATTTTCCCTATTTGTTCTATCAGTCATTATTTTGTCTCCTAATATTGTTTTCTTATAATATTTGAACTTCTCCTAACTTGTGAAATTGTAACATATCACTCTCTTACTTTATCACCCAAAAGGTCATGGTCAAATCTTCTTTATTACTTTCATTTTTGTTTGTTTGCTTGCTTTCTGAGGTTGGTAATACATTTTTAGGTGCCCTAAAATGTCATTTATTTCATTATACGATTTTCTTAGCATCTGGAAAATGCTGAATATTCTTCTGATTTGAATGGAGCTGAAATTAAAATAGCTCTTTGATTACTTCATTGTTTGTGCATCAGAATTAGTGATGATGTCAGCACAGCTATATGAACATTAACAGCAATAAAATTATGTACTTAACCCCACAACCCCCAAGGTAATTAGTAAGCATGAAACTGTCCCCATCACATTATAGAAATTTTAAGGTAGATCAAATATGGGTCCTGGGGGGACTGTTTAAAAGAACAAAGAATAAGTAGACATAGGTTTTCCTGTTATGAGCTACCATGCTTCCATCAGGATTCAATGGAAGTATGAGTTTAACTTTGGATGTTGAAAGGTTTTGAATAAATCTGTTTCTTAGGAGTTGATTAAGCCACTGATAATGTGTTGATTATGTCATTATAAGTAACACAGCACACCTATAAAAGGGATCAGTGCTGCTTTGGGTAGATACATACATCAAATACATCTGAAGGGACATCAAAATGTTGTCATAATAGACATCAATATCTCTCCAAGAAGGATTTAATTTTGTGTAAGATTGTACTGTATTACGGCTCTTTGAGCTTTGAGGGGTGAAAACATTTCATGCACAAATACCCAAATACATTCAACCCTCAAAACAAAAACCTTCTACTGTGCTGTTTCTGATGAAGCCCAGCTAGTTCATTCATTTGTTCTTTCTTTCTTTCCCACTCTCCTGTTAAATTTATGTTGAGAATTTGTTGGATCACTGAGCCTGATTCACTGTTGCCCTGCACTTTGTGTAGTCAGTAATATTAGGACAAATGGGTGTTTAATGTTATGATTTGGTAGCATCCACTTTGCATAGCTATTAACAACTATGCAAGATGCAAGGCAACAGAGAATCAGGGCCACCATCTGCAGTTGACTACTCCTGGAGCTATAATCAAGACTAGAATTTCATCATTCATAGTTACAACACTTACTTGAACTAAATTCCTGTTAAAATTAAAGACCTTTCATCCATTTGAGGGAACAAACTCTGAGCGAGGGAAGGGATGACGCTACAGAAGGAAGTGTTTCCTGGGCACTCAGTTTGAAATAGAGGAGCTGCTAGTAAAATATGTACTTAAGAAAGGATATGACTAATATGATTTGTATGGGAGAAGCAACAAGCAGAAGCTAATGCAGTTTTTTATCCATCTATATGATAATAGGCAATTAATGTCAGTTGCGCTATTTTTTAAACCAGGTTTTTATATTGTTTATTTAAAGAAGGAAAGAAAGAAAAGAAAGTGACATAGAGCAGCATGCAAAATACTATTTCAGTCTAAATATCTAGTTAAATAATTTCTTATTTCAGTAGCCAACAAAGTTATTAAATTCAAAATGAGGCTTGCATATGCTTCAGAATTTATAATTGTGAAAAAATGCACGTGCACAGACTGTGTGCTTGAATTTGCCTTAATGGATAAGCAGAGCACCAGAATTAGGTTCAAAACATTTTTGTCAGCATTATGTTTCTGTCATTTAAATTGTCATGCAGCTTTTTCACCATGTCCTGAATTTCTGGTGCCGAGGATTAAAAAAACAAAAACAGGAGGCATCTGAGAAATTAAGTATCCTTATGTCTGTTGTTTCTCCCAACTATTCTATAGTGGTATCAGTGGTAAAGTTTGTGTAATGAACAGGTATGTGTAGGTTATGGAAAAAATTTGGGTTAGAAGGTACTTAGCTATCTGTTTTTGTGTTTCTAATGCCTCTTACCACCTTACAGCCTATTAGCCAGCTCAGTAGTATGTAAGTTTCCATGGCACTGAATGAATGTCACGTGACAGAAAATAAAGGTTAATTGTTTGAAGGATGGACATGTTTTGCTGTGTGTAAGAGAAAGCATAAAAAGAAAATTGGCATTATTGACAAAAGGAATATTTGCAGAACCCTCCTGGCTGCAGGGTCGTCTCCCGCCGCCCCTATCCCCCCCCCACTCCCATATTCAATTTTGAGACAAAGTAGCCATGGCTGCTTTCTCCTTAATCTAGCTCCTGATCCTGTCTTGGGTCTGTGAACATGAACCCCTCCCCTATGGCTCTAATTGGGCATGGGGGTCCACGTGAGTGGATCCCAATGCAGGATCAGGGCTGACGTGAGGAAAAGTAAAGGAACATCTCTGGCTTTGGGAGAGACAGTAGGGGAGAGCATAAGGTTTACATTCTGAGCTGAAAGGAACAACAGAAGTGGGGGAGGAGGAAGATGCTTGTTATGACATAAACACAGACTGCTGTTTTCTCATCATTTCTCAAAACATATTTGTAAACTAATTCCACCTCCCCTCTCTGTGTTGCTGTGTTCTACATGCAGTTGGCTAACAGGAGCTGATATATGCTTTTATTTAAAGCCAAAGCTTTGTCTCACTCTAATATTTGGTTTCACACTAATAATATTAGGTTTGCAGCTGGTAAATGTCAAATATATTCCCTTTGGATTCAGTTTAGGGTTCTTGAAAGGCTGTTTTATCTTCTAGTTTTTAGGCTTCTGAGATGATAGATTAGCTAGTTACTAATCAGCATATTTAACTTTTTAAGACAAGAAGTGTCCTTTCTCTCTTTGTTTTCCCTTTCTGAGCATAATATGGCAATTGAAGGAAGAATGTGGTCTTAATATACTCTGATAGCCTCGTTGGAAATTAACCTCGTTGGTAAAATAAAATAAGTTTTGCAAATCCAGTGAGCCTTTGTTCCACTTAGCTTGGACTCACATTAGCTTGGTTACTGAATCCCACGGAACATTACAGGAGAGGGAATAAATGTCCTGTCTGCTTCCTTCCTCTCTAATATCCATTCTGTCTCCTTTCAGTATTGCTGTTACTATATTTATGGAGGGAAGAGACTTTACTCAGTTGCTTGATAAAATATCTGGTATATGTTTTCCCTGAAGCAGGTTCACTGCTGTGCCAGCAATATCAGCTAAAGACCAATTTACACCACTTTAAATATGTGCCATCTTCTTCCTTTTTCAGACATTTAAATGTGAATGCTTTTTGGCGATAGCAAACGATTATGGAATGAAAGTACAGACACTGTAGGAAAAAGTTATGAAAAAAATACCAAGAGAAAAAAATGACTTAGCTGTGCACTTCAGCTGCAAATCTGCTTTGCAGTTAGTGTTTCCTTCAAGGCTTTCCATTTCCAGCTGTCCATATTAGTGACATGGGAGTAAACTGAAGAGCTTGAAGAAGACCATATGGTCCATGACTTGTAGAGCCAGAAGGAAGTTCAGCCAGTGCTTAATTTGTGCCGGGGCTGAGCCTGGACTCCTTTAGGCTTGGCAGTTCGTGGTCCTGGCACCTCTGGGCTCCCGGCCAGCAACCGCTGCTCTTCAGCCACCCAGCTCTGAAGGCAGCACAAAAGTAAGGGTGGCAATACACCATACCATGCCACCCTTCTGCACTGCTGCTGGTGGCTGCGCTGCCTTCTGAGCTGGACACCGCTCTTCGGCCACCCAGCTTGAGCCCCAGCACCTCTTTCATTACAAATTAAGCACTGAGGTCATCTCTGTTAAAAAGTAATGGTCGAGGAGAAAAGTTAGGTCATGGGGGGTTTTTTGTTCAAAGGAATAAAATGGAAGGACACCACTAGAAAGGGATTAGACAATTTCAACATTTAAAATACTAGGTGGAGCAGCTCTTTCATTCCTAGTAGAGATGAAGTTTAGATCACAGATTTTTTATTAATCTATCTCTTATTTATATCATACCCATTTACCATAGCCTCGGTTCTTAAGCTCCCGTCCCTAAACCATAATTGTCCCTCTCTATTTGGGAGAGGTCTAGTACCAAGGAACCTGGTGAATAACAGTGCAGGAAAGTTTGCAGTGTCTGCATGTTTGCAGTGTCTGCATGTGTAACCCACACACCTCCTGAGTGTGGAGTTCTGTCCCATCTAGTGGCACTGAGACCACTTAGAGAGAGATAAAATGAGTCTGCTCTACAGCCTTAACTAACAGCTTTTAGCTCATGCAGTAGAGGCTCATGCACTAAGATCCAGAGGTCCACAGTTCGATCCCGCCCACTGACGACCGGGGTCTGTCGGTGTTACAAGGGGGGCTCGTCTGGGATTTCAACTGGGAAGACACTGAAGCTCAGGATGTGCTTCCTCAGCTAGGGGAAGTATGTAACCTACACACCTTCTGGGTGTGGTGTTCTGTCCAATCTAGTGGCACTGAGACCACTTAGAGAGTTAAATGAGTCTGCTCTACAGCCTTAGCTCATAGCCAGTTGGCTTTCAGCACATGCTGTAGCGGCTCAAGCACTAAGTTCCAGAAGTCCCTGGTTCAATCCTACCCGCTGATATCAGCGTTACACATACGCAATGGGTAAAGCCAGGTAGGGCACATTCTTATTCTTCTTTTTTCATTAAAAAATAGAATTTTAGAAAAAAATAAATAAGGAGATTGTTGGGAAAATTGGGCTTCTGTATACATAACTCACAAGATATCTCTGTTCGTAACCTCTAGGATACAACTAATGATTTAGATAAATGAGATTTTGTTTGAATTGACTGTAGTTCAAAAAGACTTTTCCGTATTACAGGAGGAAACCATGAGGCTGTGTTTTGGCTAGAATTATACAGCTATTTCAGGCTTTTTCCTTTAAAAATCTATGGTATTGAAGTAAAATTATTGTAGGGATATGAAAAAGTATAGTTTGCTCTGAATATTTCCTTGGAGGACCAGCAGATCATTGCTTCTCTCTGAAATTAGGTAGAAGGACCCAGGTGGCAGATTTCAAGCTCGTCAGGTATTTAAAATATGCCCTTCAGCTGAAAAGAAGCATTATAGTTAAACCTGTCATTATCCCTTTATCATTCTGTGGTGCACTTGACAACTGTAGCAGTCAAAGAAAGAAGCCACAAGTAGTGATGAGCAGTCAGCCTGAAGTGGAATGGGTCAGTGTTTGGTTGCACTAGTTGCCCTAAGGGAAGTTCACATCCATTGACAGACTTACAGATGTTGGTTTGTGGAATCTTTAAATGTATCAGGGTGGGCTCACGTGGAGGTGTTGAGTTTCTTCTCATAGTTTCTTCCACAAATCATGCCAGGCATTAGAAAGGCAAAGTAAGTGACACGTGCTAAACCTCCCCCTTTGAATGTCTAAAGAATCTTTAGTAATAATAATATAAAGGAGTGCATCTGGGCCACTGCCTTGCACTACATTTCTCATCTGGCTCTCATTCAGAACTGTCAGGTTAGGCTGAGTGCTGATAATTCATACCCCAGAATCCTTTTATCTGAACATAGCACTATCTCCTCTGTGTAGTTTGGCAGCGGAGTTACACTGCTTTTCAAATATTTTTGAAAAGCAATCCAGGCTTTTCCTCCATCTTGACAAAGTGTTGCCAGTAATGAAGAAAAAGTAAACGTAGTTGTGCTGCTGTAGTCAATTTAAGTACTTTTAGCCAAATCATCTTGTAGCACAGAAGTGATTACTGCTGGATTTGGTGGGGATTGGTGATTTTGTGTGCGTCTGTGTCTGTGTTGATGTGTATAGTGAGACTGATTTGGTGAACCTAGTGCATTTTCTCTTTCTTTTCCTCTTTTTGCTTAATTTTAAATAAAAAAAAAAAAACTTCAGAAAACCACAGGAGAAAATATACTTTAACTTAGTGTACATTAGCAAGAAGATAATTCTACAGGCTGAAGGAATAAAAGTGTGACTGATCATGGTACTGCATAAGCAGGTGCCACTCTGCTGATGTCAACAGAGTAGCACCATTTATACCAGGAGTGAATTTGGCCAGGATTATTTTGAAAAGTGAATGATGTGGCTGAACTGAAATGAAGTGGAAGTAATGACATTATCATCCTAGAAAGAGAAATCTGTAACTAAGTATCCTGAGTTAACTCTATCTTTTGTCTTCATGTTTCATTTAATTTTAGATTCCAAAGGGGTGACTACCACATTGATGTCTGCATCAATGATTATTTGGATGTGTTCTGCCCTCACTATGAAGATTCAGTGCCAGAAGATAAGACTGAACGCTACGTTCTTTACATGGTGAACTTTGATGGCTATAGCTCCTGCGATCACACCTCCAAAGGATTCAAGAGGTGGGAATGCAATCGGCCTCATTCCCCGAATGGACCATTGAAGTTCTCAGAAAAATTCCAACTCTTCACTCCCTTCTCACTAGGATTTGAGTTCAGGCCAGGCCGGGAATATTTCTACATCTGTGAGTATATGGAGATTTGTCATTGTTGCACAACAGATGTAAGAAACCAGGCTAACTTTTTCACCTATGTTTTATGGAGCTGCAAAGGACCAGCCTATATGTGCGGCAGATGTCTCTTAGTAAATGCAGACTTCAGGATCCCCAGATTCATTAGCTGGGAATCTAGAGTAAAAATGAGATTAAAAGCAGTTTCTTTTCCCCACATGAAATAGCATGTCAGCCTGTTCAATGAACCTTTGCTGACATTTAAATCTAGAGATACTAGTATAGTTTTTCAAACATTCTAAAAATTGTCAGGGGAAAATAATTAACTTTGTTTGCATAAGTCCCTAACTGTTCTTATTTGTGTGACTGAAATACCCCTGCCATCATCATCGTCATCATCAGAGGGGAAATGCTGTATACCCTGAATATGCTATAGCTGCACATGCCAACATTGTAAAGTAATAATGTCTCAGGGTGAATACTTCTTACACCAAGCCAAAGAGATCTTTATTCAGAGCATCTGTTTCTTTAATTGTGGGGGATATGGAATGCAGTGGAAGCAGGTTCCAAGAAAATTAGCATGAATAAACACCTGCATCAGTAAAAAGTGATGGCGAATGCTGTGTGCTGCAAGCTGTGTTCCAAGGAGACTGCACCAATACTGCTTTAGGCATGAGATAGATGAGGAAGGAGGGAAACCTAGAGGAGAGGCAGGATAACTGCTGGGGATAAAGGAATAAAAATATCAGGAGGCTAAAACTGGAAAGTTGAGCTAACTGGGATTTCATGATCTCATAACCAGTCTGTCACTCCTTCAGTTAGCTTGTTTGGCTAATACTCCAACAAAGATCTCATTTCATCAATTGGTTATGTACCTGAAGTCTCCCGTTTCCTAACAAGCTTCCAGTATTACAACTGCAATATTTTCCCATGCTTTCAGTGTCAGACAAGGGAATTAAAAGCTTTAAACAGGGCTGTAATTCTCAATAAATATTGCCTTCATGTCTGTAGATGGCCTTTCTACTGTGAAATAGTCATTCCACCTCATTTCACCAGAGAAACTGAATACATAGCATTCCTATTTTTCAGCCTCATTTCTTCAGCATTTTCCTTTTTAAACCTACAGGGAAGTGTACTCATAGTGAATTGTTTTCAGCTTCCTTTCCTCCCCATCAAATAAAGTTTTATAATAAGAGGGATTTCAGCATCACAAGAATACTACCTTGTTCTCTCTCTCTTGCTGTAGTGCAATAAAAAAAAAAAAGAACTAACAGTTTTATCATTTCAGTACTGATTCCCTGAGATAGTCATGAGAAAACATGTAAAGCCTGATGCCATTTCACATCTTGTAAGTGAATAAAAAAGGGAATCATAGCTATGTGGAGAATGTTGTAGAATAAATAATACACATTGTTTGAGTCACTTTACTCATGAAAACCGCCTATTAACTTCCGAAGGAGTTTTCTGTCACTAAAGATTACAAAATCAGGCCCCGTGTAAGCATCAGGTTTGTCTTTTGGATGAATTTTTTCCTTCTTAAAAATCCCGCTGAGAAAACAAGCAGGGATATATAAGATGAGGAATGAATTCTAATTTGCATCATGTGATTGCTTTGCAATAAAATGCTATACAAGTACCATACCACACAAATTGTTCAAACCTCCTTATTTGCTTTCTAGATTAAAAAACAGTAATAAAAGTGAAAACCAAACAAGAATGTCGAGAAATCTCAACTTGGTCTTACTAGCTAATAGCCTGATTATCAGAAAATACAAAATCCATTGTGCTTTATAAGCAAGACATTATTATTCAAATGCACCCACGGTGCTTATGACTGGTTTTCCTCATTTGTGGTTAAATTCAATATTTCACCAAAAATCATTATGTGTCTTCTATAACATTCATTTAACGAAGTCATTTAACTGTCAAGGGTTCCCATCAAAGTAATTGTTTCAAAGAGCTTTAAAATATCAAGAGTTTTATGCTGTTCAACTAAGTTTAGCTGGAATTACTTTTTTTTAATGAAAGGTAAAATAGCACAAAATTAGCAGCTAAGAGATGTCCATTTACCAGTAGTATATTGGCCTGGTATTCAGTGAAATTAGATTTTCAGCCATGTTTCAGAGACACAAAAGCATTCTCTCTCCTTTGCTATAGTTGAAATATTTCTTCCTCTTCATTCTTTCATCATTGTGGGCAGTAGCACAGAGTAGCTAATACAGTGATCCCAGAGAAGCATCATATACTGTGGTAACAATTAAACGTGAAGATTCTCAAGGAACGGTTTTCCATCATGACATTTTTTTTTCTTCAAAAGTGTGCTGAATGAACAAGGTGGTAAAACAGTTCCTTGTTCCTTCCGTGAAGTTATCAGCATGCACTCCAGTGAAGGCCACAGAAACAAGCATTGCTACCTTACTGTCTGAATGGTTAATATGCTCATTGCTCTGCAGGGGGATATTTCATCTACTCATCAGATCCAAAAATTTTGACCTTTATAAACATGCTGTCCAAGGACAGAAAGCTAGTATCTTTCAGCTTGGTGTATTCTGTGAAACTGGATCCAAATTGTCCAGTGACTAGACAGCCTGAAAAGAAAGGGGAAATTGAGCTATTGCCTGGGGTGGTGTAGTGTTAGGCTAAATTTCACACTCCCTAGTATTTATTTGCAAACGTTTTTAAATAAGAGCCATTATCAATCTTCCTGCCTTATGCTTTAAGGACAATTTTTGTCCCACCTACTTCCACCAGTCTCAGGAAATGTAATAACCATAAACCAATCATTTTCTTTCTACCTGAACTATCCTTTTTATGAAATATTGCTTCCTTTTATTGCTCCATGTCCTCATTGGCATTTGGCACCCAACATGTATCAGTGGCATGGAATCAGATCTCCTTGTTCTTTATTTCTCCCATCCAGAAATCTTAGATTACATGTTTTGTATCAGATCATCTCTATTTGCATTTGAGAGATGACTTCAATAATATAAACCCACATACAAGAAAAATACCAGTTAAGTGGGTTTACTTTTGGAAGGGGAAAAGTTTATTAACTGGAGTTTAGTTCCAAAAACCTAACTGCTTACAGCAGTGTTTATTAGGGTAATTTTAGTGGAAAAAATAATGGATCAAATTATGGGGCTCAGTCCTTCTTCAGACTACCATCTCTGGAGGCTAGAGTGTGTTAGCCTGACTAAAAACCAAGTAAAGATCATGGGATGTGGACCTTTATTACTATTCGACAAAGAGTCCTGTGGCACCTTTTAGACTAACACACATGTTGGAGCATAAGCTTTCGTGTGTAAATACCCACTTCGTCAGATGCATGTAGTGGAAATTTCCAGAGGCAGGTATAAATATGCAGGCAAGAATCAGTCTAGAGACATCTGACAAAGTGGGTATTCACCCACAAAAGCTTATGCTCCAATACATCTGTTAGTCTATAAGGTGCCACAGGACTCTTTGTCGCTTTATTACACTGGTCTACAATTTTTGAGAAGTCGTCTGCTTCAGAGAT